>NC_138979.1:181820965-182264201 GCF_964341445.2 Mesoplodon mirus
GGGACCTCTTCAACCCCGGGCCACCTCCCCTCTGCCTGGCCTCAGTGGAATCTCCTTTCTTGTGCTGACTTCTTCCCCAGAATCACAGCTCTGTCTCCCCAGGTCCACTTTTTCCAACAGTCTTTAGGACTCCTGATGACACGATAGGACACTTCTGTGA
Source organism: Mesoplodon mirus (assembly GCF_964341445.2). Classification (NCBI taxonomy): domain Eukaryota; kingdom Metazoa; phylum Chordata; class Mammalia; order Artiodactyla; family Ziphiidae; genus Mesoplodon; species Mesoplodon mirus. Next base: position 181,821,126 of record NC_138979.1, read on the forward strand.
TTCTGCATGGTGCCAAGCAGAGTGCTGTGCATGTGAATTCATACAGACGTTAGTGAATATGCACACGCCGCAGCCTTGGAGGGTCTGATCAAGGCTCATTCACTGCAGATCTGTGCCTCGTAGAGGTTGTTCAGTGCTCTCTGCTCTGTGCTTTGGAACCACGGGGTTGAGGTTGGAATTCTGGCTGGACCAACTCCTGATGTGCTCTTGGGCCCACTCAGTAAATTCTCTGTGCCTCGGTTTCCTCATCCATCACATGGAGAGGTTAATGCTGCCTGTCTCCCCGGGTACTATGAGGATTAAGTGTGAGTTAATGCATGGACAGCACGTGACCAGGACTTGGCATCGTTAGTGGTCAACATAGGTTAGCCCTGAAATGTACAGGATATAAACAAAGAGGCTCAGAGAGACTCCCATCCAGTCCCTGCCAATGCAGATGGAAGAATGCACATTCAGAGAGGCTGAGAGCCCCAACAAAGTTCACGTCCATGTGGCCAGCTAGTGACGGGAGCCCAGCCGAAACCTCTGACTCTTTGTGACATTGAACATTACTGTGAGTGTGTGTGTGTGTGTGTGTGTGTGTTTGTGAGAGAGAGAGAGAGAGGGTAGGATAAAAGGATGGGGAGAGAAGGCAACACCAGCCTGTTTCCAAATCTGAGCAGATTTCTAATTAGGATAACATTCAACTAATCTTATGAGAGAATATAAGGAAGGAGGAACTCATCACCGGGACTGCTTAGAAGTACACGATGGCAGAAGGTAATCAAGCTTCCTTGAACCTCTACAACTGGTTGGCTCAGAATCTGGCACAGTTATCTTTGTTTCCCTAACTTTTCCCGAAGCCTTTAGCAATCGCTAACAACCCTATTTACTCTGTGTACCAGACAAACACAGTTACTGTCGCCATCTCACTATTTTTATCTAATATTGAAATTGCTCTTCCTAAGAACAGCCCTGAATATATTATGATATCTGCTGAATAAATGATGTGCATAATATACTGTGCAGAGATGGTATTTATGAAGCCAGGCTCTAACCGAAATGAAGGAATCCTTCAGTTCTCGTTTGAAAGGAAATTCAATCGGATACATTTTCAAGAAAGCAAAGTCATGCTTTTTTTTTTTTAATCCTCGCAAACTTTTGGATTCAAGGCCAATTTCTTCATATTCCCCCGTGGGATAGACTGTCCTGCAATTTCTAGCATACTTTTCCTGCAGAAATTGAGGCTGTCTTCCTGTTCTTAGATGAGGAATATCCCATTAATAACATCATTACCATTGCTTTTATGTATAATAATACATCAAACACATTTAATAGTGCTTGAGACATTACAAGTCATTCTCTCAACAGGCCTCTGAGTAAAAGGGGTGTTAAAAGATGCGCATTTTGCAGAGGAGAATGCTGGTCTGTACCATGGGAGGGCTACAGAGCAATCGCTGTTCCCTCAGCAGCTTTGCCAGCTGTATGAAGCGTTTACTATTCACAATGTCCTTTTGTTTTGCATTTTATGTTTTGTGCAGAGAGATGGTAGTACTGTTGTTATTAATGATTTGCTTATTACAGCAGGTTAGAAAACACCACCATCTCCAGCGACACAGGTGAACTGAGATCAGGAGAGGAAGAGGGGGTAATTTGTGCACAATCCCATGGATAATAAATGCTGAATTGGGTTCAGACCAGGATTTCTGCTTCTGAAAGCAAGGTCATCAAGAGGCCTTTACCAGGACATGCTGCCTTCCTCCTGGGGCCTGGATCCTTGTGGTTTTGAATCCAGAAAAAAAATTCAGCCAACTTTGTTTTCATGGAATGGAAAGTCAAGAAGTCAAGTTCATGGGTAAGAAGTGCTGGTCCATATGTCTGCGTATTCTTCACCCTGTGAATTTGTCTCTACATTCTAGCTCTCCTAAAAGAGAGCAAAAGTTATCTCACAGTTGTAACAAAAGCAACAAAACAACAACATTCCTCAGTGAATGCCTTCTTTTTTCAGCTGAGGAAAGTGATTTTGCTGATGAAGCTCAGAAAGGTGAAGCAGCTTTCCAGGACCATGAGGCTAATAAATGGTAATCTGAAGACCAAGACTGGGGTTTCTTAAATGGATCCTTCCAGGAGGTCATGAGGCTGCTTGCTGGCTGGTCTTCAGCCCTTTAAGAAAAAGTTTCCCAACCAAGTAATCATGGATCTTACCTGCTGGATCTATTAGCCTCCCCAGATCCCAATCCTGTCCCCCCAGATCCTGGACCACCCAGGTGAAGGTTAGCAAAGTGGGATAAAAACTTTTCCTTTTTCTTCATCCCACAGCCTGCTCACAGACACATGCTTCAGAGAAGCATCCCTCAAGACAAGAGACCTTTGGGTAGGCACAGGGGATAGATACCTAGGAAGGTCAAATAAGTTTGGGAAAATTCTGGCTTAAACAGTTTCTCTGTATTAGGATTTTTCCACCCATTTAAGGGGCTAATGTGCATGATAAACGTCCAGGAGTGTCAAGATGTGAAGTGCTTCTCAACTTATTTGCCTAGAGAATCATTATTTTCCCCAATAATATCTTGTTCAGCTCAAGGTTCTTGGATCATACTTGGGGTAATGATGCTTTAGACCAGTGATCAGCAAACTATGGTACACAGAGCAAATCTGGCCAGGTGCCTGTTTTGCAAATAAAGTTTTATTGGAACACAGACACGCTTGTTTGTTGACATAGTCTTCGTGGGTGATTTTGCACTACAAGAACAGAATTAAGTAGTTGCAACAGACACAGTATGGTAGGCAAAGTCACACCTATTTGCTAACTGATCCTTTACAGATAAAACACGTATAACCCCTTAGAGAGTGCTACAATGGGATCCTTTTTCCTTTTTATTACAAACTTAGAGCTTCAGTATTAATCATCACAAGTGATAGGGCCAGAACATTTTTCTCCCTTCTTAATGGTATAATGGGACTTAACCATTGAGATGGTCATTATGGACGCATTTTTAGAGTTATAACTTAAAACCCACCCAATTTTCCATTCATGGGTAAGTTTCCTAAGACTTAGCATGTAAATGTGACAGCCCTGAGCTCACGAAGATGGACATTTATAGGCCTGGGTAATTCCATCTGCTGCATGGCAATCTCTTTCACTTGAGACTGAGTAGAAGACATTGGGATGGAGTGGTTGCATCTCTATGGCAAAGTACATCCTGATTGGATGTCCATTCTAAGCTCCCCAGCGAAGAGGAACAACAGTTGAGCTGCCACCTCTCCTGTGCCCATGGTTACAGGCACGCCAACTTTGCGTTTTGCTATAGGCTTAAATTTATCTTTAAATTCTTTAATTGTTTTTCTTTGTTGCAGATTGGCTTCTGGTGAACTGAATATTTAAAAGATATTACAGGGAGAAACAACACGGTTGGCTGATTGTTTCTTCCCAAAATGGATGAGATGATGAATGAATGCTTCCATTTACATAAATAATCAGCTGAAAGAGCCTCACCAAATGTGAGCATTTATATTTGATGACATCCTGATTGTAACCATAAATAACAATATTTTCATTGTTGGGTAATAAACATCATTACCCAGTGTGTTTTAGGTAAGTGGGCACTTAACGGGGTAAGGAAGAGATGATAAGGAAGATTAAGGTGAGTACTCAGCAATATGGGAAGAGATAACCTTGCAAATTTCAGGTGTGTAATAAATATCTCTGCCATGGGCCCGCTGGTAAATAAGATGAGGTTTTTGACTCATACCAGGTTAACCCATGCAAAAGAAATGAATCGAAGCAGAAAAATGATTTCACTCAACCCCCAAGCCTGTGTCGAGGGACCAAATGTGCCAGGCTCTGTCCTTGAGTTGTGGTCTGGCTGGATGATAAGAACACACCCAGACAGCCGGTGACAGTGTCATGTGATAAAAGCATCAAAGCAAAGAACCCATGTTTCAATGAGTCTCTTTCCTTGTAGACATTCTAAAGTCCTGTGGTCCTGATTTTATTGTCCTATTCTTTTGATTTGTTTTGTCTTCTGGTTATTTTTAAATTTTTGGTTTTTCATTTTGACTTCTTTTATTGATGTCTGACCTACCTCCAGAAGACTCATTAAACTTTGGTTCCTAGGTTGATGAATTTTTACATTACAGAGTATTGCAGCATCCGACAAGTGGAGTCTTTACTTATAAATGGGAATTATTGAATTAAAAAATACTTTAAACTCAAGAGCAGTGTACATTCTAAATAAACACAGGGAAAAAATATCATAGCGACAAAAGAAAAAAATACTTTGGAAAAAGATGACAAAGAATGCAAGTTCCCCAATGGTCACAAACACAGGTTTCAGCACAGACAAACCTGAGTGGAAATCCAGCATTGCCATTTACAAGCTGTGCGTTTCTAGAAAATTTATCGTATCTCTTTGAGACTCAGATTCCTCTTCTGCAAAATGCAGATGACAACACCCAAATGTGAGGCTGATAGTGACCTTTGTGCAGTAACTGTGGTGGCACAGGTGGAATAGGACACCCAGTACCTCACCCACGTGAGAGTTAATGCGAGTTGATATTGTAGTATTATGACAGCAATGAGCAAAGACCACACTTTCAGCAAGTCAACAGTTTGTGTAACCCCCAAATAATGGATTTACTTGTCAAAAGAAATAAAATTCATAAAGGAAGAGGGACATGCCGGTGATGGATGATCATACATTGTGAAGTAAAAATGTGATACGGAGACGATTTAAGAAATCTGGGTTTTGTAGGTGATAGATGCCCATCTTGATGTTTTTCATTCCATAACTTCTGTGCTGTTTGTCACCTGAGCCTTCTCATTCACTGGGAATAATGGATCTGCCTCTTGACAGGTTGACCCGACAATGTGATGTTTCAACTGGTTTTTGAACAAGGATAGGAGATTCTAGACTCAGAGGATTTTCCCTTTGTCACTTTGAATTTCATCATAGATTACTTTCTTGTGATGGGTAATTTTATGTGTTGATTTGGCTGGGCCAAGGTGCTCAGATATTTGGTTACACATGATTCTGGATGCTTCAATGAGGGTGTTTTTTGGATGAGATTGACATATAAATCAATAAACTTTGAGTAAAGCAGATTGCCCTCCATCCAATCAGTTGAAGGCCTTAACAGAATGAAGACTGACCTTCCCTGAGAAAGAAGAAGAGGAGTTCTGCCATCAGATGGCCTTTGGACTGGAATTGCAACTATTCCTTGGGTCTCCAGCCTGCCAAGCAACCCTGCAGATTTTGGACTTATCAAACCTCTACAACTGAATGAGCCACTTCCTTAAAATAAATCTTGCTCTCTCTCTCTCTCTCTAAATATATGCAATATTCTGTTCTGTTTCTCTGGAGAACCCTGATTAATACACCCCACAAAAAGGAAGACAGTCCAGTTTTGGTGGGGTTCATGATGCTAGTCAACCAACAATTTCTTTAAGAGCAAAAAATGGTCTTTGAAATCCTGAATTGTGGTATGGGTGCTTCCTAATGCTTTGACAGCCATGGGTGTTGTAGCCTCTCTGAGCCTTGCTTTCCCCATTGTTATAGGGAGGTTGTGAAATCTATGCACTAGCCTATATGAGAGAATTAAATGATGTGCCATATTGCATCCTGGTTGATGGTAAACACAGATCAAATGTTGACTCCTCTTCCTTCTTCGTTTTGAAAGCAGACTACGGGAAGAAAATCTCTGCTCTTTCTCCCATCTTTGCAAACTCCAGAACATTCTCTCCAACAAAGCATGCCAACAAAGAGAGGGGTGGTGAGACGAGTGGATGAAACACTAATTCTTTTTTTCTTCCTTTAATTAAAATTTATCTGTATGGATAAAGGTCATCAGAAATTGGCCAAACATTTGATGGCTAAAGAAGGAATTATAATTTGGAAAAATAAAATTCAATAAGAGAAGAGAAAACAAAATAGGTTCTCTGGTTCTAGATATATATAGATTTTTGTTTTCCACATTAATGCCTTGATGTGTCTGCAACTAACCAGCCTTTGGCTGTCTTACAACTGGTGCAATTATTTTGTCAAAAGTGGTAGGGTTGATTTTTTTTTTTTAATCTTTGAAAAAAGTTAGTTTATAGTTTCTTAACTTAGATTACTGGAAATCGCTCCCATGGGCTTTTTAACTGCAACAAGAACTCAGAAAAGTGAGTCCTTAAGACCAATCTGAAAGATTTAAAAACATTAATAACTATCATTGAACCAGCAGGAAGAAAAATAGAATGTCTTTTTTTTTTTCTCCCTCTGCATTCAGGATCAAGTTTTTGTATTTTCCCCACAAACAACCTGAACTTGATTTTTCTGTTCTTTTCTCCTGCAACACAAATGGCTATTTTCTGTAAGGATGATAATTATATAGCACCTAAGAGCTTAAAAACACACTCACTTTCATGCTCTCTATTAACGGACTCTTAGCTCACTCCAGGAAAAAAAAAAAGAGATTATTTGTTGATTATCTGGTTTTTAGTTGAAGGAACTGAAACTCTGGGAGGATAGCTAGTGTAACCAAATTGAGGTGACCACAGCAGCTGAGGAGGGTCTAGAAACTGAGGTTGGTTTGGGTACTAAGCCTCTAAGCTTTTTTGTGATAACAAACTGTATGTCCAAATTATACAAATTTAACAACCAAATTGAGGACCATCTCCTGTCCATTGTCTAGGTCCCCCTCGCCTTTCCCATCCCTCCCCATCTTTGAAGATACATCCAGGTCTGTCTAGATCATCATCATCCAAGATTCATTCCTCCCTAAGCCAAAAGTTACCTGTTGAGTGCCTCCAAAGGGCCACAGGGAAAGACAGCAGAAAGCGCATCTCCTGTTTGGAGTTTAAGTCCTTTCTCTGACATGTAAATAGCTGTGTGATCTAGTCTAACTTGCTTCTTGTCTCGAACCTCAATCTTTCTATCTATACATGGGAAGACCGATATCCAACTGGCAGCATGATTGTAATTATTATGTGAAACAGTATTTGCACATATATAAGGAAAATAGTTAAGCATATGATAGGTTCTTCATAAACGTTGGCTTTATTTCCCCTCCTCCCTGGAATGAGTTAACTTTTCTCAACATATTGACATGGATTGACACGTAGGGACAATGTGAGGTCTGCTGATGCAGAGGCTGCCAGAGAATCACCAGCTCTGCCGCCCACCCCCTTCCTGAGCACACAGCTAGATCCCACTAACCAGCCTCCCTCACATTAGGCATTGACACTTGCCTTCTTGCACAACCCCCCATGCTTTGTTCCCCTCTGGCTTGATGAAGAAAAGCATGGCGAACTTGAAAGCCACTCTTTCCTTCAGGGACACACATGTTAAAATGAACTTAAGCAAGATATAAACTTCAAAGTGTTAAATCACTAGAAGTTGCGGGTTTAGCTATTTTAGTGGCCAGTGTTAACCTTATCCAGTACTTATCCACACAATAGTTTTTAATTCATTTACAAATAGATCAGACGTACACCGACACAAAGACACACCTACACCAACACACACACACAGACCAACGCATATACACACAAGAGCAATACACATAGACACATACCTACACACTAGAAATTTAGCATTTTATGGACACAATGAATGTTTTATTGGCTTAATATTTGAGTTCTCACCTGATTTCTCTTGGCCTTACCTGTACAACTTAAAGAATATATTAAGCATTTTAAAATTTATATTGGAATTTATATTTAAAATTTATATTTGAGGGACTTTTAGAGGCCAATATAGAATCCCCCTTCCATAGCTGTCTTACAGATCACCATCTTCTGCTTGAACCTCTCCCGTGACATGGTGCCCACTGCCTCCCATGGAAACTGGTGGCCAGACAACTCTAGGCGTTGCAATGGTGTGTTTCATATGAAGGTCAGAGCTACCTTCTCTAACATCTATCCGTTCCCCATGGCTCTACCACCTGAGAAACGAAGAAGCAACCTATTTGATTTTCTATAGGAGAGCCCCTTAAGTAATTGAAAATACAGCCAGTTTTGCTGTAACTCTTGTTTTCGAAAACACACGTTTGTGATGGATACATTAAGGAATGATTTAAACATTATGCAAAATTTGCATTTGCTTATGTGTCATTTTCGCTGCAGAAAACACTAGTGAAAGCAAAAACCTGCACCCATGTGAATGGAGTCATGTGGAAATGCACAGATTACACACGTGTGTACCCCTCAAACACCCATCCACCACCCCAGTCTACCGCATGGATTATGATTCACACTAGTGATACAACTTTTCCTCTGATTTCAGAAAACCCTCCTTCCACCATTTTGCAATAATTCACAAACTTCCACCCTTCCCATACCCACTTCTGTAAGCAACTTTGAGACTTTTTCTGGGTAAAGTACCATATTTAGTGCCATATTCATATATTTTTCTTAACCACTGAATATATATTACCTTTTCTATCCACTCTTATCTTTTTTCTTTTTTTAACATGCCATTGATGAAGTGTTTGAATGTTGATCCCCAGCCTACTTTTCCCCATAATTCTGTGGTTTTTATTGCACAATTTTGCATAATGGGTGATTTTTAGGGATACATATATCACATGTTAGTGGAACTGGTTGTGGAACTTGTATCTTCCTTTAGTCTGTTAATAGAATGGGAAGTATTTGTCATTAAGGTACATCTCCACATTCTCTCAGTAAAAAAGTATTGTATGCCAAGCCTGGCCTGATGCTGGCCACCCAACAATGAATAAACACATGTAGTCACTGCATGTCTTAGAGCTCATAAATTCTAGGTCTACTGACCTCCTAATTCTCCTGGGAGGGAGAATGAATTGGCCAAAAAAGGATACCAATTAACTGGCATAATTTCTGATTAGCTAATTCAGCCACTAAAAACAGGAAAAAGGAATGAATTAATAGTTGGTGGGCCACCTATGCCAGAGTCTATGCCAAGTGTTTGTAAGAGCATTAGGAAAACCCAACCCCACTTCAACCTCTCAGATAAGCATTACATCTGCCATTTTGGAAGTGAGGTAGTGAGGAGTTTTAGTGCCTTCTCAAGAGCTAGGCATCAAGTCTAGTTCAGCTCTGATACAAATTCTTGTGCCTTTTCCAATAGGCCGTGTTGCCTCTGCTGTGCTTTCTTGTCTGCCCAATGTCTACTATACTGAATTAAGGACCAACTATGTTCTTGGTACTGAGAATTCTTTACAAGAAGTCCACAAAGCAGCCAGAGAGGTGAAAGTTGGAACTGCCAAATAAAAGTAGGTGGAATTCATCTGACCAGAAAGGATAAAAGAGAAAAACAAGTACACAGATTATTAGCAAACATGCCTTGTCTCCAAACCTAATGTAAAACTAATAAAGTTGCATAATTCATGCAATCATAAAGTCAAATATTTTGTAAAATTACATCACTTATGGAAGTGATGAACTTCCATCTAATATCTGAAATGCAAGGGTGATTTCAAAGCTGCATTTCAAGTGGTGCTTGAGGGATCGTTATAGGCTGGAAATGGCCGATACAGTGGAGTTGCAGCCATTTGGTGCAGGCATGGAAACTAAAAGCTGGAACTGCAGCCAGAAATGCAGTAAAAAGAGACTATTTATCCTGTTTCTATGACTTGTATTCATCACTACAGACAACCAGGTAATTGAGTTATCTTTGGCCTTGGAAGTCTGTCTTGTGGTTTATGTGCCCTTTTCTATCAGTCCCTGCTGTTAAGTCAGACCTGTGGACACTGGTGCTGGGCTTGCGGGTGGGGGGAGAGGCCTGGTGTGCATGTGGACAGGAGGCTGAGAAAAAGAACCTGTGTTATTTACTCTGAAAGTGATGACGATGATCTCATGGTCCAGAATGCATTGTCCCTTGGAGCCCCCGGTATGAATATCATGATTCACTTTTATAGCAGCACATTTTATACAAACTTTTTTGTTGGTGGAGAAAAATGTCTCATCTGACATGATTGCAGGGGAAATCTCCTTGTGTTCCTCTCTCTCTTGCCCCTAATAGTCTCGTGCCCATCTATAAGAGTACATAAAATGTGTGGTGTGCAGGATGGTAATGAGATGGCAGACTTTTTCTAACATCAGAATTTCAATAAGGAGGGAATTTGCCTCCAAAAGAGGACACTGATCTTTTCACAAACACTGTCCTTTGTCCTGAGGCACACAAAATCCCCAAATCCCTAAAATATTTCATCTGAAGATAAGATAATTTTGCTCTAGCCTAGGCTGAAAAAGAAAGAAGGGGAAAAAGCCATCTATCAGATGCAGTCAGGAAAGTCCTGTTGCTTAGGGAGAAAGTAGATTAAAGGCCCCTATCTTATCTGTATTTCAATTAAAATCTTATTTTTGGTCCCCAGCAGTGTAACCCATTGAAGTCTTTCCAAGTAAAAAACACCACTTCAGTAGGTGGACGTTAGAGAAATCTTTAATGGGCATATTCTACATGTGATATGGGCTACTTCTCATGTGTGGGAGAAATGACAGGACAATATTTTGAAAGAGATGTGAAGCTTACAAAGGTGGGAAGGGCAAGGAATGCATTACCCTGGTGAATTCTCTACTGCGGGATCTTTTTTTGTTTTTTTTCCACTGAGCCTCCATTGAATATTTTCAAACTTGCCCCAAGTAGTTAAAAAAGTCACTAAGGGAGCAGGAGGAGAGAAATTCGGGGAGAGGAAATAGGGCTATTTGAGTATCTTGTGATAATCCTTTTGAGATTCTGAGTTCAGGATCAGGCTTATCTCCGAAAAGCTGGTGAAAAGAAAGAAGCCAGTACTCAGATTTAGAGAATGTTATCCACGTAAGTAACATTTATGGAAACAGTCTGGTAGAACTCAATGATTGAGATCTAAGGACCCATGATAAATCATAGACTAAATCAGACATCAAACAATAGATCAATCAATCAATCGATCAAACATCAGTTGGGACTTCCCTGGTGGGCCAGTTGTTAAGACTCTGCACTTCCACTGTAGGGGGCACAGGTTCTATCCCTGGTCAGGGAACTAAGATCCTCTAAGCCATGCAGCACAGCCAAAAAAAAAAAAAAAAAAAAAAAATCGATCAATCAAACTAAATGTGAAGGGATACAAAACTACATTCCAAAGTAAAAATAAGGCAAGTGTAAAATGCAGGTTTTAAGTTATCAAGCAAGGAAACACAAATGAGGACTTTCTATGTCTAGGGCACTGTGCTGTGTAATCACAGCGGGGGAATGGGGCAGAAGAAAGGGATGAAGAAGCATGTTCTAGAGTGAAGGGAGGAGGAGTGTGTCCTATTGCTGGCTTTGCTACAGTTAACCAAGACAAAGGTCAGTAAACTTTCTCTATAAAGGACTAGATAGTAACTATTTTAGGCTTTGCAAGCCAGCAAAGTGGCCTCTGTCAAGCTACTCCACTCTGCTGCCTAGAGCAGATGCAGCCATAGACAACATGCAAATGAATAGGTGAGACTGTGTTCCAATCAAACTTTACTTGCAGACTTTGAGATTGAATTACATGTAATTTTCATGTCTTAAGATATCATTCTTCTTTTTACTTCTTTTCAATCATTCAAACGTGTAAAAACAACTCGATTCAATGACCGTGTAAAAGCAGACAATGGCCAAATTTGGCCTGTCCCTGTTAGCTTGCCAACCGCTGATCAAGATGGTACATTAATACCAGCATAGGATGATCAGGTTCATTGCTAAAGAAGTGATTCAGAGAATATATGGTCTGAATTGTGAGAGTGCTTTCCCTCTTGGCGTGCCAAGAGGAAATATCTACTCCTGTTCAGATAAATTCGCTTATGTGGGAGAAGATGCAGGCAGCTTTAGTTAACTGTTAACTGTTTGGTTAACTAGAAACAGTTATGGTGAGCAGCAGTGGGCTCATAATAATAGAAGTAGTAAATCATCTTATTGAGCTAACACATATTGAGCACTTACTCTAAGCTAGGCACACTGTTCTGCATGCATTTCCACGTCCTTAACCCTTATAACAATCAAGCGAGGTAGGTATTCTTTCTACCATCACTTTGCAAATGAGGAAACGGAGGCCTGAGGAAGTTAACTAACTTGCCAGAGGGCACAGAGCTGATGAAGGGTGCATCCAGAACACATTGGGGCATGTGGTTCAGAGATGAGAATGTGGAAAGTGCCATGTAGAAGTACAGATCTGGAACCCATGAGTCAAATTGTCTGGCCTCCAATCAAGACTCCACCACTTGCCAGCTCCAAGAAAAGCTTCCTAATCTCTCTGAGCCTCAGTTTCCTCATCCATGAAACAGAACAATAATTGTACCTATTTCACAAGCTGAGGTTGAGAAATAAATGAATTTAGGGTTCATAGCTAGTGCCCAATAATGTTGGCTAATGATACCATAGACGGAATTATCCTAAGGTTTCTCACACTTATTTATACATGGTACCATATTACATCCTTTGCTTTGAGCTAATCCCATTTTGACTTTGAGAGATTCTTCTAGAGCCATTCTTTGCATCAGGATTTGGCAAAAGAGGCCATGCTTACTCCATCCATAAACATAAAATGTATAATATTTGAAACAGCCCTGGAATGTCCTCAGGCCTTTTCAGACAGCCCTGGTCTATCTCCCAGGAGTGTGTATGCAGTCCCAGACTCCCTTTGGTCTGAAAACCTCAGCCACATCCAGCACTGCTGATAGAATACAGAGTCAGTGGGCTTGAAGGGACCAGGAGGTGGACCCTTCTGCCTCCTGGCCTAGCAGAGGGGACAGCATGCAAATCATTCCCTCCAGCGCTCTGGGCCCACAGCCCCTCCCTCAGGCTTCTCTCACATTGGGAAAAATCCATAGCATCAGCTTAGCTAAATTCCATCTGGTTTTATGTGCAAACCCCTAATTATTTTAGGCAATAGAATTCCTAAGTGTCACAGATTTTCTTTTCAGTAATTCTTGGTTTAAAAATCAAGATCAGAACCTACCACCATGTATTCCAAGTGTTCCCATTCCCCAAACTTCAGTGACTGCCTGTGAGAGTAGGATAAAATTCAAATTGTTTTTTTTTTCTTTCTGATATTCAGGGTCTTTCAAGCTCTCATTCATCTACTTATGAAACAGAGGTTTACCACTTCCTACTACTATCTTTCAAGTATTTTAATAAGCACACGTAAGCATCTTTAAAGTTGGAATGCACCTTAAAATCCCACAGCCTGTACCCATTGCTCTATACCAAAGGCGGTCATGACACAATCATGGCCTGCATGTGTGTGCATGTCAAAAGGCTACTAGCATTGAATCTTGCAGAGCTGCAGAGATAACTGTAACCAAGAGATTATGGTATAGCACCTTTTTAAACCCCTAAGACTCAAACGGTTGTGGGAAGGTGATAAACCAGCTAGGTTTAGCAACATTCCCAAGGAGTAAAAAATCGGTGGGTTCCACATACTTGCAAAGCAGACTTAATAGCCCAGCATCAATGACCGTAACTCTTTAAAGAAATGCAGCATCACCAACACTCTGGATGGCAGAGAAAATAGTATTGTATGGAGAAAGAAAACCACAGACTCTAATTGAAAAAGTGATTTAGGAAAGTTGCAATCTGTGAGCAAGTTTTAAGACTACCATAACCATATTCCTTTTCTATCACAACAGCAATATATGATAAAAATCTGTCTACTTAAGTGTAAAGGATTTTTTTCCCATAAGTATAAAATAAAATTTCTAAGTAATAAGGAAGCATCATGCCACTGTTTTATTTTCAATCTTCTTTCTTTCTTTCTTTCTTTCTTTTTCTTTCTTTCTTTTTCTTTCTTTTTCTTTCTTATTCTTTCTCTCTCTCTTCCTTCCTTCCTTCCTTCCTTCCTTCCTTCCTTTCTTTCTTTCTTTCTTTCTTTCTTTCTTTCCTTTTTTTTAGTGGCACATACAATATTGTTTCATCTTACAATTGATTGTATCTTAGATTCAATAAAATATTGTTGTGTGCTGATCATGGTCTAGAATCAGGGGGCACAGATGTACAGAAGTGGTCTTTTCTCTTAAGGACTTACCGTTCGGTATAAAAGAACATCAGTCCCTAGGTCCTCTAGGTACTGTCTCTCTGCACTGCCCTTTGCCCTCTTGGTTCATTCCTACTTATCCTTCAAGGTCCAGGTTAAATAACTCCCTACTGAGATGTTTTCCCAGATAATGTGTCTGCAGAAATAACGTCTTCCTCTTTTGTATGTCTATAATGTTTTTCTCACAGTCATGAGTTCCACAGCCAGGCACCTTGGTTTAAATCCTGGCAGCTCTGCTTGAACAAGACAATTAAGCCTGCTGGACCTCAGTTTCTTCCTGTATATGGTGCATGAGCATCTCATGCTCAGCTTTCATGGCTGTTTTGAGGATTAATTACATTAATACAGGTAGGGCCCTTAGAAGAAGTTAGCATAAGGTAAGTGGAATTGACCATTTTTCAAGCCACTTTGTCAGCATTGCTCCCACTGTCATTTGATTCATTGTGATGTGGGTCTGCATGTAGGCTCCATGAGAGCTGTAATGGTGTCTGATGTCAGCCTCATTTCTCTCCCTGCACATAGTACAGCATTTGGCTCAGAGTAGGGAGTCACTCATTAAGCCCTTCAACAAACATTTATTAAATTAAATACCTGGCATGCATTAGCCACTGTTCTAAGCTCTGGTCCTCGAGAGCTTGAAAAATATTTGTTGAACAAATGAGCTAATGATTATTCACTTTACAAAGAATGAGGTGATACTCAGAAGACAACCAAGCAATCCCTGCTTGGCCAAAGGACAGAATTCTCTAGAAGTCAGCAGCTGAAAACAGTCTGAAAACTCTGGATGCAATTAGTCATGTTTTATTTGTTTGTTTATTTGTTTGGGCTAATCAATACTCTCTTAAAGTTACAGCTAGCTCAGCTGACAGCATGGTCTTCTAGACTTCTCTCTGGCTCAGCCTACTTCCTTTAAGGGGTTATTCCTGACTCAGCAAGGGTCATGGGACTCTGTGATATAAAGGCCCTCCATCTGCAGGAATTTGGGGTCTTAGATTCCAAGAGTTCCAACTCTAGCTACACACTTACCCATCACTCTGGTCTACCAGCTCTCTAGTCTCAGCCATGGAACTCATTTCCAGCCTGTAATCCTTCTCTTCGCTCAACCCTTCCAAGTTGATTTGGATTCAACTTCTCTTTTGGTTCTTTGTTGGCTCTATTTTGGTTTCTCTACCCCAGTTCTTCCTCCCCAAGGATAACATGGTAGGTAGCACTTGTGTTTGCTGCCATCCAGTCTGGGAATCTGCCTTGCCTTTGACACTCTCATAGGCAACCTCCCTGATAGCATAGACAGAAAGGTACTATGCAGCTATTAAGAGAGATCACCAAATATTTCTTAGTCCCTGACTTCTGGGCACAGAGTCTGTTTGTTTCTGGAACTATGTAATCATTTTGGCCAATGAGTTGTGAGCTAAAGATATAGGTGCCACTTCTAGCGATACTATTTATTTGCCTGTGAGAGATCCTCTGGGTCTCTCTGTCCCTCTGCTTCAGTGACCAGCACAGTCAAGATGGCAGCTGACCCATCAACGTGAGTTTTGGAGTGAAAGATGAAGCAGAAATTCATTGGACCTATGACAGGCATGGAGCATGAGAAATAAAGAAAACTTAGTTGCTGTAAGGTTACAAATATCTGGAGGTTTCTTGTACCACAGCATAATGTAGAGAATCCAGACTGATAAGGGCACACAACACTTTCTACATCCTTGACTTCCATTTCCTTTTGGGTTATTATAATGACCCATTAACTGTCAGTATAATGTACATTAAATCCACGTGATATTTTTGGTATGGCATCAGCCAAACATGTCAAGATCTGTATATCTGTCTCCTATGGGAGATGGTTTCTGTTGCCAAGTTGTATGTTGATGAACCAGTTCTGGCGTTTATTACAATTGAAAAGTAGCAGAAGGCTGTCTAATAGAGTGTCTACCGTTTAGTGAACAGAGATGGAATTAGGTAATGATGGCAGGTGATGTTATAAGCAATCGTGCTCGATGCAGGTTTCGTTTAGATTCATTCATAGTGTGGAGTCATTTCCAAATGCCAGTCTCCACTCTGCCTGCTGCAGCCATGTCTAATATTTCTAAACATATTTCGGCTTGGTGACACCTTAATGGTACATGATAACACTTGGCCTCCCTCTTAGAAAAATGGATACTCTCATTTCTCTAAACATTGGGCCTTTACCTTGAACCATTTCCATTTAAATGCAAATTTCAATCATGTCCACCTTTCTGTGTTCCAACGTGAGCCTATGGAAATGATAGCAGCTTGAATCCAAATTTTGAGAGGCTGAAAGCTGTTCCCTACAGGGGTCCTAGACAGGATACATGGTTCTTTTTTGTCTTGGTCCTGTGTTGCTATGATTAGTCTCAAAGGGAATGTTTTGCTTCTATTGGGTGGAGTGGCTAGGTCAGAAGAGGGAAGGTCAGCACCCAGAACTAAGGACACAGGATGGAGGTATCACATGGAGTTCCCCAAAGTGACCATTTAAATGTGCTCTGGCTTGTACTTTTAGTCTTGGACTCCCAAAGACAGAATTCAGGGCCCACAAGCTCCTAAAGGGCTCCGAGGGACAATGGCTGCCTGACGTTTCTTCCCTGAGGGAGGTCTCTGTTTCTCAGCACATGCCTCTCATCTTCATCAAGTCCTGCGTAAGAGTCCAGGCCTCCCTGGCCTGAGGATCCTTTCTTGTCTACAGACAGGATGCTGGGACCCAGGCCAGGCCAGGCCAGGAGAGCAGAGCCACAGTAGGGCAGTAAGGTCAGAATGACCTGCAAGGGTATTTACTGAGCTGAGCCCTTAGTGGGGTAAAGGATATTTCTGAGGACCTCCAGAGTCCCACCTAGTGAAAGAACCAAGGCCCAGTGACCAAGGCTACTGGGACTTCAGAAGATTCTGGAAGTCCGTCTCTCAGAGGAAAGAGCATGAGTTCTGGAACCATATTGACTGGGTTCAAATTGGACCATGCCATTTCCTAGCTATGGCATCGTGGGTGAGTGCATTTAACTGGGCTTCTGTTTTCACACACATAAATAAAGACAAGAATAGTAGTTGAACTCTTGGGGTCGTGGTAAGGATAAACATGCTGATAATTCATGTCAGCTTACAGTAGTGCCTGGCCCTCTCTAAGTGCCCCGGGAAGGTCTCTGAGGGAAAAGTACAAGGAGGACGGCTGGATGTAACGGTGTTCACTCCTTTCCTTTGTTGCTTGGTTGACCCAGTGGGTTGCCCTGTGTTCAGCAGAGGAATCCTTCCAGCCAAAAGACTTTTACTTGACATTGGAAAGGGGAAGAAAAAGGTGGCTATTATGAAGGTCTTTTTAAAAAATTTATTTTACTGAAGTATAGTTGATTTACAATGTTGTGTTAATTTCTGCTGTATACCAAAGTGATTCAGTTATACATATATGTCCATTCTTTTCCATTATGGCTTATCACAAGATATTGAATATAGTTCCCTGTGCTGTACAGTAGGACCTTGTTTGTCCATTCTATATGTAATAGTTTGCATCTACTAATCCCAAACTCCCACTCCATCCCTCCCCATCCTCTCTCCCCCTTGGTGATCACAAGTGTGTTCTCTATGTCTGTGAATTTGTTTCTGTTTCATAGATAAGTTCATTTGTGTCATATTTTAGGTTCTACATATAAGTGATATCATATGGTATTTGTCTTTCTTTTTTTGACTTACTTCATTTAGTATGATAATCTCTAGTTGCATCCATGTTGGTACAGATGGCATTATTTCATTCTTTGTTATAGCTGAGTAGTATTCCATAGTATATATGTACCACATCTTCTTTATCCATTCATCTTTTGATGGACATTTAGGTTGCTTCCATGTCTTGGCTGTTGTAAATAGTGCTGCAATGAACATTGGGGTGCTAACATCTTTTCAAATTAGGGTTTTCTCCAGATATATGCCCAGGAGGGGATTGCAGGATCATATAGCCCTGGCTTGTTTAGAGACCAGAGGAATCCCTTGGGGAAACACTACTAAGGAGGAGAAGGAAGCAGGGTTGTTGTTGAAGGAAAGATGAAAGGGAAGATTCTGCACTGGCGAGCCCAGCTGTGGGACTTGGCCCTAGGGGATTGGTGGTCAGAAACTGCATGCTATTGTCATTGCAAATTAGTATATGGTAATTGCCATTGTGCATTAATATAGGGTAATCTATTCCCCACTGGGAAGGGGGGGATGTGTCTGACTAAACTTCAATGTGACTACAGGTTGCATTAATTAAAGAAAATGTCAAGGGCCAAGGGATGGTGGGTATAGTGCTGGATGGACAGCTCCAGGGAGGGTTTTTGCTTCGGGACTTTGTTCTTGAATAGGAGTTGAAGCAAAGGTGGTAAGACCTCAGAGGAGGGTGTCTAGGAGAGCAGGAGATGCCAGACCATGTCCTTTGTACATTCCCATGCACATGCGGATAATAATGGCTCTGAGAAGTTCCCACGAAAGGGACCCATATACTTGTGCTTCTTCTGAACATCTCCAAAGATATTAGCATATGGAACTCCCTTCTGAACTCAACACTGCCCAAAAAGTTGTGGAACCGGTGGGAAGTAGCACTTTATTTAAACATTCAGTTCATGTCATTACAGCCTCGACTGAATCTTTGCTTGTTGCCAGGCACTGAGCTGGCCTCGTGGGAGCAACAGATATGCACACACTATGTCCCAGAATGGGTTAAGGGTCTAATGGGAGAGACCCGCATATAAGCCAACCTTTAAATTACTGGGTAATAAATGCCACAGAAAGGAAATCTAACCCACGCTAAGAGGGATCCACAGAAGAGACTGTGGGTGATCTGAGTCCTAAATATAAGCAGGAGCTAGCCAGGTAGTGGAAGTGGATTTGTGCATTCAGTCCTTAAATGGATTTCTTCATTTCTTTCTTGGTTACGTGTTTGAGAATATTTGATCTATGAGTTTCCTTAGTTGTGATACATGGGACAAAATGATATTCTGCTGTAATTTTCATGAAATAATATGCTTTTGCTCTGGATTTGACCCTTGATTCCAGTGTAGCTCAGGGCCTGTCCCTCTTCAATATAACATGAGTACAAATCTCCATGGGGGGCTGTGGAGAGCCTGGGCCTGGGACAGCAACCCTCCAGCTTCCTTTGGCCTCCCAGCCACCACCACACATGCGATGGGCCATTGAGCTTATCTTCAGAATGAGGAAGAGAGCATCTTGTAGCAGAAAGTGCCCCGGACCAAGAGTCTGAAGCCCTTGCTTGCAGTCTTGACTCTACCGTGCTGAGACCTTGGGTGATTAATACATGTCTGTAAAATATTTTTTTAATAAAAATATTTGGAAGAAATCCTGTGGTGCATTACCAGATCAGAGAAGTACTCAGGTATCTCAAGGGTTTTAGATCTCCACCCCTCCCAGCTGCAGCCCCTCCTTGAAATTCAGTGTCTCATCTATAAAATGAAGTAATTGGCTCTAACTCCAAGACAGCAGAGAGGGTCTGATGAGATGCTGTATATGACAGCACCTTGTAAACAAAGGAGCAAATGTGAGATGTGATTCCTTCTTCCCTACAAACCAAGAGGAATTTACAGACCTCGCCATAAGCTTCGATAAGCGGCTCTAAGCTCTGGAAAGACCCAGAAAAAGCATGTCTGGAGCAGGTGTGCAAAAGGGACTGATACCCATTAACTCAGACAGATACAATGAGGTTACTGCCTAAATGATTTTAGGAGAAAAAAAACTCACAATCTAAGCCTGATCCTGGTCAAACCAAGCCCTTGAGCCCTGGGTGAGGAAACAGAGAAGGCTGAGGTCCACATTGTTGATAAACATGGATCTGAATGCATGCATTTTGAACTAACTATGACATGGAAAGCCAGTGGTGGTGGGGAGTTTTATTCAGAGGCTGGTGGTATAAGTATCTTGGTCAGAGGACCCAGAGGGGGACCTGATGTTCAGCTGGGGAGGGTTTCCAGTTTTGCCATTTAGAGTTTTATTTTAAGTTATTGATAGGAACACTGGCGTGGAAGACAGTAGCAGCTGGAGGTAAAGGAATTGCAATGAAGGCTGAAAAACGACCCAATGAGCACAGAAAAGCAACACAGAGCAAAGTAGGGGAATATTTGCATGGATGGGGTTTTTCCACGAGATTATAAAGTTCTTGAGAACAAGAACTAGGTCTGAGGGACTTCCCTGGTGGTCCAGTGGTTAAGACTCCACGCTTCCATTGCAAGGGGCACAGTTTTGATCCCTGGTAGGGGAACTAAGATCCCATGTGGCACAGCCAAAAAAAAAAAAAAAAAAAGAACTAGGTCTGATTTGAAGAGCCTGGCACAGAGGGTACAGTTTTTTATTTTTATTTTTTATTTTTTTGTGGCTGTGTTGGGTCTTCGTTTCTGTGTGAGGGCTTTCTCTAGTTGCGGCAAGTGGGGTCCACTCCTCATCGCGGTGCGTGGGCCTCTCACTATCGCGGCCTCTCCTGTTAAGGAGCACAGGCTCCAGACGCGCAGGCTCAGTAATTGTGGCTCACGGGGCTAGTTGCTCCGCGGCATGTGGGATCCTCCCAGACCAGGGCTCGAACCCATGTCCCCTGCACTGGCAGGCAGACTCTCAACCACTGCACCACCAGGGAAGCCCCGAGGGTACAGTTTTGACACGTGCTTGTTCAAGGAATGAGTGGAGAAATGGGTGGATGAATGAGTGAATTTGTATATGTGCTCATACACATGCTTCCTCCCTTCCTCTCTCTCATCATCACCACAGTCACTGTCTCACCAGCTCTTCTCTATCCTGAAGGCATCATCCCTCCCTGACATCTGCTATTGGCCGGCCCCATCTTGTCCTCTGGCTTCTGCTCAGATGTTTCCCAGCTGCCTTCAAGGGACCAACTCCTATGCTGGTGACCCTATCACTTGTCACACTCTGCCACTCAACACTGCTTCACGATGCTCCACAACACTCACCATTCTTTGGAATTAGTTAAGTTATAAAGTTATTTGTCACTGCCTGCACCTCCACCCCTCACGAGAATACCGGCTGCCCTGAAGCATGGGGTGTGGTGATCCTGGTGACCTCTGTTTGCCCAGAAACTGGTACTGCACCCAATACACACAGATGCTCAATAACTATTGATAGAATGTATTAAGGACCCTTTATCAAGCTTATTATAGATACTATTTGTGGAGCACAGAGGTCTCCTAGGCCGTGGTTCTTTATATACATTGCAGATCCTTGTGCCACTGTAAAATAGGTCTTGTCAACCCCATTTTATAGATTAGCTATCTCAAAACACATGTGCGCACACCCGTGCACAGGAAGTTGTGCTCCTTTTAGCAGAAAGTTCCTGCCGACCTCAGAAAGTCCTCAAAAGTGTGATGGCAAAGGTCTGAATTTTGTGGGCTGAGCCCAGGTCGCCAAGACTTCAAGACACAGGGGGTAAGCAGGACGTGTATTTAAGGACACCCCTCTTCCAGGGCCAGCCCCGGTTTCCCAGGACCACGAACACAAACGTGCACTGCATGAGGGGGCTGGTTCTCAGCACATGGGGGGCCCTCCCTGCCAGGCGGGGGCATGCTAACTGAAGTCAGATGTTGCAGCTTCAGGAGACAGGCCAGTCCCTGTACGTTTGGGAGAACTTGAAAGAATTCTGGAAGAGCCATAAATCTTGGACTGGAGTCTTTTATCAAGCTCTAATTTATCATGGTCTCTTAATTACTTTGACTGGAGAAGTCATGATCCATATGTATTGGAAATTTGGTCGGCCCAGGCCTGTTTCTCATGACAAGGGCAGTTCTTGACACACGCAATTTAACTTAGAGTGGTTCCACTTGACAGTGACTCTGCATGTGTCCCGCTGCTGGTTGTGCTCATTCCCCCGGCAGAAATTCTCCCACCATCTCCAAAGTGCCATGTCCTGCGTTTGCCCATAAGGTACAGGCAGAGGAAGAGAGTCTCTCAAGAGACTTGATATCGACTGGAATAAAAAGAAAACTAGACAATTCCAACTGAATGTGATACATGGCATAAATGCCAAGCATGGGGTGTTGTGTGGCCACCTAGAAAAGGCACAGGACTAAGCCCAGGGCATCAGGGAAGGCTGCCTGAAGGAAGTGGTGCCATCTTGAGACTTACAGACTCTCGGAAACCAGAGGCCATGTGAAGGCCTGGAAAAAGATGATAACAGGGAATGTTGGAGAACTAACATGAGCCAGGTGTGTGGCTTTATAGGCAAGTTGATAAGGCCTGGCACACAGTAGGGCCTATTCTCTGAACTCCAGACAAATCCAACATGCCTACTTGGCATCTCTATTCAGTTGGCTGATGGGTCATCTCAAACTCAACATGGGCAAAACGTGACCAAAGCTCTTGCCACATTCCTCTCCCCACCTCTCTCCCTGCAAGCTCCTGTCCCATCTCAATTCTTCCCCATCTCAGCCCTGGTACCACCATACATCCATCTGATCAGGCCCCAAGCCTAGAAATCAAGCTTGCTTATTCCATTCTGTAAACTCCCTCATCCAGTGCATCAAGGAGTCCAGCTGGTTTTACCTTCAGAATGAATTCCGAGTCTGTTCAGGTATCAGCCCCACTGTTACCGTCCTATTCCAAGCCTCTACCTGCTTTGCCCAAATCCTCTTGGTGTCTCCCATGGAGGATCCTTGACTCATCTAGCAGGATTGTGTCGTGGTAGTCTCAGCACCTCAAGTGCTGAGCACGCCTGCCTGGGTATACAGGTCTGCTGGTGCGTACTTGGAACTTTATTTGGAAAAAGAAAAAAAGAAGGCACCACCTGTTTGCAGGACATATGTTAAGTTAACCTTAAAAACACATTCCAATACACATTAGTACAGACAAATACTGTTTGATTCTAGTTAAACAAGGTACCTAGAATAGTCAAATCCTAGAGTCAGAAAGTATATTGGTAGATGCCAAGGGCTGGGGGGAGGGGTGGGGGGTGGGAATGGGAAGTTAGTGTTTAAAGGGGACAGAGTTTCAGTTTAGGAAGGTGAAAAATTTGGGAGACAGATGATGGCGAGATTTGCACAACAATGTGAATATACACAGTGCCACTGAACTGCACAGTTAAATATGGTTAAAATGGTATGTTTTGTATTATATGACTTATACCACAAAAAAAAAAAAACATTAAAAAAAAAAGAAAATAGTGAAAACTGTTCAATTTGCCTTCAGTCCCCTGCAACGTATGTTTGTTAAAGGCAGAGGACAGTGTAAATGGAAAACTCTCCCCATTTGTAGAGCAGTCCCATCATGTCTGCATCATTGAGGGGCCCCAGGCCCGTGTTGAGTCAGAGGTTTGGGGATCCCAGACATGATCTTTGACCTAATGCAGCGTACAGTCTAGTGAGTGGGACAGGTAAATGACCAGAGCCCCTTTGCAAGAGGGAGGACCATGTGAACATTTCTACCGATAGGCTGTGAGCAGAAGTGCTGCGTCACTTCTAGGCTCAAGCATTTAAGAGCTACTGTGGAAATCTCAGTTCTTTTCCCCTGTTACTCCAACCATGGGGTCCACATGATGAGATCAAAGCATACTGGATCCCTGAGTCGCTTCATGGAGGACAACTTCCCTGGAGGGTCTCCCAACATGCATCAGAGTTTGGGTTCAACCATTGAGATGTTGAGGTCAAATTATTATTGCAGCCTAATATGATCTACCCTGATTCATAGAGGGGTGTTGGGACTCTAAGCAGTTTTGACATTGCCGAAGGATGAAGAACAAAGCAGAGGAAGAAGTAGCCTGCAAGCTCCTTGTCTGAACTGGGAGCTTCTTGAAGCTGCTACTTTCTGACTGATGCTAAATTTCTCTTTTCATCGTTCCCACTGAGAAGGAATGGTGTCTGGAGGGTCTGATAAAGCAATTTCAGCAAAACTGAGAAAGAATGAATATATGTATTTGTATAACTGAGTCACTATGCTGTACACCTGAAGTAATACAACATTGTAAATCAACTATACTCCAATAAAAGTAAAAAAAAAAAAAAACTGAGAAAGAGTGCTCCTTCCTTCCCCTTTCCCTTTCTCAATCATCTTGCCCTACAAATCTTAGTCAAACCAATAGCTGGTCTTAGTCAACCAAAGTCTCCTTCATAGGTTCAGGGGATTTGTTTTGTATACTGCTGAATCTTGGGAGCCTAGAACTATGCCTGGCACAGTATTTATTGACTAAGCATCCCAAGAAGACCAACGTGACAGTATCTCCCTGAAGGCAGAGGAGGGTCACCTTGCAAATTTGAAGTCTGAAGATACATGTTTATGTCCCAGCTCTGCCTTTACCAGCAGCATTACCTTGAGTCAGTACTCCAGTCTCCCTGTACCTCAGCCTTCCCTTCCAGCAAACGAGGATTGCATGGCCACCTCCCAAATTTAAGGACATGCTTGCCTTATGAAGATGGAAATTTTCCCAAACTCTAAAAGAAAGCAGAGATTATACAACTTTTTTTTTTTTTTTTTTTTTTTTTTGCGGTACGCGGGCCTGTCACTGTTGTGGCTTCTCCCATTGCGGAGCACAGGCTCCGGATGCACAGGCTCAGTGGCCATGGCTCACAGGCCCAGCCGCTCCGCAGCATATGGGATCCGCCCGGACCGGGGCACGAACCCGTATCCCCTGCATCGGCAGGCGGACTCTCAACCACTGTGCCACCAGGGAGGCCCTATACAACTTTTATCAATCTTTTTTTTTTCCTCTTAGACTCTAGTAATTTGGTTGAAAGATAAGGTCCATTACCAGAGACAACTGGAAGTGTTGTTTGCAGCATTGCTTGAGGAGGTGGTAAAAAAAATACTTTGGACTTTAGAACCATCAAGGCATTAATTCTCTTTTATCTAAAACTTCCCTAGGCAGCAAAGTCACCCAGATTCCACTGAACAACCACAAGAAAACTGGGTCTGTCCCCAGTCAGAAAATCTTGGGAAATCCCTGCACAGAGACAGTTCTAGGACTTCCAAGGTTTCTAAAAACTAGAAAATATGATCTTTTTTAGAAATCTAAAAAGGGTCTCTGAGATTGTATCCCATATCATTATAGCAATGATAAATTTGTCATGACATCTCCAAAATATAGTAATATCTTGCCTGTGTGCAACATTTTGCCCTTATTGTCCAATCATTAAAGCATGTTCATTGCAGAAATAGTCAACTGATAAAGATACATGTAACCATGTAGCTACTATCTGAGTGATTGCAATGTACCAGGCTCAATTTAAAACAAGTTATAATTCAAAAAGTCACATGCACCTTAATGTTCATTGCTGCACAACTTACCATAGCCAGGTCATGGAAGCAACCTAAATGTCCATTGGCAGACGAATGGATAAAGAAGAATGTGGTACATGTATACAATAGAATATTACTCAGCCATAAAAAGGAATGAAATTGGGTCATTAGTAGAGATATGGATGCACCTAGAGACTGTGATACAGAGGAAATTAAGTCAGAAGGAGAAAAACAAATATTGTATATTAATGCATATATGTGGAATCTAGAAAAAAGGTACAGATGAACTGATTTGCAAGACAGAAATAGAGACACAGATGTAGAGAGCAAACATATGGACACCAAGGCCAGAAAAATGGGGTGGGGGATGAATTGGGACACTGGGATTGACGTATATACACTAATATGTATAAAATAGATAACTAATAAGAACCTGCTGTAGAGCACAGGGAACTCCGCTGTACAGTAGAAACTAACACAACATTGTAAAACAACCATACCCCAATAAAAAATAATTTAAAAAAATAAAACAAGTTACATCTTGGGACTTCCCTGGTGGTCCAGTGGTTAAGACTCTGCACTCCCAATGTTGGGGGCCCGGGTTCAATCCCTGGTCAGGGAACTAGATCCCACATGCTGTAACTGAGACCAGGAGCAGCCAGATAAATAAATAAATATTAAAAAAAATAAAACAAGTTACATCTCTTAATTTTATCCTCACAACCATACTAGGAGGTGGATGTTATTATTATGTCCATTTAACAGACTGGGAAACAAAGGCACTGAACAAGTAAGCAACTTCCCCAAGCCTCGAAAGCTGGTAAGTGGCAAAGCCAGGATTCAAACGCAGGTAATCCAGTTCCAGAATATATGCACTTAACCAAGAAGAATAACTAGAAATAGGTTTAATCTTACTTAATCTTACTCTTATGGGCTCAACTGTGTCCCTCCAAAATTCATATGTAAAATCCCTAATACCTTGTACCTCACAATGTGACTATATTTAGAGACAGAGCCTAGAGAGAGGTAATCAAGGTTAAATGCAGTTGTATGAATGGACTTTAGTCCAATCTGACTGGAGTCCTTACAAGAAGAGGAGATTAGGAGACACACAGTGATACCAGGATACAGGCACATAAAGGGACGACTATGTGAAGAGGCAGCAAGTGGGGCCCATCTTGAAGCCAAGGAGAGAGGCTGCAGAAGAAACCAAACCTGAA
The DNA here is from genome assembly GCF_964341445.2 of Mesoplodon mirus. Taxonomy (NCBI): domain Eukaryota; kingdom Metazoa; phylum Chordata; class Mammalia; order Artiodactyla; family Ziphiidae; genus Mesoplodon; species Mesoplodon mirus. Next base: position 181,847,528 of record NC_138979.1, read on the forward strand.
AAAACCTTGATCTTGGACTTCTACCCTCCATGAATGTGAGAAAACACATTTCTGTTATTTAAGTCCCCCAGTCTGTGGTATTTTGTTATGGCAGCCCTAGCAAACTAACACACCAACACAAGCTAACACACACTATATAGTCAATTCAGTCACTCAACAAACATCTACTGGGCAATTTGCAAATACGTCTCTGACCATGCTAGGTCCTGGGTGGACAAAGTCACCTTCTACAAGACCTTTATTCTGAAAGAATTTATTGTCCATGTTTGCCTGTGCAGGGCCCTGTCCTGATGAAACAGACCTAAGATGATATGAGATGATGCATTATGACAATTTCTTTCATTCATTCATTCATTCAACATGTATTTATTCATGCTTCTTTAGGAACAAGACACCAGGGTATGGAGATAAGAGCTTGGGAAAGTGGTCCTGATCCCCAGGCTGCAGGTACACCCCAGATGGGTGACTATCAGAGTCCTGGTCCTGGAGTCAGTCTTCGGAGGTTCAAGTCTCAACTATGCCACCTTTTGGCTGTGTGACTATGACAGAGTTCTTAAACTCTCTGACTCTGTTTTATAACTGTCAGGAGGGTATCAGAGAGTCTCTACCAGGAAAGTCTGCTGTGAGGAAGTTGTACAACTATGCATGTGAAATCCTCAAGCCAGTGGACACTCCCTTGCACCCTTGCAGTGATGATCAGTTACAATTAAGCACAGAATGGCAGTTTCGTTAGGATACATTTTGAATGTTCCCACAAAAGACATTTGCAGCCACAAGGCTGTACTGGTCACAGGGTAAGGAAAGCAGTCCTGTGGGAAGATTCAGTCCTCAGAATGGTGGTCCAGCATTCCAACTTCTTTGGGTTAAATTTTCTCATCTGAAAAATGGGAATTTTGTTATTTTCCTCATGTTTAGATATGTTGTGAGAGTTTGGGCACATGCTATTATTAATCTTCCATTTTGCACATGAGGAGACTGAGGCCAGAGTGTCTCAGGAAGGAGGCCAAGGTCACACAGCTGCTAAATGTCAGACCATCCGTCTTTTGACTCCAGCATCTATGCCCTTAACCGCAGATGGGAGGGGAGAAATGGGCTGCATTTCCTTAAATGGCAGAAACTAGGCAAGGGGGAGTCTCAGGGCACACCGAGGAGAGGATGAGGAGGGCCACCATGTGATGTGAAGACCGTGCTTGTAATATCCCAGGGACGAGCTCCAAGGACCCTCCAGGACATGGATTTGGTCAGCCCTCCCTCTCTGGGGAACACACAGTGCCAGCCTCCTCCACTTCTCCCACCAGCTAGGATTTGCTGTGGGAGACCAGAAAAATGGCTCCCTTCTTATGCCACCTGGAAATTGAGAGAAGGTTCTAAAAGCCCCATTAGTGTAGCCTGGTGTCATGCTTACTGTTCTTGATTTTTTTTTTTTAGTCCAAGAATAGTGCCTTAGAAAATTTTATTCTCATTTCCCAATTAACCGTTTTTGCTTTGCTTTATTTTGTTTTTTCGCACACTAGCCAAGAAGTAATAGAACCTTGACTCCAGGCCTCTGGGGCTGGGCTGTGGACACGGACCCACAGCCTCTGTGGGGAAGGGAGATTTAGGGCAACACCTTGCCCACTCTGTTCAGTTGTCCTTGCTTGTTTGTTTTTGGTTGAGGAGCAAGGACACTGAGACATTGACAAGTGCAGAGTTTTACATTCTCATTAAAGTCGCCCCTCACTCTAGGCTCATTAAAGCCATCATGTTGGCAAAGATTCACTCAGGATATGAAATGTTGATTTCGACTCCATTGCCGATGGAGATAAATGAGCATGATCTGTATAACTTGTTGAGGAATTTGTAATTTTGGATTCAAACTTGTCTCATCTGTCTGGCTTGGCCTCTACTTCTGCCCCGGGGCCAGAGTTGACCCTTTCTCATCCACTCTCTCGAGTTGACATGAGATTTGATGCTATGCCCTGACATCAATGTTTCTTTAGAAACCCAAGATGTTCTTAAGACTTGGTTCAGACTTGGCTCTGTCCTTCTGTATTGGGCTAAATAGTGTCCTCCAAAAATTCATGTCCACCTGGAACCTCAGAATGTGACATTATTTGGGAATAAATCTCTGAGGTGTGATCCAATGAAGATGAGGTCATCTTGGATCGGGGTGAGCCCTGGGCCCTAATCCACTGACTGGTGTCCTTATTTTAAGATGGAGGAAATTTGGATGCAGAGCCAGGCATAGAGGGAAGATGACGTGAAGACAGACACGGGGACCCCCACGTGGAGATGCAGGAAGAAGCTGGGGTAACGTGTCTACACAGCAAGGGCACCAAGGGTTGCTAGCAAACCACCAGTTGCTGGGAGAAACATATGGGGCAGATTCTCCCTCGCAGCCCCCAGAGAGAACCAATCCTGCCAACATCTCTGGAGACTCTACCTAGGATCCTGCAATCATCCTAAATCAGCAGCAGGAACTAACAAGAGAGGTGAGAGTCAAATGGGCATAGTTTGGGGCAGGGCAGGGGTGTGGGCATTCCTCCAGGTAGCCCAATCCAGCTTCTAAGATGCCTTCCTGAAAATCCACCTCTTCCAACTTCTCTCCTCCTACCCACGGGGCATAGGAAAGGGACTGAGAAAGTGGCTGCCCCCCAAGGTCTCGGAGACTTCTGATGGAAACACGTTGAGGAATCATGGTTGCCCCGTTTGAAAAGGCAACCAGATGGTGTCTTAAACCATATGGTGTCATAGAAGAGCAGGACCAAAAATAATAGGACTAAGTGATGGAGTAAATAAGTCACATTAACTCCTTTGTCATTTCCAAGTTGATAAGACTACTAAAAATATATCTTTATATGCCTCCCAGAGTTAAAGATAGGCTCCAAAGGGGAGGCCATGGCAGGATATTAAGAGTTTAATGAGGTGCAGTTTCAGAGGTGTTAACATTTGACAACCAGAAACAGCAGTAGCCAAAAACTTATAATCTGAAACAGATGATCAATTATGGGTATGAAAGTCACTCACTTAGAGTACAGTTCTGGGCTGCGGGGATGTCCTGGGAGGGGAGAAATCAGACGTGGATTCTAGGTTGGCATATGATCCAGGAAAACACTTAGCCTGGGTCTCTTTGCCCTCAAACAAGATGACCACAAGTGCGTTGTTGCCCTGATGGAGGTACTGAGTGGAGACCAGCACTGGGGCCATGGTGGGTACAGATGGCCATTGCTCACGGTGGCCTTGGGACAGGCATTGCCAAGGTTTTCCTTCCTTGAGAAACTTCTTACACTGGGAAGGCACGGAGGGGCCGTGTTCTGCATTCTTCCAGGGGTTCTTGTCATCATTCTCATAAAACTTTCCGCTCTAATGTGATTTTGTCAGACTTTTAACATCTGGTTGAACAGCTCAGAGGGAAGCAAACCTGACTTAGACTCTTCTAATAAAATAACCCATTTTGGAAGGGTGTTCAATGGCATTTCTGGAATGTGTCCAGGTTGCTGATTTCTAAAGGAGAAGAGAGAAGGAAAGTGGGTTTGGAGGTATCAGAAATTTAAAAGAGGGCTCAAGAGAACTGAGAGAGGGGTCCAAAGAGCCCCCCTTCCCAGCCAGCTTTCTGGATTCTTCTGTGACATAAGTTGCCTGCCCTGTAGATGTAGGTGTCACCTCTGACAGCTCTTGGACTATTTAATGTATGTATTGTTCCCGAGTAAGATTTTGAGATTCTAGAAGGCAGGCTGCAGCTCCAGCATAATGCATGATTTTTATGCATTTACTCATCCATTCACTTGTGATTTCATTCATTCATTCATGCTTTCATTCATTCATTTTTAGGGGTGAGAAGCACAGACTGTGGTATCATCCAAAGTCTGGCTTGGGCTTGAATCCCACCCCATTTTTATTGTACAATTTAGGAATTCTCTGCATCTGTTTCCTCATCAGTAAAACAAGACTAATGATAATTCCTAACGCAAATTGTTTTGTGAGAGTTAAATAAGGCAAACCAACTCACATAATTCCTCAAGAAAAGAGATGATTAATAAATATCAACAGTCATAAGTCATATAATCAGGCACACTTTAATGTCCAAATATCTTATTCTGTGTTGGAAGCTAAAATATAGGTCAAGTGGCTTTGTCCCTCACAGAGCACAAGTTCTAGTGAGAGAAACTTGTTTACAAACAAATAGTGATTCATTACTTATTAGGTGTTATTATAACACAGTGGTCAAAATCAATAACATGAACATATTGGACAGTTTTTCTATTGTCAGATACTTTTCTACGTGTTTCACATGCACTCATTTAATCCTCACAAAAACCTAGAAGGTCGGCACTTTTAGAAAAATATCCATTTGACAGATAAGTCAATGAATCTACACAACTGTCTTATCAATTTGGTTTGTTTGAACCCATAATAATGCCTGATGTTCATGAAACCCTTTACAGTTTTCAGCTTCTTCCCATTATTATCCACGTAATCCTCACAAGAACTTGGCACCATAGGGATGGCTGTTACTTTTAAATGAACGTTACAGATGAAGACATTGAGCCATGAGAAGTCTAGGAAACATGTCCAAGGTCACTGGAGCTGGCACACATTTGCTTCTAAGTTTAGGGGATCTTTCTATGTCCTCAACTGTCACCTCAGTGTTTCTCTGAGATGTGTCCAACTGGAAAGATAGGATGATGCCTTCCTGGGCTCATACTTTCATACTTGACTTTGGACAGCAGAACATATTATTTTGATCTTGTTGGGCTCATGCAACCCATTCTTCCCCTGTGCAGTCTATGACCCTCTTTGCATCTCCATTGGGACTTCTGCTTTTCTTGCTGGGGTCCCACTGCATTGTCTGATTGTTTCTGATCATTTTTCTTCGGATAGGTTCGTTTGCATTTTTTCCAAGCTGCATCTCATTTTTAACTCATCATTCCAGCTTTGATGAGTTCCTTCCCCGATGCCTCTCACTTTGATCATGCTCCCAGGCCATTATGATTTAGGATATCTTTGGCAAACTTCATTAACCTGCTCTCAATTCATGAATGGTGCTGCAGAATCAGAACCCGTCCTTCTCACACTGTATCCTGTAGACTAAACCCCTGGACAATCAGGCATCATCAATTTTATTGCATGTAGGCTGTTTCTCAACCCAAATTATTGACAGGCAACTGTGTTCATCTGCGTTACTTTGGTGAGGGCAAATTTCAAGGGATGGAAGTTCATGTGTATTTCTGGCACCAAACACAGATACCTACCCTGCTTCCTTCATCTGGTTTTATAAACCTATCTAAAAGGAAAAAAATTCTCCCCCAGAGCACGTGTTATTATTTATAGGTTCAGACACACTATTATTTTATGTTGTGATTCTGACTCTTTCAAAAGTTTCCTCTATTCTTTGTTCTGTTGTTTCTCTTATTAGAAACTGTCCTTTGATTTACTGGCTGGAATTGTTCTTTCTTTTCTTGAACATTTACTAGCTGTCAGGCATCTGGTGTAAAGCCCTGTGCCTTTAAGTGCAGACACAAGGGCAAGACCCATGAGAAAGTAATCCTACCACAAAGAATATGGGCCAAACAACTTTGTCCTGTCTGACCATATGAACTTGCTGAGCACTTACCAGTGCAAGCCTGTAGTCAGGTATTTACGTACAGAATCATACTTTGAGAAACAGCCTAGTAGGCAACATCCAATAATCCTCCCATTTAACCAAGACCAAAGGAATTGTAAAATCAACAAGTGGGACTATATCAAACTAAAAATCTTCTGCACAGCAAAATAAACAATAAGCAAAATGAAAAGGCAACCTATGGCATGGGAGAAAATATTTTCAAATCATATATCTGTTAAGAGGTTAATATCCAAAATATATAAAGAACTCATACAACTAAATAGCCAAAAATTAAACAATCTGATTTTAAAAATGGGCAGAGGATGTGGAGAGACAATTTTCAAAAGAAGATATACAGATGGCCAATAGGTACACGATAAGATGCTCAACACCCTTAATCATTAGGGAAATGTTAATCAAAAACACAGTGAGCTATCACCTCACGCCTGTTAGAATGGCTGGCATCAAAAACTCAAGAAATAGGGCTTCCCTGGTGGCGCAGTGGTTGAGAGTCTGCCTGCCGATGCAGGGGACAAGGGTTCGTGCCCCGGTCCAGGAAGATCCCACATGCCGCGGAGCAGCTAGGCCCGTGAGCCATGGCCGCTGAGCCTGCGCGTCCGGAGCCTATGCTCCGCAACGGGAGAGGCCACAACAGTGAGAGGCCCGCGTACCGCAAAAAAAAAAAAAAAAAAAAAAAAAAAAAAAACCTCAAGAAATAACAAGGGTTGGTGAAGATGTGGAGAAAAGGAAACCGTTATATATTGTTGGTAGGAATGTAAATTGGTACAACCACTGTGAAAAAAAGTATGAGGTTTCCTCAAAAATTTAAAAAATAGAACTATCATAAGATCCAGCCATTCCACTTCTGGGACTATGTCTAAAAGAAGTAAAATCACTGTCTTAAAGAGATATCTGCACACCCATGGTCATTGCAGCATTATTCACAGTAGGCAAGATATGGACAAAGCTTAAGTGTCTGTCAAAGGATAAATGGATAAAGAAGTTGTACACACACACAAACACCCACACACAGAGGGATATTATTCAGAAGGAAATCCTGACATTTGCAACAACATGGATGGATCCGAAGATATTATGCTATGTGAAATGGGCCAGATAAAGACAAATACTGCTCTACCTCACTTATAGGTGGAATCTAAAAATGTAGAATGTTCAGAAACAGAGTAGAGTGGTGGCTACCAGGGGCTGGGGTGGGGGGGAATGAGGAAATGTTGATCAGAGATACAAGCTTCCATGTATAAGATGAATAAGTTCTGAGGGTCTAATGGACAGCATGGTGATTATAGTTAATAATACTTGAAAGTTGCTAAGAGAGTAGATCTTAAATGTTCTCACCACTGAAAAGAATTGATAATTATATGATGTGATGGAGGTGTTAGTATTGTGGTCATCATTTTGTAACATGTATATAAGTGCATGTAATCAATGTGTTATATACCTTAAACGTAAACGATGTTATATGTCAGTTATATCTCAATAAAGTTCGAAAAAAAATAAAACTGAAATTAAAAAAAAACTAAATGAATTGAAGTGATCTGCAAGATAAGAAGTGCTGAAGCTGGCATTTGAGCTCAACTATGTCTATTTCCAATGCACACGCCCTTTGCTTTCATGTACCTCTGGTCCCCCCTCCACCGTACTCTAATGCAAAAAAAGCATGTGTTACCCCTGCCCCAGGTCCAGGACAGCCCACTCAGACTTCCCTCTATAGATGATACTTTGACAGCCCATCCCTATGATCCCCAGCACCTTGCCCAGGTCATGCCCAGGGAATCCACCAGCAAACCTCACGGGTGTTTTCATAGCCTAGCTTATGATGGCTTCAGGGGTCAAAACACCAGGATGGGAAAAGGGATTGAAGTTGGGCTTGAAACCATCAGTGCTGGGTTGACCCCAAGATGCTCTGTGTAGAGTTCCATGAAATAGAGCAGCCTCCCCACCTTGGGGGTTCTCAAACAGGCTACATCGGATTCATAACCCTGGCTGCCTAAGCTGTAGGCAGTGGTGGTGGGGATTATAAAGAGGTGAAGGTTGTATTCATGTGCTCTGAATTTTAAAGTGCGAAAAATCAATTTTCCCATGGTAAGCACCAGTGCAGATTCCAGCATCCTTTCACTCAAAACAATATTGAAATACAGTTATGACCCCATGGCTTCTTTACTAATGACCTGCCAACCTTCTTTCCATGTGAGGTTCAACACTAAAGCTCTAACTTAATGTTTAAAGCCCTAGACTGGGACATTCCCACCTGGCTATCTCCCTGGTGACCTGAATTCAACAAATCTAAACTGAACCCCAGCCTCCCCCTCTGCTCTGATGTCCTCACTACTGCCCAGCTCACTAATTAGCACCATCATGCACCTGGACTCTGAAGTTCAAAACCTTCCTTTCACTTCCAGTGCTGGTCACCAGCTGTGTCCAGGAAATGCCTTTTAGATGCCTTCCCTCCTCTCTGCCTGATGTCCATCCTCTTGGGCCAATCCTTTGCCATTTTCTACCAGGTCCCTGGGTTGCTGGTTTCCAGGTTGGTCCCCTCCATCTCTACGTGACCTACTCACCAGAGTGGTCTTTCTACATCTGAAATCAGTTATTGTCATCCTCTTCTCAAAATCCATCCTTAATACTCAGGTGCTTTCCAGAGACACTCCAAGTTCAACATGAAGGCACCGTCTTCCCTGGTCGAGTCCAGATCGGATCTCCAGGCTCATCTCAGGTAAATCCATGACTGCCCCTAATTCTCCTGGAGCTTGAGCTTCTCACTAGTCCTCACACAGGGCATACTGTTTCAGGACAATGGAACTGTGCATGAAACTGTTGATTGAAAAATGCACAACCTAAAAGTTGAGAATTATATTTTACTTGGTGGACTTTCTGGGGATTTAAACCCAGGAGGCAGCCTCTCTGATAGCTCTGAGGGACGGCGCTGAAGAGATCAGGGAGGAGCCAGGATATATAAGAGTTTTTGCAAAAAAACCAAAACAAACCCCCCACTCCTCCACCTCCACAAAAACAGGTAATCGGAACATCAAAAGATTGCTGTTAAGTAAAGAAAAACAAGACATCAAGTTAGTGGATTTAATGCTTATTCTATGTATGGGAAGACGCAAGAGTCTGGGTTCATTGAAGTTATTCCTTAGATATGCACCTTAGCCATCTAGCACCAGTGTCCTGTTTTTCTCCATCCTGAATCCCCTCAGGGTGCACAGTGGGGGGGGGGTGCTGCAGTGGCTGATGGCTTAGTGGCCGCAGCATCCTTTGTTCACTGATATGACAGGGGAAGGACACAATGCTTCTTTTATTCCCAAAGCTACCCCCTCTCCTTTCATGCAGGAAACTCATCATCATCGTTCAAGATCCACTCATGCATCACCTCATGGACAAAATCTGCTCTGACTCTTTCCTCTCTGAGTATTTCTTTTTCCCCATCACTTAGCTGTTCATGCCTTCCGTCATTCATTCATGCACTGATGAACATTCACTGAGCCAGACCTGTGGGAAGTACTGGGTATGGAGATGAACTAGACAAGTGCCTCCCTCAAGAAGCCCATGTTCTCAATGGGGAGATGGGCGAGGTCACAAAGCATGACATACAAAGTGAGAGATGCCCATCCTACCTGCTCAGGTTCAAGGGCTCTTCAGGTACAACTCAATAGTCTCATAAACCTCTGAGCTGAGTTCTATGTAATATTTAAAACATGTGAAAGCCACTCTGGGAATCAGGATCTAATACAAATAAGAAAGGCAGATTCTAGGGCTTTCTGGTGGGTCGGAGAGTTGGGTGCTATGGGGAATTTAGAGTCTCGTAAGCTGGACCTTTCTTGAATTCACAGAGCCCTGACCAAAGAGGCAACAGGACCCAGTGGATATGCAGCCCCATAGGTGTCAGAGACATGGTCCTGTGCCCAGGAGCTGCCAACAGCAGGTGGTGACCCTGCTGCGTGGAGGTCCAGTACATTTTGTCTTAGAGACTGTCCAGGTTTATTTATTTGTCTGTTTGTTTGGAGCATAACTATTCACAACTCTTTCAAAGCCTGACACCTGGATGACCAAAGAGCCATGTTTGCAAACACGTGGTCTTCAAACAATGTTTTTAATTTTTTAAAAATTTTATTGAAATATAGTTGATGTACAATGTTGCTTTATTCTGTATAGCAAAGTGACTCAGTTATACATATATATGTACAAATATATGTGTATGTGTGTGTATATATATATATATATATATATATATATATATATATATATAATCTTTTCCATTATGGTTTGTCACAGAATATTGAATATAGTTCCCTCTGCTATAGAGGAGGACCTTGTTGTTTACCCATCTATATATAATAGTTTGCCTCTGCTAACCCCAAACTCCCATTCCTTCCCTCCCCTCCCCCTCTTCCCACCCTTGACAACAACAAGTCTGTTCTCTATGTCTGTGAGTCTGTTTTTGTTTCATAGATATGTTGATTTGTCTCGTATTTTAGATTCCACATGTAAGTGGTATCATATCATATTTGTCTTCCTTTTTCTGACTTACTTTGCTTAGTATGATAATCTCTAGGTCCATCCATTAACAATGACAATAATAATCTTTCTGACAACACTTTTAAATAATGATGGCTTCCAAGTAAAAAATACTTCCTCTCTCTTTCTTTCTCTCTCTCCCCCTCTCTTTTAACTGCTGATTTGGAACATATCTTATTTTCAGGTCCTCATTATCCATTTCTATTCTGTTTTTAATTCCAGAGCAGTCAGATTCTCAGTTGTAAGTGTCGGTAGGTGGTCAGCTCATTTTCTTGTCCTGAGTCTGTCCCCTGGGTCGCCTCTTCCTACTCGGAGAGGGAGGCAGCATTCTTATTAGTAGCAATGACTTCATCCTGCGATGAACTTCTAGAAAACAAGAACTGTGTCTTTTCCTTTCAAGACGTATCCCCAGTGCCTAGGATGGCGGCTGGCACTCAATAAAAGCTCCATAAATATTTGATGAGTGAAAGCGTGAGTTACTGAATCTCTAATGAAGTTCCCAGCCATTTCAACCTACAATGTATATTAAGCCTTTGCCTCTTTTAAAAATTGTTTCCATTTATTCAACATGAAACTTCTAATTTCCTTTCATGCTCTGCGCTAAGCACTTAACAGACAATAGCTCATTTATTTTTCTTAACAACAAATCTCTGTGTTATTATTAGCTCCATGTTCATCTTGAGAAAACTGAGACTTGGAGAAGTTAAATATTTCACCTAAAGATCTTAAAAAGGAGGATCACAGCCACCTCCTCCCCTAGATACCACCCTTTGCTACTAGCAATTTGGATTCTGTCGCATTGCTCTTATAAAACTGCTGGCTTGAGGGTCCCCAATGGCCTTTTGTATTAGTTAGGAAATAGATTTGCCTGTTAGTAACGGACTGCAAAGACTGTGTTAGTTTGCTTGGGCTGCTGTAACAAAGCACTATAAACTGGGAGGCTTAAAACAAGAGTCATTTGTTTTCTCATAGTTCTGGAGGCGAGGCATCTGAAATCAAGGTGTTGGCGAGTTTGTGCTCTCTCCCTCAAGCAACTCACCCATCAACAAGGCTTTCGCGCACAAGACCTTGGAGTGGACCCCATATCAGTTGCCTTCTCCCCAAATGTTTCTTCCAACTTCTCATCTGCCTTTCCAGTCTCCTGATGGATCCGCTACCCCAGATGCTCCTAGACCAGTGCCTGAGGTAAGGGAGCCCAACCCTGACTCTGAGGACCTCCCCAGACCCACGTCTCCTGACTGCTGCTACCAGCTCTGACAACAGAGCACCGTGGTGAGGAGTGTGGCCTGAGGCTCAGAGGGTCCAATCTTGGTGCTGCCCCAGAACAGCCCTCTGAGCTTGGGCAGGGTGCTTGACCTTCCCGTCATCAGGCTTTCATCTATAACTGCTCTCTGAGTGCTAGTGACGATCATCAGCCAGGAGCTGGGAAAGCACCAGTCCTCTCCTAGTGAGATTGCACCCCTTGTCTTGAAAGCTAGGAGTTTACTTTCACTCCTTTACTCTTACCAACACAATGGCCTTTCAACTGGTTTCCTGGCTCCTAGCTTATTCCCAGCTAATCACACCCCCAAGCTCTGGTCCTCAATCCTCTTCAGCATAGCTCCGGAGCATCTCTCCTGCTCAAATACCTTCAGTGGCTCCCTATTACCTCTTGATTTGAGGTCAAGCTCCTCATCTGGGCCTTCACACCCTCTGGATCTCTCTGTGTCCTTGATGAGTCCCCTACACTCCAGCCTGACATTCCCTAGGCGCCCCCATCCCATCGATGCATGTTTAAATCTCATTAGTCCTTCAATATTTCAAGCTACCGACATCCAGAAGCATCGCTATTCCTCTTACGCAGTCAGTGTCTTTCCTTCTTTTGAACCAGCTCCCTCCAACCCCACAGCATCTGCTTCCTCTGTCTTACCTGGGGTCACACACCTGTGTGTTCTTTTCCAGTCCCCTTGCCCAGGCCAGCGGCATCATGCTCAGTGTGGTGACACCCAAGTGTTAAGTCACTAGTAACAAAGAACTAAGCTTTGTGATTAATTTCCCTATTCTTTAGAAATCTGAGCAACTCAGCATTAGCTCTGCAACATCTTCACCCTCACTCATCTGCTATGCCACTTGCCTTTCTTGGGAGGCTGGAATTCCAGAAGCCTGGTGAGAATTGTGCAGAGTTTGACCACATCAGTGGGTCCCCTGTGAAAGTCATCCAGCTTAGAGTCTCAGCAGAAAATAATCAGATGCGCACAGGAGCTGCCACAGGACCAGGGCAGCCAGACCGAGTTCTCTGGGCTTTGATCCCTTAGTCCCCTTCACCTGGCACCATAGTCACTGGTACCCTAAGGCCTGGCTCCACCGTCCACATGCCTTATGCTCAGAAAAACGAATCCATTTACCTTTAATTCTGCTGGAGAATTTTAATAAAGCAGTTGCTTTATGAAAAACATCTGCATAAAAACAGATAACGACCTATTTTACATATAATGATAACAAGAACAAATTCAAAAGGAGTTGCGATTTGCTGATCAACAACTGAATTGTCAGGCCCTGTGTAAGTTAATGTATGGTATTCTTTACTTTCATGACAGCACAACTGTCTTGGGAGTCAGTACTATTATTCTAATTTTTCAGGTGAGGACATTGTCAGCAAAGAGGTCACCTGTGTAGGAAGCATCAGAGACATAAACGCTATTCAAGTTTGCCAGAGGCCACATTCCCCCATTTACATATGGGTCTGGGTAATCCTTACCGTAAAGGTGGAAGGATTATAAGAGGCTGCTACAACATCTCCAAAACCAAGTCACTCTGAGAACAGACTTCTGAGTCTCAAAAGATTTTTTTTTTCAGTTTTACTGAGGTATAATTGGTACATAAAAACTTCACATCTTTAAAAAAAAACTTGTTGGAGTATAGTTGATTTAAAACGTTGTGTTAGTTTCAGGTATACAGCAAAGTGAATCAGTTATACATAAACATATATCCACTCTTTTTAAGATTCTTTTCCCATATAGGTTATTACAGAATATTGAGTAGAGTTCCCTGTGATATACAGTAGGTCCTTATTAGTTATTTATTTTATATATTTTATTGGGTACTATTATATATAGTAGTACAGTTATGGTTACTGGGGGGCAGGGGGAGGGATAAGCTAGAAGATTGGGATTGACATATTCACATTGTCACACAGGGAATTCCCTGGCAGTCCAGTGGTTAGGATTTGGTGCTTTCACTGCTGTGGGCCTGGGTTCAATCCCTGGTTGGGGAACTAAGATCCTGCAAGCTGCACGTCACAGCCAAAAAACAAACCAACAAAAACTTCACATAGTTACTATATAACATTTGATGAGTTTGGGCGTATTCATACAGTGTTACCATCACCACAGTCAAGGTAATAATCATATCCATCACCTCCGAAAGTTTCCTTGTGTCCCTTTGGTTTTTTTGCTGTTGTTTTCTCAGGGGATGGCGGGGGAGGTACGGAGCATTGTTCAGTGGGTATAAAGTTACAGTTACAGAAGATGAGTAAGTTCTGGGGGGGCTGCTGCCCAATGCTGTGTCTCAGTTCACAATAAACGTTATGTGCTTAAACGTTTCTTCAGAGGGTAGATCTCTTCTCAAGTGTTCTTACTTCAAGGGACTGTTTTAATTTGCATAAAACACTTGATTTCTCTCTCCTGACAATAGTAATGATAAAATTGGTCTTTTGTTGCCTGGAAGGGTCTGCTACCGTGGGACCCATCCCAGCCTGGCAGGCAGCAGGATCCCTGCCGCCCCAGCTCCCAGAGCCCTTCCAGCCTGTGTGAGTCACCCTCCTTCTGTTCCTCCAGCGAGATGTCTCCGTTGTCAAATCCGAAACCTCCTGACACTCTATACCCAACATCTGGCTGGTCAGTCATTTCTAGCATTACGGGAAAGCTCCTGATGGCTCAAGGCTGAAATTTGACTTCAGTAAAAATAATGCTAAAAAGAATTTTGTGAGTGGTGCTTTCTTTCATTTACAGATGCTGCACAGTTCTTGTGGCTGCTGCGTATTTGGAGGCTGACAGCTGGAGATTTGTCCACTTCCAAATCTCAGGAAATGATTGATGTCACTTCATTTCATCAGCTACCCTCGGTGTCATGGTGCTGATCTCACCAAAAGGAGAAAAAATGCAGAGAATGGCTGACACCAACGGCCTGAAGAGTGCCAGCAGTGTGCCAGGCTCACCATTGCCTTGCCTTATTAAATCCTTAGGCATCTTTGACATCTAAGCAGTTGCCCCATTTTGCATATGAGGAAAAATGAGGCTTAAAGACCCGGCCACAGGTCAAAGTTCCTACTGTGATTCAGTGTCTGGAAAGGGATTCAAATCCAGGTCCCAGACTAAATTCTTTTATTTTTTTTTTCCTACTAAACCACATGTCTCTCTTTACATGCTTGCCTGTGCTTTTGATTACTTTGGGATATATTCTAGAAATGCTGGGCAGAACCACGAGGGAGGGGCTTAGGGTCAAGGACTAGCTCACCAGCCACAAGCATCATTTTTCCCTGGGCTAGGACTAGGTTTGGTAAGTAAATCCTCAAGTGAAAGAGAACACTTTTCTTGGAAAAAGGCTCATAATTTGATGCATGTAAACAAACTCTTTTATAAGAGCCTCTGTCACACTGGGGTCTGTGGGCAAATTACATCAAGCAAAGATCAGTTTTAATTGAGAAAGACCTAAAAGGAGGTGGGCTCAGTCATGAGAGCCAGCATCTACTGGCCACTCATTGGTGCCAGGCATCTTGCTAGGTACTTCACATGTGTGTTGTGTGATTTACTCTTCCCTATAGCCCGGCCTTTCTCTGTTTGTTTTGTGTTTTGTTTTTTGTTTTTTTTAGTCTGAGAAATATCTTTTGATTCAATTTTAAAAATACACATGCATGATTCTTTTTCTTTATATGTAAAAATATCTCCAAAAATCATATATAAATTAACTGTAAGAGTAGTTATCATGGCATCAGAAGAAAATGATATATACTAAGCGGTCTGATTTATTTTAATAAGATAATGTAAGTCTTTTTTTTTTTGGTAAGCTGTGTCATTTATTTTTAATTTTTAAAAAACTTTTTCAATTAAATTTTTATTTTATATTGGAGTACAGTTGATTAACAACGTTGTGTTAGTTTCAGGTGTACAGCAAAGTGATTTAGTTATACATATACATGTATCTATTCTTTTTCAAATTCTTTTCCCATTTAGGTTATTATAGAATACTGAGCAGAGTTCCCTGTGCTATACAGTAGGTCCTTGTTAGTTATCTATTTGAAATATAGCAGTGTGTACATGTCTATAGCTCTTTGGATGTTAGCATCTCTCCGTTGAATAGACCAGGAAACTGAGGTACTGGTCAAACAGTTAAAAGGAAACAAGGCAAGGATTCTGAATCAGACAGTCTGATGTCAGAAGCTGTAATCTTAACCACTAAGTTCCTCTCTTCCCTATCCTTTGAGGGAAAGGCCCATGCATCCTGCCCAGGTCACACTGGTGATTCTAATCCAGACAAGGCCTTCACTGTTAGTGGTTTAGCATTCTATATATACCTGAATCCATTTCCTAGGGCTGCTGTATAAAAGTACCACAACCTGGGTGGCTTAAACAACAGATGTTTATTGTCTCACAGTTGTGGAGGTCAGAAGTCTGAAATCAAGGTGTTAGCAGGGCTATGCTCTCTTTGAAGATGCTAGGGAATAATCCCTTCCATGACCCTCTCCTAGCTTTCAGTTTATAGAAACATTACTTTGGTCCTGTATCTTCACGTGGGATTTTTCCTATGTGTCTTCACACTGTCTTCTTCCTTCTGTGTGTGCCTGTCTCTGTATCTAAATTTCCCCCCTTTTATAAGGACTCCAGTCATATTGCATTTGGGCTCATCCTAATGACCTCATTTTAACTAGATCACCCCTGTAAAAAATCCTATTTCTAAATAAGGTCACATTCTGGGTTATTTGGGGGGTAGAATTTCAACATATCTCTTTCGGGAGGTCACGATTCAACCCTTGGAGATACTGAATAAGTTGGATGCTTACCAAGACCAATGCAATAGGGCCGAAGATGATTTTCCAGTTTCATTTCCTGCCACCTGCCTCCCACCCCCAAGCAGCAATCTAGCTCACCAGCTACACAGCCCTGTTCCCTTTGGAACACACTGTAGTCTTTCAGTCTTCCATGCCTCTTTGCCCTGCTCATGCTGGAATAGCCTTCCTCACCTGATGTATCTGAGAAGTCTTTACTCATTCTTCAAGGACCAAGGGTTCATGCCTCTCCCACCTGGAGGTCACTACAACACCCACTCTTATACATCTTGCATTTAGTTGTACTCCTTTTCTGTGGTTCCCAGTGTGATCCTCTCCTTGCTTATTGGTGTCCCTCCAACAGCATGTGAGCTCCCCTGGCCCAGGATCTGTGCCTCAGACACAGCTGTGTCCCAGAGTGTCTATATACAATGCTCAGCCCATGCAGTGGTCTCAATGCTATTTCTCTCATGAATGAATATCATAGTCTTACTTCTTCTGAAATTCACATGCTCAGTTTCACTAACTATCAAGTAAGAGTTAAAAGTCTAAAGTTATTATGTGATCCTATGGTTTCTTCTGAATCTCCAGAGAATATCTATGTTATGTAATGTTGGATACCAATCTCCCAATCTATAACTTATCTTTTCATTTTTATGTTTTTTAAATAGAGTTTATTTTCTCCTTAATGTTTTGTGCCATTTGTGTCTGGTTTATGAAATCCTCCTCTAAAGCCATAGAGACAATCACCATTTTTTTTCTTCTAATAGTCTAAGGATTTTTCTTCTCATATTTAGGTATTTAATCCATTAGAATTATTTTTTATGCACATGATGTGAGGTAGGGATCTCACCTTTTCCCCAAATTGATAACCCGCAATTCCAGCACCATCTGTTGAAAGGCAACAATGGAATTTTTGTTTTTTTAGATTCCAGGGACCCTTGAGAGTTAATATTTTATTGATTCACTAATAGCTTATGTGCTTCTCCATTCTATTCTAGACACATCATAAATCTTGTAAACTTGGAGATAATCTTCCCCAGCGTCATCCAGGGTCAAAAGACTTAACTAAAAGTTCGAGGATATAGAACCCCAAGTCTTTACTTAATATGCTGACCATAATTACATAAAGATTTGCATAAATTCTGGCATGATAAGAACTTTATGTCCCTCTGTTTTGTTATAATTAAACTTCAAAATTATCAGAAAGAGATGAGTGCTTTAATGAGTTCAAAGAGATCAATCCCAGAGCAGTTGGCTACTTAGAGCCTCAGTGGAAGGGAAAATGCTGGGATCACTTCAGAGAAGGATTCGGGAACACATTCAGCTGATGAGCTTCTGCCTGGAACCATTTTTAGCTCTTTCTATAGTCAGTGGTTAGAAACATTTTTAAAGTGAGAGGGCCTTGGGTTTATCCCTGGGAAAACCAAGAAAAGAGTGAGAAAGGAATTCTCAGTCCTATTTTTCAGACACAACTGGGGATAACAGAAACCCAACAGACCTCGAGTAGCTTAGTGAGGGAATAGAAGCAAGTGAGCTGGATCCACAGGCTAGTGGGGACAAAGGAAAGGCCATATGGGGAAGACACCCTGGGGATCAATCAAGGAAAACAATTATGATAACCGTAACAACTGCTACTAGTATCAATGATTCCATACCTAGTCCAGGCTGGGCACTGTGCTAGGTGCTTGATATTTCTCTCAGATCTTTATGCTAACCAGAGTATAAATAAGGAAGTGAAGTTCTGGGGTGATAAGTGACTTGCAGAGGTCACTCAGTCAAGGTTATATGTGGTACTCAGACCTAGGGTTCTGAACAGAACCATCTACCATCATGATGTATGTCAGTTTATTCCTGTCACATGGCAGGTCTTCACTAAACACTTGTTGAATTTTGCCAGAGGAAGAAAATAATCAACAAATAAGTGATATTCAGAGCATTTATGAAGCCTTGAAAAAATGTCCCTGTGAACCTGGGGCCCTTTATACTTGTGACGTAAACCTACTCTTGTTACTTTCTACATATTTCTTGTAACCTCACCAAATTGATTGTCAGCATAGCTGAGTGGAGAGGGACCAGGCTCCCATGTCAGCCACACCTGGCTAGAATCCCAGCTTCACCACCTATTAGCTACGGAGGATGTGGGCGAGTTCCTTAACTTTGCTGACCCTCGTTTCTTCATCTGTAAAATGGAGCCTGCAAGGCTTTCCTCAGGGGGTTGCCACGAAGACTAATGATAAGGGCATGTGAAATGCCTGGCAACCAGCAGGCATCCTAGGGCAGATGGCAGTTTTTCCTATTAGTGGGGCGGCCACCTCACTGCTGGTGTCACTTCCTGGTGCCTGGGAGATGACGGGAGGGCACGCTTTCCCATGTAGATCAAATGACCACTTTGGTTGATTATAGGGTTTGCTGTGTGTGTTTGTTTCACACAGCCTCTCAACACTTGCCCTCTTGGCTGCAACAGCAGTGAGTCTGAGCAGAGTGAACAGAAGGTGGGAAGAAGCAGGAAGGCCAGATGCCTCCAGGGACAAAGAACCACCTGGACGTCTCCCCACCCAGGTTCCCAGGTAGAGGTGACAAGCCCAGCGTATGGCAGCCAGCTGGGGGCATTATTCATCCCCGGGTCCTCAGTCTACGTAAAGGAATGAATGGGGGCTGGCTGGAAGAGTGTTCTCTGACAAGTAATTCCTGGAACTACAAGAGATGCACTTTGAAAAGCTTTGTCAGCACTTCAAAGTCTGGTATTCCAAAGAACACCAATACCAGCATGAGTGGCAGCTGAGGTCAACAGTGAGTCACTGAGGACATTGTCTGCTGGCTTGCAAATGCTCTCTCCTTCCTCACGGCCACCCTTCCCCCTGGTGCATTGCCCTAATCCCCTTCTCCTCTTCTATGAGGAAGGAAATCTCATGGATAATTGTTTAACACCCATGTCATACAAGGAGCTGGACTACAGATTCACATAATGCTGGTATCGCTTCAACCGTCACTAAGTAATATGAAGAGCTCATGTTTACTGAGCACTTACAATGTGCCAGGCATTGGACTAGGAGCTGTGTATATATATCATTTTCTTTCAATACTCAACAAACTTCTCAGCTAGTGACCATTATTATAGTCTTCATTTTAAAGGTGAGGATATTGAGACTTAGTTTTTTAAAGACACAAGGGTAGAAAGTGAGGAAGCCAAGACTGGCACATAGGCCTAACCTGAGATTCTTAGCACTGTGACAATCACAAGAACCGTTGGGGAAGAGTGGTGTTATTTTCACCTTGAAGTCAAGGAGATGGAAATGCAGAGAGGTGAAATGGCAAGGGATGAGCAAAAACATCAAGATCAAGTGTTTTTGGGTTGGAGAAACCTGGATTCCCGTCCAGGTGTGAAGACTCCTTTCCAACGTTGTGATGGTGACCAAGTCCCTTCATCTCTTTGCAAAATGAGGTAGGTGAGTGTTGGCAAAATTTGAGTGACCTCGTATACACATTGAGTGACATCGTATACATGCAGGCCTGGCATGTTGTAATGCTCAGTAAACAGTGACAGAGGACAGTGTTTATTCTGATATCTGAGTTCACAGGGAAAGGGCTGGTTGCTGTTAATGCCTGTGCTCTTTCTACAATGCAGCTTTGCCTCACCTGATTCTTTAATGCCCAGCATGTGGACCAACTCATTCTAGTGTTGGAGTGTCACCTGTTTTTGCAGCTTCCCCATTCACTCTCTCCCATGATTGTGCACTTTGGATATTTCAAAGGGAGTTGGAATAGGATGTGGAGATCTTTTGGCCCCTATAAGGCACTCAGTAGCATACAGAGTGATTGAGTGATTAAGGAAGGATCTCTTCTTCCTGTGGGTCCCATACCAGGGCAACAGTTTTGCAAAGGGAGAGGCTGGATTATACCCACCATCTGCCTTCAGCCAGGAGCCTGTGTAAACCATCGAACATAGCATCCTTGAGTCTCCCCAGGACCAGTTTAAAGAGCAGGAAACTGAGGACTAGACAGTAAGTAATGTAGTATGGTCATCCAGTATGTAATAGATGGAGGAGAGCATGACAAAATTTGACTATCAGTCACTGTGCTACCACCCCCCTGCCCTGCTCATTGGGTAATGAGTGTCCATAGCCCAGGCACAGCACAAGTGCCCGTTGCTGCCTGCTGTGCCCAAGACTCACAGGTATCAGAGAAAGAGCCAGAATGAAACGGAGCAAAACCCTATGGTCCTTGTCCCCCATGTCCTCAGCCTGCCTGTTGTCTGTGGAAGAACTTTAGTCAAAGAATAAATTTAATCAGAGAAGTGTGAAAATGAAGAAACAAAGGAAAACAGTCCAACAAGAGTAAATAATAATAGTTTAGTCATTAAGGGAAGTCAAGGACATTTAGTTCTTCTTCAAGGGCTATAGATCATATTCTGAGCCATATCCTTTAAGCTGTCTTGTAGATAGTGAACCCCCCACCCCACCCCAGGTGAAAGAAGTTAACTACCTTATGACCAGACTGTAGCCATGACATAAGCTGCCATAATTCAGAGAACTGGCCTCAAAGAAATGGAAACAAGTTGACCCTGGAACTGAAGATTAACTGTACTGAAACAATCAAGATGACACTGATCAGACCACTGCATGACCAATTTCAAGATGACTGTCAGAGCTGACAGGGATATTTCTGCATGTAACCCCCTCCCTTCACATATAAAAGGGAATCTTGCCCCCTGATTGTCAGTGGGGGGGAGTTGGCCTTTGGACAGGAGTCCACCTTCCCTACTTGTTGCTGGCCTCCAAAATAAAGCAAACTTTCCTTTCCACCAAACTGGCTTCTTTATTGGCTTTTGAGAGTCAAGCATCTGGACCCCCACTTTCAGTAACAGGAAGACCCACTCTACTGCTAAATAGCACTGGGGCCTTCTTCAAGTTAGTCCACATCTGTAAAATGGGATTACTAATATTTCCCTTGAAGTCTTATCCCGAAACAAACATGAAAAAATGCGCATGAATGCCCCCAGTCTTATATTGTTGTGGGGGTAGTTCTGAGCTTCCAGAAGGGAATAGTCCAAGCCGTGTGAACTGATGAGCAAATAAGAAAGGTTCTAAGACTTCATTGAGACGTTGGGACTCTTGGTTGTTGAGATTTATGAGCCCAGAATGCCTGTATCTCCAAGGCTGCTGTTGAACCTGGCTCACTGAAAAGGCCCCAAGATATGAGGAATGAGGAATGAATGAATGAAAACTGTATCACACTCTCAGGGTCACAGAGTACAGGAGGAGCAGACATGGGCAGCAAATTCATCTTCAGTAGACCTCAAAACCTGAAGTCATTCTACTGTTCACGCTGCCACCTCTGGACAGAGTAGCAAATGCTAATTCTTGGGAGAATCCCCACAGCCTCTACTTGGGTAAGGTGGGCTGGATGGGGTCTATTTCCAGGTTTTCACTCTAGTATGTTTGTCCTTGTGCTCTGGTTAACTTCTCCCATAGCTGGGAGGATGCTCAGAGATTTCCCTATCAAAGCACTGAGTTTTATAATTTTCCACCCCTTTCTGGAATTATTCTGCTACTGGCTTGGATTGGCCCAACTCTTGCCTTCTGTGCAAGGGAATTGGGGTGTTGAATCATCACCTTCCCTGCTGATTTTCCCGGAATCATGGAATGGTCTTGTAGCTCTGAGCCCTACACCAGAAAGACCACCCATCTCTCTTTCAAGAAAGCAAATCATCTTTTCTTAACAAACCAAAATGACAGCCTCTTTGCTGCCACAACTAGCATTTCCCGAGAGTTCATGTATTCCAAAGTTATTTGAGCAATTAGCCTTTGAAGTTCAGTTTCCACCTTGGAGCATCAGAATTATTTCTTGGAAAATTGATTGCACTGAAACACTCCATGAAAATTGACATCGCATTATGCCAAGTGCCCATAGATTCACCTCCAAACACCTTGTGATTGCACCAGCACTATTATCTCTCAGCTACATCTCTTCTTTGGAACTTATTACTTAAATAAAAAAAGGAAATTGTTTCTGAGAAGTGTAGCAGTGAGGAAAGAGAGCTGACATCTCTGAGGAGCCAGGTCTCTGAATTCCAAGGCTACTGCTCACTTTCTTGCCTAATGCTGGAAGCTCTCCATTGGCCAACCATCAATTTGTGTGAACTAAGTCACAATTTACATCAAGCACAGTCTCCTCATGGGGTGTTATTTATTGAGCTGGGTACCACAGCGAGGAGGGCAGGAGCTCCTGAGTAAGTAGAATCCTGTCCTCGCTGGGAGCACACATGGTTTCCTGTTATCTCCGCCTTCTAATGGGTTTGCAATGGCGCTATCTCTGCTTCCATAAATAACGTGCTCCATGTAAATAAGGAGTCATTATAAACGGGGCAGCACCCACACATCATTTCATAAACATGAGGGAGGTACTTAGGAAGAGGCTCATCAATAAACAGGCTGTGCTCTGCATTACAAAACTGAAGCTGTTCTCCAGAGACTGTGCACACTGCCTTTTGTATCTTAAATCACGCCATTAACACTTACTCTGCGTTGGCTGCTGTAGGTATTGGTCAGGGTGGTTTGAGCATGGCCTCTGGAGGCAGATGGACCTGGATGCACAGCTCCAGTTCTGATTCTCGGAATCTGTGAAATCTTGGGCAAATCACCCTGCCTGTCCAAGTCTTGACTTCTTCCTCTGGACCATGGAGATAGCAGAGTCTACTTGATTTGTATGTCAGAATTTGTGAATGATTTGGGTTAGATTGGGTGCAGGCAGGAAGCAATTTTATTCTTTCACATCATGTCCTTGTCTTCATGTTCCATCCTTGTCTTTGAATTGTTAAAATGGCGAGTCCAGTCTCATGGCATTTCTTGTCCATTTAAAGCTTTATTTCATCCCCAGCTTGGGCCAGATGTGCTCCATTGCCAGCACTGGAGAAGGAGTAACACCTTCCTCTCCTGCTCTTCCTCCCTCTCTGGTCTTCCAGTGGAGGAGTCACATTAGAGAGTAGGGACAGAGGGGACATCAGTGCCAATCATGTCTTTTGTGCTTGACACAGTTGCTTGGACACTGACATTTGAATCCAAAGGCCATTCTTTCTTCTGAGATGCTTTTGTGGGTTCCCCAAAGATCCTCCCCCTGGGGACTCCATTGGCAGTTTTCTGATGAGGGTGATATCCCCTCTAGTGGGTCTTTCATGAGTCCTTTCAGCCATCAGCATATAAGGGGTCTCTTCAACTTCTAGAGGCTGAGATTCTCTCGCCATTTTAGGACATTCTCCTGGGCAGCCCAAAGCGGAATCTTTCTATTGGCAACTCTAGCTGCTACCAGGGGTAGTTGGAAAAAAAAGCTTACTTGAAGGCTGTTACCTGACTTTTCTTCTGCCATCCTAAGCTATTCCAGTCTTCTACATTTAGACTTTTATAGGTAAGAGATAATCGTCCCTGTGACTCCCAAATCCAGGGAACACATATCACATTCCCCTAATTATTCTCCTGATACTTTCTTCAGTTGCTAAAGGTGATGGGAAAGCAGCATGCCAGCAACACACTGCAAAGAGACTTGCTGTCTGTTCTTCCTTTCCCAAGAATTCCAGTGAATTCTTAGCCTACTGGAGGTAGCTGATGAGCTCACAATGGCAGAACCAGATTGTGGATAATTTATCAAATTTTTCATTGATGTTTGGTCTGGTCCCATGTGTTCTGGTCATCTGAGGGCCTTATTTCTGTCACTATGGTTTGGGTTTTCATGGGATTAGCCACTGGCATCATTACCCACAGACTTTTCTTTTGGTCGTGCCGTGTGGCTTGCTGAATCTCAGTTCTCTGACCAGGGATTGAACCCAGGCCATGGCAGTAAAAGCCCAGAATCCTAACCACCAGGGAACTCCCGGGACTGTGGATACTTTAGAATGTGAAGGCATGTGTCATTGTTTTTCCTGGCCTTGGAGCTCAACTGAAAAACAGATAATAGGAAATGTCCCTTATTCTATTGACTGTGATGAGGATTGCCTAAGAGTCTGTCCTAAGTGTTTGGCAATGATCCATACTAAGATGTCAGTGAAGTTTTGCTCTCAGTATTGTACACTGTCAAGCACCAGATGATACATCACACTTATTATTCATGGGTACTATTCTAAATGCTCTACATGTTACAACAGCCCTATGAGAAATGTTCAGTCACTATCTCTATGATACAAATGAAGACCCAAGGTTCAACAAGACCCAAGAGCTGGTAGGTGGACCCAGGAGTGTAGCTCCAGAGAACAGGCACTTACTCACCTTCCTATATGCCTGGAGATACAAGTAAAGGCAGATCTTCCTTCTTCCAAACAGTGTTTATACAAGCAAAATTTATTCCTTGAAATTCATCATGATTCCATCTGAATCCAAGCCCCTTTTCACTTGTTTGTTCCTTGTTTCTAACTAGTAGTAGGCTTCTGCCCCTAAGGATGCTACAGACTCTTGACTAACTCTTTTTGTTGTAGTCAGACCTTCATTCATGTAAAAGCTGCTTGAGTTCCACAGATCAATCCCAAACTTCTTATACCATCTTGGCATTGATGCTAAGTTGAACCTTTAGACTTTCTCAGCTGAGTTGTTTGGTCCACCTGGTCTATGGGCTCATCCCTTCTCTGAGCTGCTATTTCCTCCTGGTTTCTCTTGTTTTGGCTCCAACTACCCCTAATCACAGTGTGGCACTGGCACTCCTGGCATAAGCTCATTTCTTGTCCAGATGGTGAGACCTAGGAATTCCCTGGGTCCCTCTTGACCCTCCCTGGCTTTGACCCACACTGCCTCCCCATCCCACACATGTGCTTCCCCACCCAGTCTCCACTGCATTGCCCTGTCCCATTTGATTTATAACCCTTGCCTCTCCATGAGCTTGTGTTTTTGTTTGTTGCTTTTTTTCCTCTCTAGAACACTAATGTGTGTGGTATGAAGCTAATCTAGAAAAACAGGTCGCTACCCTCAGCTATCTTACTGTCTAATTGAGGAGAGTAAAGGTCAAGGGCAAGAAGTTTGTATCTGCTCACTCTGTAACTTCTCCCAAGGCACAGCCCCTTTCCGAGCCTCTCGTTTTCTACCTCTCCCATGGGAGGCGGGACCACATGATTAAAGAGGCTATTCTCGCTTTCAAGATGTTTGACTCTGGAATTGTGGCTTCCCTTAATGTTCCAGGAAGAACAGACAAGTCCAATTTGAGATACTTGAATCTGATTAATGCGGGAACAGTTAACATGGGGATGAAGGCATACCCCAGCCCCTTCTTCTCTTTCCCCTCCAGGCAGCTTTTATGTTTCTGGGCTTTTATCCCATTATCCCAGCCTGACTTTATTAGTACCACCTGGAGAGGAGCCTGTTCCCCACCAGACACTGCAGGAAATGCAGAGACTCAGCTCGCCATTTTTTGTCAGCCTTAACTCTCTGTTTACACACTTCTGGACCCTGCCTCTCCCTCTCCCCTGTTGATCTGAGAAGGAAATCTCTGGCCCTGGTCTGTGTCTGAGGGAAGGAAGATTTGTTGAATCCACTTGAAAACTCAGTCCAGTTTCTGTATTTTTTTTTTTTTTTTTTTTTAGCCTGAATGAACCAGGTTGGAGTTTTCAAAATTACTGTATTTTGTCCAGAGAACAAGTATAAAGAAAACAGATAAGACATATAAACACTGCTATATTTAAAATAGGTAACCAACAGGGACTTCTGTATAGCACAGGGAACTCTGCTCAATATTCTGTATATGTATAACTCACTTTGCTATACACCTGAAACTAACACAACATTGTAAATCAACTATACTCCAATATAGAATTAAAAAAAAAAAATTGAAAGGCAGGGGAAGTCTGGCTGACCTAGTCCAGGTGGCTAATGGCTGTCTTCTAATACCCTCTGAGAACTTCTAGAATTTACTTCTTCTCTACCCCATCAGGCAAAAGCCTAGATTCTTTCTAGACTTCAAACATGGTGTCCCCCCCTCTCTCTCCTGAGGATCATCATAGGCTTTCTCTTTACCAAACACTTGGCCTCCCATTTATGTACAAAAGGCAGGTTATCCTCAGTGGTCACATCCTCCAGGCAATTTCTCATGACCTCTTAAACTTGCGTGAGGTGCCCAGCTCGGCATTCATACCACACCCCATAACCACGCAAGATACTGAACCTGCAGTGATGAAATTCAGCACATCCCCTACCTTTTTGGTGGATCCTACTCTCTGTGTACAAGAAGAGAGAGGACAAGGCAACAGGCAGGTAAAATACGAGGTAATAAGGGCAATGCTAGAGGAGACCCAAAGAGCTCTGGGAACTCAGGACTAGGGTGCTACCCACAGGCAAAGGGAAAGCCTCCCCAGAGAAAAAGCCTGAAGGGTGAGTAGAAGGAAGAAGGATTCTAAGGAAAGAGAACTGCATGTGCAAAAGCTTTTCGGTGAGAAGAAACAGAGAGTAGGATCCAGGGCTATATAACAAAAGGACTTATGAAGTATTTTAAAGTTTGGATTTTCCCACAGGGTAAGGAGAAATATGCTAAACATTTCTAAAGAGGAGTGAAAGACACCAGCATGTGTACAATTTAGAGGTTGTTCCCTGGGTTCTACTTACCTAACCAGAATCCATAAAACCCATCTGCCTCCAGAATCCCAGGGCTACAGTTTGCCTTGGTCTAAAACAGTGGTTAGTCATAGAGATCCATGCAATATAATTGAGAGCCCGGAAATAAACCCTTACGTGTGTGGTCACTTGATTTTCGACAAGGGCACCAAGACAATACAGTGGAGAAGGAAAAGTCTTTCCAACAGATGGTGTTGAGTATCCACATAGCCAGCAACTAGATGTTCACATGCAAGAGAAAGAAGTTGGACATCTACCTCATGCCACACATGTACACACACACACACACACACACACACACACACAATGAATAAAAAGCCCAAATGTGAGAACTAAAACTATAAAACTGTTAAAAGAAAGCATAGGTGTAAATCTCCATTACTATATATCAGACAATAGTTCCTTAGACATGACACCAAAAACACAAGTGACAAAATAATAAAAAAATTAAAAAGGACATTAGAAAAATTTAAAAACATTGTGTGCTACAAAGTGAAAACAAATAAAGTGAAAAGATTAGCCACAGATGAAAGAAAATATTTGTAAATCACATATCTAGTAAAGGATTTATATCCAGAGTATATAAAGAATTATTACACTCCAATAAAAAACAAATAAGCTAATTAAAAAACATGCAGAATATTTGTAAAGAGACTTTTCCAAAGAAGATATAGAAAAGGACAATAAGCATATGAAAACATGTTCACTGTCATTGAAATCAAAACCATCAGTAGCAGTTCATGGCTCCAATCAAAGAGACAGACAGCAACATACAAGTGTTGGCAAGGATGTGGCAGCGATACTGGTGGAAATGTAAAATGGGGCAGCCGCTTTGGGAAACAGTCTGGCAGTTTCTCAAAAAGCTAAACATAGAGTTACCATGATTCTGCAATTCCACTCCTAGATATTCCCGAGTGAGATAAAATACATACATCCACAAAAATGCTTGTACATGAATGTCAGCAGCATTATTCATAATAGCCAAGAAATGGAAACAAATATCCATCAACTGGTGCCTGGATAAATAAAATGTTGTACATCCATACAATGGGATATTATTTGATAATAAAAAGAGATGAAATACTGGTACATATTACAACATGGATGAACTTTTGAAACATTATGCTAAGTGACAGAAGCTAGTCACACACATATATAAATATACACATATATATATAAAAGTAAGTATATAATGTTTAAGTATACATACATTATATATATAAGTCTATGTATATATATAAAAGTATACATGTCTATATACTTATATATAATATATATATGTATGTAAGTAATAATAAATATATATATATATATGTAAGTATATAATATGATCCCATTGATATGAAATGTCCAGAATCGGCAAATTTCTAGAGACAGAAGGTAGATTAGTGGTTTTCTAGGGCAGGGGTAGGGGTGGGAATGGGGAAAAGAAGGAAATGGGAATTTACTGCTAATGAGTATGGGGAGAATTCTTTCAGTAAAGGGACAAAAATGTTCTAAAATTTGATTATAGTGATGGTTGCACAATCTTATGCATATATACTAAGAAGACATTGAATTGTATATTTTAAATGGGTGAATTGTATGGTATGTGTATCTATGTCAATAAAACTGGCTTTTAAGAAGGAATTTATTAAGTATCAAATTTAGACTTATTTAAGAAATGTCTAGGAAGCAATTAAATGTGGCACTTTATTAAATATCGGAGCAGGGTAGAGGAAAAGGAAGAGAAACTATTTGTAGAGGTACCATGTTTCAAGGACATCTGGAGGATGGTGGTGCCAGGTACATAGACCAGAGTTGCTTCTCTACATCTCCTGTGACTGCATCTCATGCTTCTCTGTATCAGTGGTCAAAGTCATTCTCTGACCCATACCATGTGAACAGGTGTCTTGAGCAACTTTTCTTCACAATCACATCAATGAGAGAGAGTCCTCGGAAGTCCCCATCAGGCCACTGTGTACCTGTAAGCAGCTTGCATATTGTACACCTCAGGAGCTCAGTCACACCACAGTTCTAGAAGGCAGACCCTGAAGATGTATGCTGTCCAGACTGCCTGGCCATTTGCCATGGCCTGGCCAACCTTCCATCCATGGCCTGCTAACTCAGTGTATACTTGATTTTCTGGGCTTCTCATGATGGAGGGAAAAGTTTTTCCTGAAGAACTGGTCTGTTCTTAGCTGATGACCTTTCTGAACATTTAATTAACTGTGTTTGCTTTGACTCCTCAGATGCCTTGTGGTGAAATTTGCAATTTTCTTTGAGTAATTTTCCAAAATTTTGGGACAGTGGTTCTCAAACCTTAGTGTGAATTACCTGAAGATGAAAACATGCAAATACACTGTTTGCATATCTTCCCTTAAATATGAACATTTAATAGGTCTAGGGAGGGGTCAGGGATCTGCATTTTAGTCAGACCGTAGGTGGCTCAGACACAGATGGCAAACCGACAGTATTTTAGAGACATCTCCCTATGCTCTTTTATACTTTTATTCTCCTTAGTTTCATCTTACTTTCACTAATTCATCAACTAGGAACTAAAATTTGCATGGCATGTTACAGTTTTCCAAATGTTTTCACATGTATGATTTTCTTTGTTGTGACCCTCCTAACAGCTCCCTGAATTTTGCACTGGTGTTCTAATTTAACAGATGAAAAGGACTTTGATTCAGAAAAACAAAATAAAACAAAAACAAAAACTCGTAGGAAAGCAAGTATTGACTTAAAAAAAAAGACAGCCTACAAGGACTGCATGTGTGATATTTACAGTATGGCCATTAGTTTATAATGCTGTAAAGGAGGGGTACAGGCATTTGCAGAAATGGGTCAGGTTTCCATCTCAGAAGAGGATGTGATCTTTCTAAAAACTCACTCAAGGGAGAAGGCAGCAGATCTCAGCTCCTGTTTCAGAGCTGGAGCAGATCATTGGGGGTGGACCTCTCTGTCCATCTTCATCTAAGCCCAGGCCCAGCATCTGAAACCGCATGGGTAGTCCCCTCCCCAACGTCTGGGCTCCAACCAATCATTAGGGCAGTTGAATATTCACTGCCAACCGTGGACTCTTTCCTGTGGTGAGAGGTCCTCCTCATATCCAGGCCCGCTGGAGCTGCAGAGCTCAGAGACCCAGATGGTGGTTGGAAGAGGGAAGGCATGGCGAGGTGGTGGGTAGGCATGGGGGGCATCAGTTAGGCTGGTACAGGAGAGAATTGGTAGGAAGCAGGAAAGTTTGGTAGAAAAAGCTAGACCACCTTGGGTCTAAATTTCAGCTTGGTTTCTCACTGGTTGTATTGTCTTATGCAATTTATTTACTATCTCTGGACCTTTAGGTTCCTCACCTATAAAATCGCATTCCTGATACCCATATCTGAAGATGGGTCCCTTTCAAGTGAGGAGTACATAAAACAAAGTGTGCAACATACCCAGGTGTATGAAGTCTCAAGATAAGAAGTTGGATCATCTTTTCCCTTCCTACCTTTGCTTCAGTGGTCCTGTGATGAGTGTATTAGTTTCGTATTGCTGCTGTAACAAGTTACCACAGCTTAGTGGCTT
Source organism: Mesoplodon mirus (assembly GCF_964341445.2). Taxonomy (NCBI): domain Eukaryota; kingdom Metazoa; phylum Chordata; class Mammalia; order Artiodactyla; family Ziphiidae; genus Mesoplodon; species Mesoplodon mirus. The sequence goes on from NC_138979.1 coordinate 181,877,802, forward strand.
CAAATAACGCAACAGCATGACCTTGTAGTCTAGACACTGGAAGTCCAAAATCAAAGCACCAGCAGGCTGGTGTTTCTTCCTACAGTTGTGAGGGAGAATCAGTTTACTTTCCTTTTCCACCTTCAAGAGACCACCCATATTCCTTGACTTGTGGCCCCTTCCTCCAATCTTCAAAGTGCATCACTCCATCCTCTGCTTTATTGTCACATCACCACCTCTGACTCAGACCCTCCTGTATCCCTCTCATAAGAGCCCTTGTCATTACATTAGGAACACCCAGGTAATCCAGGATAATCTTTCCATGTCAAGATCTTTAACTTAATGACATCTACCAAGTCTCTTTTGTCATATAAGATAACATAGTCAAAGGTTCTGGGCATTAGGATGTAGACGCCTTCGGGGATCATTGTTCAGCTTGCTATAATGAAAAAAGGACTTTCAAGAACTTGTCTCCATAAAAACCTATCCTAAAAGCTATGGCTAAGGAAGATGATGGTGGTAAAAAAAACCATATTTTTTACAACGATTTGAGCCCCATTTAAGAGAAGATGTGAAGCCTCAGGGCACTTTAAGAGCTTCCTGCATCCTCATAGGGTGTTCCAAATTAGAGCACACTCTGGTCTTTTCCTCCAAGCATTAACATATGAAAATCCCTTTGAAAACTTCTCTACCATTTGTTCTTCCAATCCTTGACTAACTCCTCCAGTGATGACTATCCCCACGCTTCCTGTGGCCAGCTTTAAAGGAGAAAATCCTTTCCAGATAAGAATCAGGTCTCTCTGGATGTTCCATTGGGTCTCTTCATTCTAACCCTAGACCTACAAAGAATGAAAATATAGCTCCATTCACCTTCAGGCTGTTTTGCTCTGCCAGACAGAGAGTTTGTGTGAATTACCCCTTCCTGCTTATACTCTGGCCAAGAGTATACATCTCCAGAATAAATATTCCCATTTTCTTAATTATTAATTGTATAAAATAGTTTTGAATTATCTTTTCATCTTGACTGCTTGTCTCTGAACATTTTTTCTAAGATTTCTAATTTTTCTAAGACTTCTTTACAATTAACAAATCTAATTGTAAAAATAATTCCCATTCATTTTCGAAACTTGGGAAAATAAAGAAGAAAATTAGTTATGCATAAGGCCAGCACCCAGTGAGAACTACTAAGTATGTACACTATTTCCCACCCTTGGGATGGACCTGGGAGTTAATCTAACTCCTCACACTGAGTTATCATGTGATCTTGGACAATTCCTTTCTTTTCTCTGACCCTCACTTTATTCTTCTCTAAGATGCTTCCTTTAAATTTTTTGAAACCCCTGCTCTCCTTTCCATCTATAAATTTGTGAAAATCATTTGTTTCAAACATTCACAGTGGACTCTGGCCAGGGCAGTCTCATTTCAGATGGGCCAATTTTAAGGGCATTTAAAATTCATCCATGGAAATGTCAGTCTGAATCCTGCGGGTCCGTCTCTTTTCACAGCTCCACAGTCCTAGATGTCAAGGTCACCCCACTGGACAGATCTTGTCTTCAGCGTGCACTGATGTCCCCAATGGCCTCAGGGTCTATTTCATGCCTTGTATTTATTGCCACCTGCTTTCATGTTTCCAGAACTGTTCTGTGTTTATTAGACAGTTATGAGGAACAGAGAAGGAATAGGGGTATAAAACTGGAACCGAGGGACATCTAAGGCCAGTTTTGTTATTGGGAGTAAACTGCTTGTTTTTGAGAAATTAGATTGTACAAAGTCCTTTAGTATATATCTCATTTGGAACTCATAATCACTCTTTGTTTTAGGTATTATCCTTACATTTTAGAAAAGGAAACTAAACTTTCAAAGAGGTTTAGAAATGTGAAGTGTTTTTCTTTTTTTTTTTTCTTTTTTTTTTTTGCGGTACGCAGGCCTCTCACTGCTGTGGCCTCTCCCGTTGTGGAGCACAGGCTCTGGACGCACAGGCTCAGCGGCCACGACTCACAGGCCCAGCCGCTCCGCGGCATGTGGGATCTTCCCGGACCGGGGCACGAACCCGTGTCCCCTGCATCGGCAGGTGGACTCTCAACCACTGCGCCACCAGGGAAGCCCTAGAAATGTGAATTTAAAACTTTTCAACCTCAGTCCATAGTAATAAACACATTTTACTCTAACCTATACAAAAGTGTTTATGGAGAGATAGAGCAACAGACAGGTAGGCTAGATAGAGATAGATACATAGACAAGTGAAACAAAAGTTTTACAAAGAAAAATGTATAGATAATTTATAGATAAGTACATAGATAGATAGTTGGATAGATATGTAGATAGACGGAAAGGTGATAAATAGCTAGATAGATAGAAAGATAGTTGGATGAATAGATACATAGATAGATAGATAGATCTGAAAAAATAGCTTCACAAAACTTTGCCCAGCAACTTTGTTAGGATAATTAAATAATGGAGTGTTTTACATAAAACCTGTGAGCTCAATTGATCCTAGATCTTTGGACACTCAAAGAACATTCTGGATGCAGCATATGGCTGTAGTGGAGTGCTCTGAGTCTGGGCCCCAATATTTCTGAATTATTGGGACTGCACACATGAAGCAGAAACTTGTTTGGGGCAGAGGGTGTTTGTCCTTGGTGGGACCATGTTGGAGAATGAGTCACAAGGCCAATTCCCCATCAAAAGTTTGTGTAGGGCAAGAGGAGATGTTACTTTGGGAAAAATCTAGAATCTTTGAAGTTATCCAAGAGCTTAAGCTTCCCAGCAGGATATTGAAAGTCCTTGCAGATATGTGAAAGGCAACCCTCCCAGGAATCCCAGAGGTTCTGCGTCCAGTTGAAGCCTGGCAACCGATGGAGCTGGCTCTTCAGAGGGAGGTGAAACCACTCCCCAGGGTGAACGTGGAGGGTCCCTGTGAGGACGCGAGTGACTGCTGGGTGGAAGAGGCGGTAATGATGCACCACTGCGTTTGAGGTACTTCTTCTTTGGGCAGTGAACTCACCCTGTTCCTTCTGCTCTTTCAGTGAGATTTGCATCCATCCCGGGCATATGAGGAAATGACCTGAGTGTGTGTGTGTGTGTGGTGTGTTATGTGTGTGGTATGTTTGTCATGGTGTGTGTGGTGTGTAGTGTCTGTGTGTGAGTGTGTGTATATGGTGTGTGGTATATAGTATATGTGTGGTGTATTGTATGTAGAGTATGTGTGTGGTATGTATGTGTACATGCATGTGATGTGCCTTTGTGGTGTGGTGTAGTGTACAGCATGGTGTGATGTGTGTGTGGTGTGGAGTGATACGTGTGGTGTGTGTGTGTGATGTGTTTGTATGGTGTGTGCATGTGCTTTGTGTGTGTGGTGTGCCTGTGGCGTGTGGCATGTGATGTGGTGTGTGGTGTGTGTGTAGCGGGCTGCAGTGGGCAGGGTGGCCGTGGTGGTACAGGGCAGTGGTAACACGAGAGCCAGAGGAGAAGGTGAGGAAGGTCAGGCGTGTGGGCAGGGCACAAGAGGAGCAAAGAGCCGGAAGATCTTTGCAGGCAGAAGGCCGACAGGGAGGCTTGGCTTTCCAGGAGTCCCATGGCATGGGGTGTAGGTTATTATTAACATTGGGATATTAGAGGAAGATTGTCCAGGGACAGTAGGGGGAGTGAGTTTATGGCTCTGAGACCTGAGCATTGTGGAGTTCCGGGCAGACTGCTAACCCTCTCAGAGTCATTTAAGCTCTTGGGTGAGCCTGTGGACCAGGTACTATTATTTTGCTCATTTGATGGTAAACTAAGGCACTGAGAAGAAACTCATTCAACTTAGTCCATGGAAGAAGGCAGAAGTGAACCAGCGGGTTTGGCTCAGGAGCCTGCAGTGATGACCCTAATGCCAAGGTGCCTGCACCATCTTCCTTCCCTCTGCAACTCCTTGGGCAAGTTACAAATTGTGATGGCAGTTAAAACACAGACACTCCTTTTAAAAGTAACCACTTCCTTTTTGCTCTTGATGGAAGCATGCTGCAGGACCACAAGCTGAGAGAGGGCAGCGGTGGAAACCCAGCCAAACTACTGATGGAAGCTGGGTCCCATCCTTTATCATCCTTCTCTGGTCCTGCTGCCATGAGGCTGAACCCAAACCCAGGGCAAGAACCTGCTGTGTGACCTCACATACCCCAAATGCAAGATCAAATGCTGTGAAGAAGGAGGTAAGCCGGGGCTCTTCATTAAAGCAAATACCATTAAACATATGTTGAAGATAACAGAGTGTTTTGACCCCTGCAAGCATTTGGACCATAATGAAAATGTATTTTCCTTCTCTGAGGGTAGAGGAAGCAGAAGATGTTTTCCTAGACAGAAGCCACAGTTATAAATACATATTTCTTCATAATGAAATGTGTATTAAGTATGTTTGTATGTATGTACAATTACTGATTCTACAAATATTTGGGCAGACCTACCATGCCTGGGGCAATGTGTGTGTTTGTGTATGTGTGATGCACGTGTACACAGGACATCTCTGTGACTCTTTCTTTACCACCTCTTTCTAGTTAATGGCCCAGCTTGGCTCTCAAAATCTTTACTGCTGTTATAGATGTCACTTTAGTGGTAGAATATTACTCAGTCCTCGCCTATTTTTATTAGTTTAACATTGGTCATCTTACCCCATATAAACCAATCAAGGCCTTATCCAGGGAATTTGGGGATAGAAACTGAGAAATAGGGTACAGTCTTGTTGAGCAAGCATGGAACAGAGTCTGGGTATATGAAGATTTTGGCTGAAGTGGCAGCTGCCATGTATTCTTTTCAAGTGGAAAAGAAAAACTAAAAGAAGGGGAGGAGGCTGGAGAGACAGAGAGAAAAAGAGGGAGAGAGAGAAGAAGGGGGAGAAAGGAGGAGAAGGAAAAAGAAGAGAAAGAAGAGGAGAAGGAAGAGGAGAGGAAAAGGAAGAGGAGGAGGAGAAAAGAACAAACATGAACAAGAGCCAAGAAGAAAGAGAATGAATGCATCCTGTGTGAGGATCCTTTTCTCCAGCCATTCTTGAAATGTACTAGAATTCCTTCTTTTAGCTCCATGGTATTCCCCAATATCTTCATGATAAATTCCCTGTTTTGTTTCATTTAACTGAGTTGGGTTATCAGTGCTGCTTCACCGATCTGACCCCTCAAATAACAATCCAACTAACATTTATTGACAATTACCCATGTGCTCTACCCTCTCCTAGGCACTGAGAATGCCCCAAAGTCAGAACTTACTCCAAAACCTTCCCAGTATGGAGGAGGTGATGCTCTGTTTGCGATATTGGTTCAGTGTTTGGGTAAAGGAAACCTGGCAAAATGATCTCTAAGAAGGGAGAATGGACTCTTTAGAGAGGTCAGTGTCTAGGGGCTCTTTCCAGAAAAGGTCATGCTCCCACTGTGCCTTGGAGGATGAGTATCATTGCCAGCTGGGAGAATCTGTTCAGACTCAGAGGTGAGAAATAGCAAGGCACCAGTTGGTGAGCATGGTTTGGTTTGGCTGTACGGGAGAAATCATGGATTAGGACAGGAGGAGAGACTGGAGGAGAAAGTGGAGAGAGAGTAGGAGGAATCTCCAAGTCCAGTTTGAAGACTTTGGACTTTACCTTGTTAAAGGGTGTTAAGTGAGTCCTTTGGCAGAAGTTGACTCTGATGTTCCCATTGGATTCCATAAGTAGACATCCCTTGAGAAAGGGCAAGCCCACACACAGAACAGGGTATATATTTTCTGTTCCCCAAACTGGGATTGTTTTCTGATTTGTAGATTTTCTGGAATATTCTCCTTGAAATACCCAGTACAAATATGCTCGTCCGTCTCCTGCACTTGAACACATTTTGATAAACCAAAAATCTTCACATGGCATGATTCCTTATATTTTTCAAATAGGTATAAATAGGAGAAAAAGTAACTGGGTACGAGAATCCATAGAAGTTGATGTAATGATAAACAAGTCATATCTAATAATAATAAAGCAGCAGCCATGGCTGACAGTGCTGAGTATCCTTTGTGTGCCAGGGGCAGTGCTAAGAGACAGACACGCTGCCAGAACTGTCTAAGCATTGCTGCATGGAGAGAAGTGGATGGAGATGCCTGAATGCAAATCCTGGCTCTGCCACTGGTTGACTATGTGGCCTTGCATATGTCATATAAAATGGGGACTGTTATAATAATTCCCTTGTAGATCAGCCTTGAGGATTCAATATTACTAGTTCAGAATGCAATAATTCAAGTTCAGTGTGAGAATACTGTAAGTGCTCAAGAAGGGTAAGTTACTTATTCTTTGAAATTAAGAAAAAGGAACATAGAGATAGATAGATAGATAGATAGATAACATTGATATACTTAAAACTATGTTTCTCAGCCATATTCTAATGCAAGTCTGATTCTCTATATTCCTTTCACTGCAAAATTCAGTATGTTTCGTACAGCATAGGTATCAGTTTTAGACCACCTGAGGCTGTGGGGAAGACCAAGGAAAAGGAAAACTGATGAAGACTTTCTGACTGGTTTTAAATCTGAAAATGCTCTGATTTATTGACTGTACTCGGCAGATATATATGGATTTGATAAATGATTTGTATTTTAATTTATTACTGCAATAAAAGATACATTGTAGAACATTTGGAAAAATAAAATACATTTCAAAACCTACTGTCCATGTTAATATTTTAGCTTTTGTTCTCAACTCTTTTCATTCGTGTATTCATTTCACAAAATATTGTGAGTACACACACACACATACACACACACACAATTTTGTACCTTTCAGTTCCATTTTCATTATTTGATAACTATCTAAAAGTTTATTTGACTTTTGGAACCAATATTTTAAATATGTGTTTATTATCTTTCAAATTGCTGATAGTTTACTTAAATATTTCCTTGGATTGAATATTTGTTTTGCTTCCAAATACATAGTAATAAATTTGAATAGACATGTGCTGATGTCATTAAGTGTAAAAGAAAATTGTTGTGAAGCTGTCCTATTAAATCAACAAACAAGCAAATTCAGCCATGGTATCACCAATGTGAAGACTTGTATTATGTGAAGACAATCTTAGAGACAGCTACAACACCACAGCAATTCTTATTCTTGTCTTCCTAAAAGAAGAAAGTACCCAGACAGATATAGGTTCAGAATCCACCACAGTCTAACTGGTGGTCTTGGGCAGATGCTTGACCTCTCTGAGCATTTGTCTTCTCATATCTAAAATGTGGGTAATGTTGCATGCCTCACAAGGTGATTGTAAAGATTAAACATGCTTATCTGTTACTTACATGTCCCAAATAATACCTACATGTTATTTGTCCTATGACTCATACATGTTATTTATGTTTCCAAATCCCATCAGTCCTGTAGACAGAAAACACGATGCAGACAGGATCCATGGCCCCTTTTCCACCACATCTTTTGTGCCTAGCACGATGACTGTCACATAACAGACACTTCATAAACAGTTATTGAACAAATGAATTAATATCCTTCAACAAGAAAATTTGGAAAAAAATTTAGTAATCAGCTAGTCTTCTAAGGAAATGATGTGATCTCCATTCTCTATGTCCAGTACTACAGTTCTGCATGTGACCAACCTATGATTGCAAAATATTTTCCAGCAGACTGTAATTGTATTTATGGAAATTGTAATGTATTTTCAACAGAACAAACCTTTGACTCCATTGTCTTAAGTGGAACAACTTTAGACAACAATAGACTTTCTAAGTGGAATTCCCCCTCCCTATACTTTACTATCAAAACACGAATTTGGGGGGAGGGGGAAGGGGGAGCAATTTTCCCAACAAAACATCTCTACATGTGGGTGGTCAATGATGTTTATGTAAAACGGATTTGTGGATAAAGAGAAAACTCTTATTTCCCGAAAGGTGAATCTCACTGATGTTGATTACAGAAATAAGTTGTACTGTTTGATGTAAGGGAAAAAAAAAAGAAACTTTCTAATTTATCCGTACCCCATACAAACAAGGGCAAGGGAATATTACATGTTTTCTGTGACTCTGAGTTATGCAGAGGCAGGAGGCTGAATCAATATTGAAATTGCAAACGCTAGAACATTAGATTTGCTTTCTGCCCATGAAAAGTAAATTCTGTTGCTTTTCTTTACTCTCTGTCAACAACTTGTAACGTTGGGGACCCAAAATGTGACTCTCTGATCATGCTGAGGTCCTCCCCTTCACCTCCTCATCCCAGCAGAGGGGGAGACCTGCTCAGAAGGGTGAGATCCTACCAGCTTCTTGTTAATAGTTTGCCACAAAGTTTTGAGCTTCAAGGTAAAATCAACATAATCACTTTTTACCTCTTGAAAAATAATTAGATGCCCAAAGCTGCTTATGATCATTCTTTTCATCACATCCATGAGTAACTGAGACATACACTGGAACGTGTGTGTCCCAATCTGAGATCCCACTGGCATAGGTAGGAGGTATTACTAGGATCCCAGAAATAGACTCTGAGAAGAGCCTACTGAAGAGCAGATTGAAGCACGTGAAGAGAGCTAGAGGAGAGCTGGTGTCCCTCACCCCCTGGCCAACTGGACACATCTTCATCTCTGTGAGTCTTGGTTTTCCATTCTGCCAACATCAACCATATACACTCCCTCTCTGCCCATTAGGAGGACTCAGTGTGATCAGGCTGAACTGAGAGGGCAGTTGTTCAACTGCAAAACTTTAAATTGCTTATTTCCAGCCCAAGCAATTGGCAGATACTATTGGTAAAAGCTGAGATCACAGATCACTCTCTTGAAGTGTGAGTTCACCTTCTCACTAGGAATTGATTTAGTAATTCACAGACACATGACCAAAGGAAAATTTGTTTTACAGTTGAAAATCAAATGTTGGCCTGTTTCTAAACATTTCTTTACTATTCAGAGGGCTTTGAGTTATGGTCTAGAACCTTTGTTATTTATGCTTCATCAAGTCAAACCTTTCATTGCTTCACCTATAAAAAGGGAATAGTGTCCATAATAGTTTAAATTATATAATATGTATATAGGAAATTGCCAAGCACAGTGTTGAGGGCATAGTAGGTGCTTAAGACATAGCAAGGGCAGCTGAAACTGAACATTTACTAATCTTATACCTCCTTTCATAGTTCAGGTTTCTGGAGGGCAGAGGCAGTCCTAGACAAGACTTATCAAGAAAGGAGGATGTGTGATGTAGAATATATATGTGGAATCTAAAATATAACATAGGGCTTCCCTGGTGGCGCAGTGGTTGAGAGTCCGCCTGCCAATGCAGGGGACACGGGTTCGTGCCCCGGTCTGGGAAGATCCCACATGCTGCGGAGTGGCTGGGCCCGTGAGCCATGGCCACTGAGCCTGCACGTCCAGAGCCTGTGCTCCGCAACACGAGAGACCACAACAGTGAGAGGCCCTCGTGGTGCAAAAAAAAAAAAAAAAAAAAAAATTGACATACATGAACTTATCTATGAAACAGAAACAGGCTCCCAGATATAGAGAACAGACTTGTGGTTGCCAAGGGGGAGGGTGGAGGAGGGATGAATTGGGAGTTTGGGATTAGCAGATGCAAACTATTATATACAGAATGGATACACAACAAGGTCCCACTGGATAGCACAGGGAAATATATTCAATATCCTGTGATAAACCATAATGGAAAAGAATATGAAAAAGAATGTATATATATATATATATATATATATATATATATATATATATATATATATATATGTATGTATAACTGAATCACTTTGCTGTACAGCAAAAATTAACACAACATTGTAAATCAACTATACTTGAATAAAATAATTTTTTTAAAAAAAGGAAAGGAGGATGATAAAGGTCTCCCATGATAGTTACTTTTTAATAAGATTTGAGTACTTTCTACACATTAACTTAATTAATCCTCTCAACTACCTAGCAAAGGAGATTTTTATACCTCCACTAATGAGGACATAATATTAGAGAAATGAACACTTGACCAAGGTTACAGAGCTACAGGAAGTGGGTACAGCTGGGTTTAGAACTCAAGTTCACTTCACTCCAATGAGTTGTGTTGGCTGTCTAAGTAGGTGAGTAGAGCAAACCCAAGATAAAATCTTTACCCACCCCCCAACCCCAAGATGGTACTCAGTGGAAAAAAGATTAAGTCAGACCTCCAGGCTGGAATCTTAGCTGAATCATTTACTCTCTCTGTGACTCAGTTCCTATTTATAAAATTGGGATAATACTACCATGATTATGTTTCATTGCCTATTATGTGGCAGGCAGATGCTGTTCGAAGTGTTTGCATGTACTGACTCACTGAATCCTCACCAAAACTCTAGGAGGTAAGTACTGTTATTATTCCCATTGTATAGATAAGGAAACTGAATCACAGAGGGTTAAAAGTGAGTTGTCTAATAGAGCTACTATATGATCCTACAATCTCACTCTTGGCCATATATCCAGAGAAAACCATAATTCAAAAATATACATGCACCCCAATGTTCATTGGAGCACTACTTACGATAGACAACATATGGAAGCAAACTATATGCCCATAGACAGATGAATGGGTAAAGATGTAGTATATATATATAAAATGGAATGTTACTCAGCCATAAAAAAGAATGAAATAATGCCATTTGCAGCAACATGGATGGACATAGAGATTATCATATTAAGTGAAGTAAGTCAGACAAAGACAAATATCATATAATAATACTTATATATGGAATCTAAAACAATAATACAAATGAACTTATTTACAAAACACAAATAGACTCACAGACATAGAAAATAAACATGGTTATCAAAGAGAAAAGGGGGGAAGGGAGGGATAAGTTAGGAGTTTGGGATTAGCAGATACACACTACTATTTATAAAATAGATAAACAACAAGGGAATATTGTATAGCACAGGGAACTGTATTCAGTATCTTGTAATAACCTATAATGGAAAATAATATGAAAAAGGATATATATAAAATATATATATATATATATATATATATATATATTTACACAAACATGTATAACTGACTTTGCTGTATACCTGAAAGTAACACAACATTGTAAATCAGCTATACTTTAATGTTTAAAAAGCAATATTTTATTTAATAGATTTAATAAATGCAATAATGTACTATTGAATAACTCATGCATTTATTTTGCTTTTCTTTTCAAAGGAAGAGGTGGAAACATTTTTTTCTGACAGTTCTTTCTTTTCTGACAAAATAGACATATATGTATGTATAACTGAATCACTTTGCTGTACACCTGAAACTAACACAACATTGTAAATCAGCTATACTTCAATTAAAAAAAAAAAAGTAAGTCGTAGATACAAGCTAGTATATGGTTGAGCTTGGATCAATTTCCAGACAGTGGTTCCTGGAGTCTATACTCAACCACCATCATAGTTGCCCCCATAGAATATTATCGGGCTAAAATGATATGATATTTGAAACTCCTTAGAACGATGCCTGACCCACAGAGTCATTCAATAAACATGAGCAATTATTAAGCATTATTCCTATTATCATGCTTGTTATGTGTGCAACAGCTGACCTTATGAAGCTCAGAGTAACTTGAAAAGTAACTTCAAGAAAGATGGTCCTTGAGGTACTGATTTTTAGGGAAAGAAGAGGGTATGATCTTCTAGGGATGGGGGTACGATTTTTTTCTGCATCTTCAATTCAACCATTTCAAACAATTCTGGTAAAGGATGTATATAATTTCGTTCTCAGCCCTTAAGCAGAAGGGGGTGAGAGAGGCAGCTGTGGTTCTAAAAAAAATAGAAATCTGACTACTTAATCATAGACAATCCTGACAAAAATAAAATGGATCAGTGTTTAAAGTAACAGGGAAGCTGCAGAGGCAGCTCTCCAATAAGCTCAGATATTTATAATAGTTTTTTCTCCTTAAAAATGTGTTAAATCAAATAATTCTTTACATCTGCTTAAGAATTAAAAGAATACAAGAGTTTATGATAAAAAACAACAATCCCCAGACCCCTCTACACTCCCAGCTCAATCTCCCAAGGAAATCACTTTTATTTTTTTCTATTAATAAATCTTTGAAATACTATGGTCTTCTAATCTTATTTCTCATTTTTCCAACATCAGATATTGTCTACTGATTTCCTACTGTGACAAAACCCAGTTTCATTCACCTACATTACTTTCTACCAACTTTTCCATTGATTCAGTTAATTTCATTGCTAATTTTAAGTGACTACTTTTGCTCATCTATTGGTTACCTGTGTATATCAATGATCTATTAATCCTCCATTTCTATTGCATAAATAGGGTGGTGTAATGAGAATATATCCTTCCCTGCCACCTCTTTCCCAACCCTTCCCCATCTCACCTCCCATTTTTCGTCATCTGTATCATCACTCTTATCTTGTCCAGAAGGATCCCACTGACCTTCTGCTTCATCACTTTACTCATCTCTCCCATGTTTTCTCTTTGGTTGAATTTATAAGTGAAAACCCAACACATCACTCTTGCATTATTATAAAACATCTTAAATGCATCATTCTGGAGGCCTTCTGAGTCTCTCAAGTATGTGGCCAGATGGGCTGCAGAAAGTTCTCACCCTAATTTTCCTTTCTTTTCAATGGCACATGGATTGGATCCTTTTATTCTCCCCACATTATCCTCTTTGTTTATGTCCTGCTTGTTTGACTAGAGGTACCTTCAAGAATCTCTCTCAAATGGGGGAATTAGAAAGTAAAAATTTAAGTTCTTGAAAGTTAAAACAAGCAAACCCAAAAATTATACCCTCACACTTGATTGATAGTTTGACCAAGTGTAAATTCTGGGTACGAAGCCATTTCTCTAAAAAACCTTGGAAGGTGTCATTTCACTGTCCTCCATCACCTATTTGTGATCATCAAAGACTGATGTTATTTAAATCTTATTTTTTGGTAGGTAATACATTGTGTATTTTTTCCCTTTGTTATATTTTAAACTCTTCTTTTTGTCATTGGGATTGTGAAATATATAAATAAGGATAGGTGGACTTTGGGCTGATTAAATTTCCTTACCCAAAGAATCATGATTAAAAGAACAATACAACCGAGGAAGAGGACTATCTACACTGCTCCATTCTATATTATCACCTACATCAGAATTCTTGATTAAAGACATGAAAATACAAAAACTAAATTTCAGACAGTGTTAAGAATCTGAGAGATAACATCAAGATTCAAAGTGTCTAAGGAGATTTGAATAGATTCAGTTATCTCCAACAAGTGGCAGCAGTGTGAGAGGAAATAGATCATTCATGAACCTTGCAAAGCAACTGCATATGTGATTTCAAATTTTAAAGAACCCAACACCCTTCATACTCTCTAAACATTCACATTCTCTCATTCTAACTTCAATGGAAATATTCAAGTATGGAGAGGGAGTGCCCTCTCCCTCTTTGGACCCTTGAAACATTTTCCCTCTTCTCTCTGACACTTGTCTTTTTCTCTCTTTCATTATTAATAGATTTCATTTCCCTGGGGAATAGCCAGGACCTCTTGTTTTCCTCTCTCCTTCCTCTCACAAATATACTTGAGTGATAAACACTGTGGATGTGGGGTGAGTACAATCCAGGCCTTCCCAGAGGTTAGTGTTTAACAGGGAATATAAGCATGAGACACATAATGTTATGGAGAAATACAAGATACTATGGGGATGCATAACAGGGTTGCCTAGTGTATGTTTGGTGGGCACGTGAGCTGGTCCAGGAAGGTTCCTATTAGTCCGTGATCTCAAATGAAGGCTGGACCAGCAAGTTAGCTTTACTTATTTTCTCAGACATTCTCCCTGTGACATTCTTTCCTGTTTAATCTTGGGACTTCAAAGCTACTATTTCACCATGAGAAATCTGGATTCTCAGAAAAAGTTTTATCTTAACAGTGTCAAAAAACCTGGTAACTAGCCCAGAGACTATCACATAGTAGGTGCCTAGGAAACTGTGGTTAATTCTTAAATAAAAGTGACACAGATAATTAACATTTTTCCCTTGGAAAACATCTAGTTCTATATCCACCTCCCTAAATATCCATTTTATAGGAGGTTTAGCGTAGGTAAGTGACTTACATAAGATTACTTAACAGTTATTAACGTTGTCATTACTTAACGTTGTCAATCCCTTTTCACCATTGTTACTTAATTTATGTTTTGACAGTTATTTAACATGTCCTACTATATACTCATTCCTATGTCGGGGGTTATTGGACTAACAGAGTTAAACTAAATGCAGCACCTGCCACCCATAGGCTTATAGGCAATTGTGTAGATAAAAAAAAATCTACTACTATGAGTGTTAATACCAGTCAGAGTACCTACTTTATAGGAGCTGATGATGATTACATGAGATTACGCATAGCACACGGTCAGCATTCCAATGATAATGGCAAATAATTAGCCCTTATTGACCTTATGAGCCATGGTAGCAATTTTGGTATTTTTCTGAAATAAAAGAGGTTCCAACTGTTGTTGGGAATCACAGAAGGGAGACATTGCATGGATCTAAAGATGAGCTATGCTGTAAATTAACTAAACAAGAAGATCTTCTCTCTGCGTGGCAAAGCCCGAGTGCTCTGATGGAAATACCTCTGCTTGGAAGGATAGGGAGGTAGGATCTTTGAAAAGAGCTAACACAGTGTCTGACATTTAGTAAAAGTGCATGACTTACAACTTCACCACCGTATTGTTTATAAACAAAAAATCTAGGACAACCTACATGACACAATAAGAAAGTGGTTAGATAAATTATGGGATAGCCCCCCAGTAGAATATTAAGCAGTATATTAAGACTATATTAATAAAGACTATATAATAGGATGGGAAGTACCTATAAAATAATTTAAATAAAAATGATATGATGAAAATTGCATATGCCATATGATTGTAACAATGAAAAATTAAAACCCAGATAAAGACAAAAACCCTGGAAATAGATATATCAAAATATGCTCTCCTTTGGAATGTGACAACAGAAAACATTGGTGTATTTCATTTTTTTCTATTTTTATGTATTTTCTAACTTTATCAAATGAGCACATATCTGTCCTATAATGAGAAAAATAAGAAAATGCCATTTTAAATAATATCGAAAAGTGGAGCCTCATTAAACTAAACATGTCATTATAGAATGGCCTCCTTTACTAGGGGAGGTGTTTATTTAGACTGAAGTGTGGGGTCCCAACCAACTCAGCTTCCATATCCCACCATCCTAACCATTTTCCCTCTCACCTGAAGGCACCTGGGAAACATCTGTTGAATGAAGCACATGAGTGAACCACTGAAGTGATTGATAAGAAACAAAACTGTACAACTAGTTGAAGACAAACTTCCAAATACTTGGGTGATGGAGTGCTTGGCAGAACGGTTGCTGGGGGTTGAAAAGTTATGATGTTTATATCATGTTACTCAAATATCCTGTCATAGTAACCTGCGAAAATTCCATAGCCTTCCAGAGCATATGGGACTAGATCTACTTGCCCTTCAAACATTTTTTTTGAGCACCAACTATAAAGCAGACTTTGTTCAGGAAGCTGCAGGAGAATTAGACATGGATGAGCCTGATCCCTCAATGAAGTTCAGAAATAGAAATGAAATCATATTTTCATAGAAAGCTCTAAAATGCAATCAAAGAAATGTGCATTAAACCACTTCAAGTTCATTCAACAATAATCTAACGAGGATATACAGGTGCAGTACTGGATTAGCCATGGTGGATACAAAAGAAGTGAGCCAAATGGTGCTGACCACCAAGAAACTCACATTCCAGTGGAACAGTGAAGGGTTCAACTGCTCATTATATGATTGGTTGTCTGTTCACAGACTGGATGAAGAGTGAGGCAGTGATAAAATGAGAGTACATACTGGGCGTGTTCGTTTTCTATTGCTGCTCAAACAAATTACTACAAACTTAGTACAAATTTAGTGGCTTAAAACAACAGAATTTTATTTAATCACAGTTCTGAAAACCAGTATTTCAAAATTCGTAGGGCAGCCCATGCTCTCTCTGAAGCCTGTAGAGGAGAAATCTTCTTGGTTTCTCCCAGCTTCCAGAGGCTCTAGGTACCCTTGGCTTGTGGCAGTATCACTCCAATCTCTGACTCTGTCTTCACATGGCCACCCCCTCTGTGTGTTTCAAATCTCTCTCCAATCTCAAGTCTGTCTCAAATCTCTTTCCCTTTTCTCTTATGAGGACATTAGTCACTGGACTTACAGCTCACACTAAATCTAGGAGGACCTCATCTTCTTATCTGAACTTAATTACATCTACAAAGACTCTAGTTCCAAATAAAGTCACATTTGCAGGTAGTGTGAGTTTGGACTTGGACATATCTTTTTGGGGGGACACTAGTCAACTTACTACATTAGGAGTGAGGTTTGAGGAGGTAGCGCTGAATATAGAGAAGTCAAGGGACTATGAAAAAACAGTCATTTTCTTTCTGAGGAGCAAGTTGAGATCAAGGGGAAGGACTGGTTCAAGGCAGAGGGAACTGCTGAGGTGAAGGCTCTTGATGGAAAATCTGAAAGCCAGTCAGTTTGACTGGAGTGAAAAAAGCCAAGAAGATACTACACAAGTTGGGACTGGTGAGGAAGCCCAGCCCTGTTGAGAGTCTGGGGTTTTATCTTAAGAATTAAGGGACCCAATTTCATTCCTTTTCATGGCTGAGTAATATTCCATTTTGTATACCACATCGTCTTTATCCATTCATCTGTTGATGGGCATTTAGATTGCTTCCATGACCTGCCTATTGTAAATAGTGCTGCGATGAGAGACTGTCATACAGAGTGAAGTAAGTCAGAAAGAGAAAAACAAATATCGTATATTAACACATATATGTGGAACCTAGAAAAATGATACAGATGAACCAGTTTGTAGGGCAGAAATAGAGTCACAGATGCAGAGAACAAACGTATGGACACTAAGGGGGGAAGTGGCGGAGGATGGTGGTGGTGGTGGGATGTTTTAACAATATCATTCTGACTGTTTAGAGAACTGATTTGGAGACCAGGGCACTGTGAGCACCTTGCATTGATCAAGATACAGTGGCTGCTTGAGTGAAGGTGTCAGCTGAAGAATTGGAGAGATAGAGGATTTGAGATATATTTAGGATATAAAAGCCATAGGACCTTGGAAATGATTAAAGATGAGGTGTGTGGAATCAAGGGCATCTCCCAGGTTTCTGGTTTGTAGCTCTGGATGGATCATGGTTCCATCCACTGAGATAGAGAACCCAGAACCAGAACCAGGTTTTGGGGAAAGACAAATTCAGCCAATTAGGATGGGGAGGTGGTTAAGGGCAGCAGGTAAACTCTGACTGGGGAAGAGATCAGAAAGCTCCACCAAGGAGGTAGGATTTATTTAGACCAGGCCTTGAATAGTTTCCAGACTCAAAGTCAAGCACAGTGAACAGAGCATAAAGGAAGGGATATTCCCAACAGAGAGAATACCCAGAGGCAAATTCTGAAGGATATTGATATTTTTGATCACTTTCCTGCTAGTAAGCTTTGCACTGAAGTTTAACATACATACAGAACAATGTACCATTCATGACAACACAGGTCTACAATGTTTAACAACATGAATCACTCATTTCCTTGGGAGTGGTGTCCATTATTTTATTTATCCAGTTTAATTTCATTTATTTTATGTTATTTCATTTATTTTATTTTATTTCATCTCATTTTATTTTATCTTATTATTTTCCAGTTTAACTATATCTAGTTCTCAGATTCAAAGCTACATCAAATTCTCCTTGGAAGCAGATTGGGAAGAAAAACTCATTATGTGAATCAATATGCTTGGTAAGAAATAGTAAGGTTGTAATCACGTTAGTAGCAGTGACTGAAAACAGTGGTGGCTGCAGTTGGAGAATCACTGTAATTTGTCTTGAATTAGAAGGATGCAAGGGGGAAGAAGACTGGAAGGTGTCCCCAGTCTCGGTGCATCCTTAGCTATTTGCACGTATCAGCGACTCTCAACGGTGCAGGGATGAGTTCAGTGTTAGACGTTTAGAGTTCAACATGCTTAAACAAAATCCACATGTAATGTCTAGAAGAACAGAAGGTCAGAGCAGAAAAATGCATGAGCCCAGAAAGCAGGAGAGAGATCCTGGCTGGAGAGAGAAATCTGTGAGCCTTACTTACACATACAATAGTTGATGTTCTTGGTTTGGAAGGAGTTATTTGTGTGTTTTTTCTTTTGTTTTGTTTTGTTTATGTTTACCCACAAAGGAATGAAAGTAACTGGAGTGACTGTTATACAGTTGAAGATGTTCTGGAGCAAGAAAGATTGATCAAAGCTGGAGGTAGGGCTTTGGGTCTTGTCCCCTCTGTAGAGAGTAATGGAAGCCCTGGGCTGGGATGAGATGATCCAGAGGATGCAAGGACTGGACTGAGGGTGTGGGCCTGAGGATGGAGCTGAGGGCAGGGGAATCCTGCTGCAACTCTGTGCCCCAGGAAGTTAGGTTAGGGAGGAGGCGGGGAGAACCTAGGGGCTGACCCAAGACAGGGTTAAAAGCTAGATAGAGAGAGTGTTTTCCAGATGTCAACAGCTGATTGCAGACAATTAGAAGCCTGTCTTTTTTGCTGTCTCCCAAGACCCCTAACAAACTGTCACAGCAGTTGAGTCTGAGCATATCAAATAAGTAAGGCAAAGAGGGACCCTAAGAAATAACTGCGGTTAGTGGCTTGTGGGGCTGTGGATGGCTTTGCGGGGAGGGCTGCTTGAGAGAAAGAAACTTGCTTCTAATCAGTGTGCTAATCCAGGACAGAAGGCTTCCTTTCTCTCTCTCCCTCATTTCATTTTCCCGGGTTCAATCCTAGACTCCCTCCCCCTCAGCCTCCTACTCATCCTGGCTGAATGAAAATTTGGTCCAGTTTTTTTTTTTTTTTAATATAGATACATTAAAAAACAGACACTGATCTTCAAAGAAGCCTGCAATTTCACTGGCGACGGAATGTTTATAGCCACAATTTGTTTGGTTCTGATAAAATGCACATGCCCCCTTATTCCATTTTCTTTTGCCTCCCAAGCCAGGCTTGCTTTGTGCATGGGCCTGCAAGGCAGAGACAGAGAGTACACAGACAGAGAGATAGAGAGATCTTTCCCAGAGCTGTGGCTGCATCTGCCAGTGGTGTTTTGGATTGTGTGGGTCCAGAAGCCATCTGATGTAGCAGAAGGGGGCACCACTCAGGGGTCAGGATAATTAACTAGAGGGACATTTAAAATACTCCCTTAAGCCCTATCAAGACACATGCCAACCTTCGCAGGTCTAGTTAGAGCTAGGATATAATCTCCCCAATTATTTTAGGGAGGTTGTGTGATGGATGTAGGCGAGTCTTAAAGCTAGAAAGGTGTGGGTTTAAATCTCAGCTTCATTATTTACAATAGCCAGGACATGGAAGCCACCTAAATGTCTATCAACAGAGGAAAGGATAAAGAAGATGTGGTACATATATACAATGGAATGTTACTCAGCCATAAAAAGGAGCAAAATAGTGCCATTTGCAGAGACATCAATGGACCTAGAGATTGTCATATAGAGTGAAATAAGACAGAAAGAGAAAAACAAATATCTTATCGCTTGTATGTGGAATCTAGAAAAATGTTAGGGATTAATTTATTTGCAAAGCAGAAATAGAGTCACAGATGTAGAGAACAAACTTATGGTTACCAAGGGGGGAAAGGAGGGTGGGTTAAACTGGGAGATTGGGACTGACATATATACACTATTATGTATAAAGCAGATAACTAATGAGAACCTACTGTATAGCACAGGGAACTCTACTCAGTGCTCTGTGGTGACAGAAATGGGATGGAAATCTGAAAAACAGCAGATATATATATATATATATATATACATATAATGGACTCACTTTGCTGTGCAGCGATAAACTAACACAACTTTGTAAAGCAGCTATACTCCAATAAAAATTCATTAAAAATAATAAATGTCAGCTTCACTTTCTTGCTGTACAATGTCAAACCAAACTTTCTCCGAATTGGTTTTCCCCACCTAACAACCAGGGGCATCTCTCCTGCAAGACTGTTACCAGATTAAGAGGAGTGGAGTTGGGCCAGCATGACAGAGGGTGCCTGGAAGCAAGTAGAGTGGAGTGTTTGTGGCAGGGGGATGCAGGAAGAGTATTCTAGGCTGGAGGGCAGTAGACACCAGGGCACATGGGCATGAGAAAGCAGTGTTGCTTGGGGAGAAGGAGAAGTCTGGGGGGACTGGTGTATTCAGTACAAGGATAGAGCCCCAGGAAATGAAGTTAGCAGAACAAGAGGTAAAGTTGTAAGCTGTGCTGAGAAATTTGAGTTTTTCTCTACAGGCAGTGGGAGAGCCTTGAAAAGAGCCATGCACGTTTAGATGGTGCTCTAGAAAACTGACCATTAGCAGCATGGCAGATCCCACTGTAGAGGTGAGAGGAAGAAGGAAAGAAAAGGTAGAAAAGTTAGGTGATGCTATTCAATGCCGTACGTGTATTAATGCTGCTATAGTATTACATATCTATATCTATACCTACGTCTATTTCTATATCTTAGGGCTACGGTAAGGGCACTCCACTGAATGATTAAGAGCAACAGCTCTTAGTTCAGATCCTAGCTCCATCATGTATCAGTTGTAAAACCTGGAACAAGTTCCTTAAACCCTCTGGGCCTCAATTGCCTTATCTATAAAATGTGGGGGCTTCCCTGGTGGCGCAGTGGTTGAGAGTCCGCCTGCCGATGCAGGGGACGCGGGTTCGTGCCCTGGTCCAGGAGGATCCCACATGTTGTGGAGCAGCTGGGCCCGTGAGCCATGGCCGCTGAGCCTGTGCGTCCGGAGCCTGTGCTCCGTGACGGGAGAGTGAGAGGCCCGCATAACGCAAAAAAAAAAAAAAAAAAAAAAAAAAAAAAATGTATTCCTCACATGACTATACTGAGGCTTAAATGAGTTTTAAATACACAAAAACACTGAAAAACACTGAAAAGAGTATATATGGCATATATATGCTAAATATTGTACCTAGATAAAATTTCAGGCCATACAATTTCAGTGCTCTGAGCACTTTGTATACGCTATTTCATTTCATATTTAAATTTACCCAACAAAACAAATCCTACTTTCCCTTCTTTTTTTTATTCTTTGTAAAACTTAAAGCTCAGAGAAACTGAATCATTGCTGTCGTGATTAGCTGTTACTTGGAAGAGCTGGGGTAGAAACCCAAGGTGGCTTCCCAAACCAATACTCTTTAAACATTCCCTATTGAAAGAGAGCGATTAGGAATGAAAATCTTAGGTACTTCAGTCTTGAGAGGCGCAGAGTATATAAAATAGCCAGTGGAAATATTGCTGATGGAAAAGCCTGGCTTTAATGCCTTTTAAAGAGTTCCCTCCATGGTCTCACTCCAATGACTCTGTGTGTGTGTGTGTGTGTGTGTGTGTTTGTGTGTGATTTACCAGATTGACTCTAACTAGAGCTAATTGTTCTCATGATTTTGAGAAACTTCAAATGAAGTTTTGCTTTTGGACAGATCCATCAACCAAAGAGCAGATTTCTACATTTTTACTCTTGGCTAAGTTCTTCTTCTATCCCTCCCTTCCTCTTAGCTATATTTGGTGGAAGTTTAAATCTGATAAAGATGAGCTGTATTTAAAACCAGTCAGGCTCTATTTCAGAAGATTAGTGTGATTTTATCTGAAAAAGCAAATTTGTAATTATAATTTGAAGTTTCTCTACCAGTAAGACCCTGGCACTGATTTTCCATCCCCAGCGAGAGAAAGCAATAGAGCAATGGAATCCTGGTGTTGGCACAGCCTCCAGTCCAACCACTTGCCGTGCCTGAAGTCCTGCCATGGTCCCTGGGCCACCACTTGTCCACTTCCAAGATGCAGAGCTTTCTGCTCCCAGGAGTTCTTTCCTCTTCATAACTGCGACACTCTGGCTGTTTAGAAAGTTGTTACTAGTAGCTGAAATATTGTTCTCTAGAGCACCCCTACTGAACCTAATTGGCTCCCAAAGCACTGTTCTGCCCTTTCTTTCCCAGGACAGCTCTTTTGGCATCTGTAGCCATTACTGTGTTCCTCCTGAGTCTTTCTTTCCTTGGGCTGACATTCAGAGTTTGTTTAGTCATTCCCTAAAAGGGCATGATTTCCATATCCCTTTGGGGAAAGTTGTGCTCTGGAGCTAAGTCAGGTCCACATGGATGCCACTTCCTACTATGAAATCATGGGCCGAACTTTGTTGTCAGATGGTTTCCAATGTAATTGATGTTCTACACTGAACTTGTAAGGAAGTTGTGGGAGATCTGTTGCATCATTGACATAAATGTGATCCTCCAATAGCTCTTCATTGCACTTGGAGAAAGATTCAAACTCCTGCTCACCAACAGAGCCCAGTGGGCTGCAGTCCCTGCCTTTGAACCCCAGCTTATCTTTCAGTACTTTCCACTTGCCCTCTCTCCCCCAGCCACACTACCTTTGTTTTGTTCCTTAAGCATGTCAAGGGTGTCCCGTAGGGTCTATTCAAGGGCTGTTCCCTCTGCCTGGAGAGTTCTTCTCCCTATCTCTGTAGAGCTGATTCCTACCTGTCTTCAAGTCTCCACTCTTTTCTGAACCTTTCTCTCTCACGTGTTCCCTGCCACCTCAGACTCTCTCTAGCTCACCACTCTTTTCATTTCTTCACAACCCTTATCAAGATGAAAATCGCCTTATTTACTCACTTGTTTTCTCCTTTAGTACTTTCCCCACCTAGGCTACAGGCTCCATGAGAGGAAGTGGTATGCTTATCTCATTTACATCTGTGTCCCTGTTGACTGGAGCTGTGTCTGGCACTAGGCATGACCCATGGGGGTATTTGCTCAATTAATGTACCTGTGAATGAGCCAATGGTCTGAGTGTGGGGAGAACTCAAAATAAGTATATAGAGTCATGGCATCTTAGAGGCTGTAAAATACTGGAGAGATTGATTCTAATCCACTATGCTTACCCCACAGGTGTCCAATGAGGGTGATGCGTGTACCCAATGTCACTCCATAAATTCATGAAAGAGCTGGCTGAAGAATCCAGCTTTTAGAGGTGACACTTTTCTTTTTCCAATGAGAAGCAAAATGCATTGGCATATCCTAAAGCACTAAATTAATATGGTGTCTTAGTAGGGAAGACTGAGGATTCTCAGAGCAGGTTTTCCAGAGTGGTCTTGTTGGTACAGAGATTTGGATAGAAAGTACAGACATGAAAATACACATAGAGGGAACAGCCCAGAAGCAGAACTCTGGCAGGAAAAACTCAAAGCAGGAAAAGCCTAGACCCAGACCTGGTGGGGAAAGATGGAAGGCTTGAGGAGAGGAAGGGAAGGGAACTGAGTGGAGGGCAGGCCTTGGCTGTCCAGATAAAGGCCTCGGATCTTGGCTCCTGCACATGGGTGGTCCATGATTGAGAGAGTGAGATTCAGGGGGCTTCACATGGCAATGGTGGATAGAGAAAACAAGAAGAGGAAAGGAGTGAATAGATGAAGGCTTGACCAGACATCACTGAGGTGTCCAGCCATTCTGTGATGGTGACCACAGCAACTAGTGATAGCAGAGAGAGGCATGGTGGTTGAGAACTAAGCGGTTTGTGTGGAGGAGGGAAGCAGGGAGGTGGAGGACGCTTATGGGAATGTTCCCAGGGCTTTCTGCAGCGTGAAGCACTCAGGGTTCAAGGACCTACCAACTGCATCCTCAATGATGTTCCCAATGAGCTGACAGCACCTGGGTCACATAAATGACCTCACTCCTCAACAGTGCCTTCCTCGCTTCCTTGGAGGCACTTGGGGGCTTGCCACAGACAGGTGTCTTGGAGTCCAACAAGCTGGTTTTCTAGGAAGCAGCTGTGTGAAGTTGAATGTTCTTGAATTTTTTGGTCTCACAGTTTTCTCATCTGTACAAAGGGGAAAAAAATGCCCACCACCTATAACTTTTGTAGAGATTATATGAGAATTTGTGTGTAAAATGCAAACAACAATTTATGGCAACAGGAAGTGTGCATAACATATTTGTTCCCCTCTATTCTTCCTTCTGTGTGTAACCTGGACCTCCTGCTTCACCCCCGATTTTGCATTGATTTCATTGATTGATTCATTTGAGAAGAATATTCCCAATGGAGAAGTTTGAAAGTCATAGTTTTATAGAGTGCTATAACTGAATAGGAATTTAAGGTCATTTAGTCCACGAGTTGAAGTTTGTGGCTAGAAGAGACTTTTCTGGGGGGGTGGGCAAGGAGGAGGGTGAAAGGGTCAGGGTTGTAGAATTGTTTAAAATTTTTGAATCAATTGCCATTTTAAAATTAGGAAGTTTCACACATTGAGAGATTTCTGGCATATCTTGTCAAATCTGAAGGTCCAGTTGCTCAGAGCCTGCCATGTTTTGGCTGTTAGCTGGAACTCATTGGCTATACTCACCCTGTTCAGCTGTATTTGTTTCCTAGGGCTGCCTAACAAAGTACCCTCAAGCTGGATGGTTTAAACAACAGAAATCTATCATCTCACTGTTCTAGAGGCTAGAGGTCTGAGATGAAGGTGCCAACAGGGTTGGTTTGTTCTGAGGGCTGTGAGAGAGGATCTGTCTCAGGCTTCTCCCCTGGCATCTGGGGGTTTCTGGCAGTCTTTGGCAATTCAGAAGCATCACTCTGATCTCTGTCCTTATATCTTCATTGGCATTCTTGCATGCTTGTCTCTGTGTTCAAATTTCTCTTTTTTATAAGGACACCAGTCTTATTGGATCAGGGGCCACTCTAGTGACATCATCTTAACCAATTACATCTGCAATGACTCTTATTTCCAAATAAAGTCACATGCTGAGGTGCTGAGGCTTAGGACTTTAACATACGAATTTTTAGAGTACTCAATTCAGTCCATAATACCACCAGTTGACAGCATCTCTACCACCAGTCTCCTGGTACCCGTCTGGCCCCTGTCACGTGTCAGCAGGCAGTGAGTGGCTAAATTTTGCTTAAAAACCTCCCTTCTGGGGGCTTCCCTGGTGGCGCAGTGGTTAAGAATCTGCCTGCCAATGCAGGGGACACGGGTTCCAGCCCTGGTCTGGGAAGATCCCACATGCCGCGGAGCAACTGGGCCCGTGAGCCACAGCTACTGAGCCTGCGCGTCTGGAGCCTGTGCTCCGCAACAAGAGAGTCCAAGATAGTGAGAGGCCCGCACACTGCGATGAAGAGTGGCTCCTGCTCGCTGCAACTAGAGAAAGCCCTCGCACAGAAACGAAGACCCAACACAGCCAAAAATAAATAAATAAATTTATTAAAAAAAAAAAACAAAACCCTCCCTTCTGTCATTGAGGACCTGGGACCCTAGTCTTTTTATTTATTTATTTATTTTTTAAACATCTTTATTGGAGTATAATTGCTTTACAATGGTGTGTTAGTTTCTGCTGTATAACAAAGTGAATCAGTTATACATATACATATGTCCCCATATTTCTTCCCTCTTGCGTCTCCCCCTCGTCTTTAAAGTACTGATCAGCTCCAAGGTCTGAAGTGGTTAGGGGGTGGGTGCTCACACACAGTGGTTCTTGAAGGTGGCACAGGTGGTGGCTGGTGGAGCTGGGATGTGTCCTTCCTCTTGGTCAGTTCATTCAGCCCTGTGTCCCTCCCTCAGTCAGAGAGGATGGAGTAAATGGTGTGGTTTCCACGCTGGTAACTCAGACATTGGTGAGAAGTGAAAAGTCAAGAAGGAGCATTAGTTTGGTGGGGGGCAGGTGACAAGAGGGGCTGTGACAGGTGGAGCCTGAGGTGACATCCTAGGAGAACTGTTCAGGAGGCAGTGGAAATGCAGGATTGATGTGCTCACGCCTGCCCTCTGAACCAGCCAAATCAGAATCTTTTCACATTTGGCGAGGACCTCATCAGGATGATATTTTGTTAGAAATTCATAAACATTTGTAATCTTTCCCTTAATGTAAGTTGATAATTAGGAAGCATTACACAGATTCCCAGAGGAAAAAAGATTTTGAGGTAAAACACAGTTTGCCAGTGTTTTATTTTGGATGAGAAATGTTCCTTTTTGTGTTACTCTATGAACAACAAGGGTGGGTTTTTTCCTGACCAAAATGCCAGTTAACTTATATTTTAATAATGTTTTCAATGTGTCAGCTGCCAACAGCACTTTAAATAATAAGAATTAGATCCCTCCTAAATAAGGTAGTAATTCTATTAAAAATGCTGGAGGCCCCAGAGCTCAGTGTCTAAGGAACTGAACCACAGGATTGCTGCAAGGTTTACAAAATTCTGAAAGCCCAAACACAAATTTACCATGCTTTGCTAGGGATCCACCATATACCGCAATTCCAGTGAGTAATTATAACTCTTAGGGGATGACTAGAAATATTCATATAATCCTTCTCATTTGGGAATCTCTAAACTTCATGTGATCAGGTAGGAATTACTGTCTTCACTTACAGAAGAGACAACTGAGGCTTAGAGAAAAAACAAATCTCATCCAAGATTGTGCAGAAAGTAAGGGGCCGAGCTAGGAGTAGCCACAGTGGCCACACTCTGGGGTGCCATATGCCTTGGCCATATGCCTTGGCCACCTTCTGGAGCCAAGGTGGCCTCAGTCAATGCCATGACAATATGGTCCCCATGTATTTACCTTTTAGAGTGTTAGAAATGGCCACAAATTTGCATTCATAAATGGTTTGACTTTGTAGAGCTAATGCATTGAGGATCAGAGAAAGAAATAGGTACAAGGTACAAGCAAAGTACTTAATTCATGAATGGTCACTGTGTGCCAGGCCATATATCCATACATTCAATTCTTGAGCTGGTTTATATCCCATATTAACATCACACAATCCTATTATTATCATCATCATCGCCATCATCATCAACCATTTTAGAGTTGAGGAAACTGAGGTCCAAACTATCTACCTATCTATCTGTCTATTTACCTATGTATCTGTCTATCATCTATCTATCTACCTATCTATCTATGTGCCCAGCACGTAGCAAACTATTTAGCAGGCTCTGTACATATATACTCAGTTCTTTTTCAGTACAAATCTGTGTATCTCTATGTGGGGTACACACTGTTATGTCCCTATGAAGATGTCAAATGCTACCTCTTCTCTTTCCACTAGAATAAAAAAAAAAAAAAAAAAAAGGTTGGGAAAGGCAAGGAATCCAAGTTACCTGGAATGAAGAATAAATGTAAGAACAACTCATGCTAAAATTATGGAAAACTCTTGGGAAAATTTACCAGGACTCAACTAAAAATAATTTTATTTAGAAATAATTCAAACAAACTGACATATAAAAAATACTATAACAATGTTTTAATCTAATACCTAGAATTCGCAAATGTGAACGTTTAGCTATTTTTCACTTTGACATTTTTTAAACTACTCTGGAGAGAATCTAAGTCTACTTACATCCCTCTCTGACACCGTTTTTCTTGCTGCATCTCCAGAAGTCTTCAGAATTTTGAAATTGTTCTGCATTCTTCTCATCCATACTTTATGCTTTTATTACTCAGGTATACATAACAATTTGTAGCATATTTGTAGAATTGTGACTTAAATGGCATGATGTTATTTGTTAAAGTGCTTTCCAAAAATTTGTATTCACAAAATATACCAAACATGTAAAAATATAGATAACAACAGAATAGACACAGATATTTATATAATACAGATTTGACACATGTGAATGTTTTATTTTCTTCAGATATTTTCTCTTGAAAGATATAAAACATTACAGATTTGGTTAATGGACCGTTCCCCATCCACATCTCTCCCTACCTCTACCATACAATCCCATTCCATTTCTTCCCTTCCTGAGAAAATCTTTTCCAGAACTCTATTACTGTTTTCTATGTTCTCTGTTTTTACTATATAAAAGTAGTCCTAAACAATACAGAATGTTGTGTTGAGTATTCTTTTTTAAGATTTGTATACCTGGTATCTTCATTTCTCTCTGTCTCTCTGCCTCTCTTTCTCTGTCTCTATCTCATCTCTTTATTGTTCAAATAAAAATTTGAGAATCATCCATGTTGATACATGATGCTTTATTTAGGTCAACTGCTATTTAACATACCTTTTATTTATCCATTATTCTTTTAATGGGTGTGTAAATAGTTTCCTTCTTTTTTATCACAAACAATACTATAATGAACGTCCTTACACATGTCTCCTTGTACATTTTGGTCAATATTTATTCTGGGTAGCATGAATGCATCCAGAAGTAGAATTGCAGATCACTGAGTACATATATCTCCAAGTTAGTAGATTTTGCCAAATTGCTCTTCAGCTTGGTTGTGGCAATTTATATTGCTACTAGCAGTATAGGAGATTTTTGTTTTCTCCATATCCTCACCAGCTCTTGATATCATCAAATATATTTTTTTAATTTCATATTCTTAATGTTATGAAATAGCAATACATTGTTTTAATGGTGTTATTTGGTTTAATTTGCATTTTTCTGATTGCTAGTGAGTGGGATGATGTTTCCCATACTTATTGGCCATTAAGGTTTTTTTCTGTGAATTACAATACCTTCTGAATTCATTAACAAATATTTTACTATGTTGTCTTTCTATCTCAGTGATTTGATGGAGTGTGTGCATATGCTAAAATATATATATAAGATAATTTATATAATTTATATATTTTATTAAATGCTTTGCAAATACCTTATCCCAGTCTGCAGCCCATCTTTTTTTCTTATAGTGTCACTTAAATCACAGAATTCTTTATTTTCAACGTAATTACATTTAATTAATCTGTTTTCTCTCAAGAGTTGTCTATGAATAGAAAACTCTTTTAGTCTATTTAAATTATCATTATTAATCTATCAATATTGATAATAATTTTGTTGAGTATAGAATTCTAGATGACACTGTTTCCTTCCCTCAAAACTTTGAAACATTCTTTTTCTCTTTCTCTTCCCCCTCCTCCTCCTCCCCTTCCTCATCCTCTTCCCCTTCCTCCTCCCCCTGAACCTCCCTCTCCTCCTCTTTCTCCTCCTCTTCCCTTCCCCCCTCCTCTTTCCCCCTCCTCTTTCTCCTCTTCTTCCCCTCCCCCTCCTCCTCCTCCTCTTTCCCCCCTCCTCCCCTTCCTCATCCTCTTCCCTCTCCTCCTCCCCCTGAACCTCCTCCTCCTTCTCTTTCTCCTCCTCTTCCCCTCCCCTTCCTCCTCCTCCTCTTCCCTCTCTGCCTATTTCTCCTCCTCTTCCCCTGCCCCCCTTCTCCTCCTCCTCTTCTTCCCCCTCTTCCTCCCCTCCTCCATCCTTTTCTTCCTCTTCCACCTCCTCCCCCCTCTTCCTTCCTTCCAATCTAACTGGCAGTCCTCATACAAAATCCATATTTTCTTGCAAAGTTGTCTAACTATGGATTTATTACTCATCTTCTTCAAGATTCAATGTTCTCCCTCAAACCAAAGAATTCTATCTTTTATTAGTTTTGGGCTATTTTCATCTGCTATCTTTTTGATAATTCTTTCTATTCTTTCCCTTCAGAAATTCTGTTAAATATTTGTTGGACCTTCTAATTCTGTCTTCCATGAGGCTTAATCTTTCTTTCATAATTTCCATCTCTTTTTCACACTGTGAAGTATTCAGGGTAATAACCTCAGTTTACCCATTCTCCTTCACTTTGTCTAATCTGCTTTTTCACTTGGAAATGTAGAAAGTTTTGAAAAATATGTGTGCATATGCGTGTGGTTATGTGTATATTATAACTACATATATACACATATGACTTATATAAATATAAATAAATGTCTATCTCTATTTTTTCATTTATCTACTTAAAAAAAATCTGAGTTAATCCTCTAATTCCAACCAACACAATACAGCTAGAATCTGTTTTTCTCCTCTCCATATTTGTAACTCCTTTCACAACAGTGAGAAATCTGTATCTCATTATCTTCAATATATTTACTCATTTGCTGTAGTTTAGAATACACAGAAAGCCATTTCATTATTGCTAAACCACACCACTGTGAAAAGCAAACCTACTAACTAAAGTTCAAAATTTATTTACCACTTTTTAGATACAATTTACACACTTTGAAGTGAACAAATCTTAAATGTACAGTTCGAGGCAGTTTGACAAATAAATTCATCCCTGTAAACCATACCACCTCTAAGACATAAAACATTTTCATCCTCCAGAAATTTCCCTGTATCCCTTCCTAGTAAATTCCCCCTTCTTAGGTTCCCAACTGGAGGCAACCAATGTTCTGATTTTTCACCATAGATTCATTTTGCCTTTCCTAGAATTTCATATAAATGACAATATATGGTATGTTCTGCTTTGTGTGAAGCTTCTTTCACTCACCATAATATCTGCAAGATTCACTAATATTGTTGAATGTACCAATAATTCACTTAAAGTTATTGCTGAGTCATATTTTATTACATTATGATTTTCTTATCCATGGACACTTGAGTTATCTCCAGTTTTCAGCTATTATGAATAATTTTTTTATTCACATTTTTGCACAAATTTGTTTGAAGGCATATATCTTTATTTCTCCTGGGCGAACCCCTAGGATTAGAATTATGGGGTCAAAGGTAGGTCTATAATTAACTTAAACATGCAAACTACTAAACTTTTTCGAATAGATTATGCCATTTTACATTCCCATTAGCGATATAAGAGATCCATGTTCCACATTATCACAATCTTGACTTAAACGGTCATTACAATTTCAGCCTTTCTAGTGGGAGTGTGGTGGCATCTTATTGTGCTTTTAATTACACTTCCCTGATGACTAATAAGGAAGAAAACTTTTCAGTGTTTATTGGCAAGTTTCATGCCTTCCTTTGTGAATTGTTTGTTCATGTCTTTTGCTCATTTTAAAAATTAGCTTTTTCCTTTTATTGTTGAGTTGTAAGAGCTCTTTATAGTCTGAATAAAAGCTTGCTGTTAGATAAATGTTTCGCAAATTTATTGTTCATTTTCTTAAATTTGTCTCTAGGTAAGCAGACTTAAAAAAATAAATAAATAAAATCTAACTTATGAATTTTTTTTCTTTTACTGTTATTGTGTTCCATGCTCTAAGAAAACTTTGTCTACTCAGGTTGTGGAAGTATTCTCCTATGTTTTCCTATCTAAATGCTTTACAGTTTTAGCTTTTACATTAAATTAAAATTAATTTTTTTTTATGGTGTCAGGTAAGGGTGGAGGTTCATTTTTATTCCCATGTGAATATCCAGTCTGTTAAAAAGACTTTGGAGAATTCCCTTGTGGTCCAGTGGTTAAGGCTTCCAATCTACAGGTCACGGATTCACTCCCTGGTCAGGAAACTAGGATCCCGCAAGCCGCACTGTGTCGCCAAAAATTAAAAGAAAAAAAAAATTGTGTTCATCATTTAATCCCTTTGACATTTTTGTTGAAAATCTAATGGATCTCTTATTCTGTTTCACTGATTTATTCCTCTATTCTTATGTCAACACCGCAGTCTTCTTTAATGGAGCTGTGTAGTAAGACAAAGCCTGGTATGTCAAATCCTCCACCTTTGTTCTATTTGTCAAGATTGCTTTGGTCATTTTAGATTCTTTGCATTTTCATATAATCTGCTTGTCATTTTTTTTTTTAGCCAGCTTGAATTATGATTAAGATAGTGTTGAATCTATGAGTGAATTTAGATAGAATTGATATCTTAACAACACTGAGACATTGAGACTTCAATTCACGAACATGGCATATCTCTTTATTTATTTAGGTTTTCTTAATTTCTCTTAGCAATTATCATAGTTATTAGTGTAGAGGTCTTGTACATATTATGTTAAATTCATTACCAGGTATTCTATGCTATTTAAAATGAATTTTAAACTTTAATTCTCTAGTATATATAAATAAAGTTTATTATTTTATATTGATCTTATATCTTGAGGCTTTATTAGTTCTAAATATTTTGTTCATTTATTTATTTATTAGAATACTGAGTACTTTCTAAACAATCAAACTGTCTGAGAAAAGAGACAATGTTACCTTTTTCTTCTTAATGTTTATGTCTTCATTTTTCTTGCCTTGTTTATCTGATTAGAATCATCTTTACCTTGTTCCTAATGTTAGGGGAAAATATTCTGTTTCTTCATTTAATATGATGTTATGGATTTCTCATGCGATCCCATTATCTGATTGTGGGAGTTCCCATCTCCTCATATTTTGCTGAGAGTTTTTATCATGAATAAATGCTCACTTTTGCCAGATGAAATTATCTCTACTTATGATTGATTTTCAAGTGTTAAAAGTTTACTCCTGGGAAAAACTTCATTTGACCAGATGTCTATAATTTTTTTTTAAACATATGACAGGATGAAATATGCTGATCTTTTGTTAGTGATTTAAAAATTTATACCAGCAATGGATATTGGTTTAAGATTTACTTATAATATTTTCCCCAAATTTCAGTATCAGGGTTTTGCTGGTCTTTTAAAACAACTTGAAAAATATTCATATTCATATTTATATTTCCAATTTTATCTTACATTAGTTTTGAGAAGGGCTCTGTCCATTTTATCTAAATTTTTCATAATACTTTCTTAATATCCTTTTAAAATCTGTAGTACCACTAGTAATATCCCCTTATTCACCACTAGTAATATCCCCTTATTCACTCCTGATATTGATAATTTCTTTTCTCTTTTATTTTTTAGATCACTTTTGATTGGAGTTTATTGATTTATTAATAATTTTGACAAAACAGTTTTTGTCTTTTTAAAATTTTATTTGATGCCCATTTTCTAACTCATTAATTTCTGTTTTTATCTCTATTTCATTTTTGCTTATTTTGGGTTTAATTTGCTCTTCTTTCTTAACTTCTTCTGATGGGAACCTGTTTATAAATTTTGAAACTTTCTTCTATAATGTAATATAAGTATTTAAATTATATATAAATATATTTAATATTTATATAACCCTATTTAATATTTATACAACTATATTTAAATTATATACAATAATTTAAGCATTTAAAGTTATAAATTTGTATTTATACCTTGCTCTAGTTGTGTTCCATAAATTTTGTTATATTATGTTTTCATTATAATTTAATTAAACATATTTTCTAATTTATCTCATTACTTCTTTCAGTTATAAGATATTTAGAAATTTATTACTTAATTTCTAACTATTAGGGGGTTTTCTGGATATCTTATCATTAATATCTAATTTTATTGTGGTCAGAGAATATGCTCTGTATAATTGTGTTCTTTTGAAATTTATTTAGACTTATATTTTAGCCCAGCATATGATATATCTTGGTGAATAGTCCATGTACACTTTTTAAAAATATAATCTCTATAATCTCTGCAGTTCTGGTGTGTAATGTATTAAAAATATCAATTAGGTCACATCATTGATATTTCTGTTAAGATATTCTATATCGTTACTGATAATTTTATCTAGTTATACTGTATTTATATTTTAAATTTCTATTGTTTGGTGCTGACAAATTTTTCACCTTCCTAATGAATTTACTCCTGTTATGACATGCCCATTTTTGCTCAGAAAATACTCCTTGTCTAAAGTCTATTTTGTCTGATATTAATATAGCCATTCCACTTTTCTCACAGTTACTATTTTCATGGTACTTACTTTTTTATTATTTTTCTTTTCATCCTATATGTGTCTTTGTATTTAGAGTTCATCTTTGGTAGACAACATATAGCTGATAATGCTTTTATGCCCAATCTGGAAACATTTGCTGTTTAATTAGAGTGTTTTGTGTTTTATTTAATGGAATTATTGATACTTATTATAATCCTTCAAGGTTAGTTCATCATTCTTTCATTTTTTATTATTTTAGAATTGTTTTACATAATTGTGAATAATTAATAAGTAATGATAAAATAATCCTAAGGATGATAAAATTGAAAAATATTTCAGATATAAGAAAAATAGAATCACTAAGATCTTATCATGTATTTTAAATTTATAAATGAGTTAAATGGGCCTTTGTGGTAATTGCAAGATAGAATGAGTTTTATTCTATTAAAATATTCTTAAAAATGCTTTGTTCTTTGGAAGATTGCTATGAAATAAGAAAAGCCACAGAACACCAATTCTTACAAATTCTGTTCAGAAAAGGATCAAGATGGCAGAGTAGGAAGACCCTGAGCTCACCTCCCACCATGGACACATCAAAACTACAACTACACGTAGAGCAACTCTCACTGAGAACAACCTGAAGACTAGCAGAACAGCTCTTCTACAACCAAGGCTATAAAGAAAGAAGCACCAGAGTCTGGTAGGAGAGGAGGAGAAGTAATCTAGTCAAGACCCACACCCCTAGTGAGTGACCCAGAAGAGAAGAGGGATACCAAAGGCTTGAGGATCCTCCCTAAGGAGTGAGCCCCATATAAGTCACCCAGCCATGGGTCTGACACTGGGAAGATGAGCCCCCATAGCTGGTTTGAAAACCTGTGGGGTTTATAAGAGTGTTGTATAAAACCAAGACGCCACTCTTGAAGAGCACAGACACAAATTTGTTTGCTCCCAGTCCCAGTGCAGAGGCAGCCAATTGAAAACACCCTGGTGTTCTGGCCAGTCAGCCAGGACTGCCCCAGCATGCACCCCCAGCCCACACAAGACTGCTGCTCCAGATCCTCCTACTCTAACCCTGCTCCTTGTTAAGGCAGAAACTGCCATTGCCAAGGCAAGTTCAGGAATCAGGGAAGACGTGGCACCAGCTTGGGCTCTGATCCTGCCGTTAGCCAGGGTGGAGACCCAGAGCCAGCTCAAAAGTACGGGGAATATAACCAGTATTTTATAATAACTTTTTATGGAGTATAATCTGTAAAGATATCAGATCACTATGTTGTACACCTGAAACTAATATAATATTGTAAGTCAAATATACTTCAATGAAAAAAGAAAGAAAGTGGTCTAAAGGAACCTGATAATACACCAATGTTTAAAGTACTTGTTAGTTAATTCAATAACCTGGCTTGCATCAGAGACAGTTTATACTAACTATATTTTTCTTGTCTATGGTCACATTTTCCTGTTGTATATCTAGTAATCTTTGATTCTATCCCAGATATTGTAAGTGATACACTGTAGAGACACTGGATTTAGTTATGTTTCTCTGAGTAGTGTGAATTTCTTTTCTAGCAGGTAGTTAACTTGGCTGCAATAAAACTCCCAACTCTGTTCCCCCTATGATGTAAACAGCATCTCAAATGTCACCTCGGTTATTTTCAGCTCTTGTTTTAGCCAGATCCTATGGAATCTCCCATTTGTGTCTAGTTCAGCAGTTAGTGAAGGATTCAGGCAGGCTCCTTGAGACTTGTGCCTTCTAATTCTCCCTGCTTTTTAGCATCTTCCTCCTTACTAGTTAGCCATGCAGCCATGCTGGCAGTCCTAAAGTCTTCCCTCTTATACATGAAGCCAACCAGATGATGTCTTTCTCCAGGCAATGCTGCACAGGCTGGAGTGTGCTCTCAGATAAAAAGTCACAAGCACCCAAGTCTCATCAATTCAGTTCCTGCCTTTCAAGAATAAACTTCCCTCCAGTTTTTGCCTGCTTTTGGTTACTCTCTAGTACCTTCAAATATTTGATATTTTTTTCTCTTTCAACTTTATAATTGTTACTGTAAGAAGGTTAGTTCAACCAATCTATTTCACCATTATTAAGAACCAAAAAAATTTTTTTAGTTTGGTTTTTAGTTTCAACTACTATAATTTCTATTTCTAGAAGTCTTATATAATTATTTTTCTAATCCTATCTTTTTTTTTATCACAAGTTACCATTCTCTCCTTATGGTTTTAGTTTTTCTACAGTCTCTTTAATTATTTCAAACACACTTATTTTCAGGGATCTTTTGGACTCTCCTAGAAGGCTTATGGTCTCATCTCTTGCCCCAATGTGGGTATTAACTTTCTAGTCACTAAAACCTATAAGCATATCCAAGCCCTATAGGCCACCAAAATTTCAGCTCTAGCTTATATATGGCTTTGGGTTCCCTCTTTATTTCTAAAACTTGGTTATTTTTCTTCCCTTGAATAAACCTACACACATTTACATTTTATTCATTGTATTTGATCCTGTGTTTTGTTTTCTTGGTAGGAAGAGAGAGATGGCTCCTCACCACAGTATGAAATAAGGCTTCAAGTGTATTGCTGAACATAATGCAGAAATTGAATATAATGACCAATTGCCATGTACTTACAAATATCAAAATTCAGGAAATTTGTAACATGATAAATTACAAAGATTGACTCTTAAAAGGCAGATAAGCACATTCTTGCCCTTAGGAGTGTTCATTCTGTTTATCACAGTAAACCTTAAATCTGTTCTCTTATAAACATGCATGGATTTTCCTAGCTGCATTTCTATCAGCAGTGGAAAGTAATACATTCCCATGTTTCCACTGACTGGAATTCCTATGGCACAAGAGTGACAAAGACTCCATTGTCTGTTCCATAAGCAACTTTACCAGTCTGCTGTGGCAGCCACAATGGGAATGACTACAACTTTGAGGCAATTCACAGAGCTTAGGGGAATCCTTACCAATGCTCTTCTGATATCCCAGTACCCTACAATTCCACATTTGCAATGTCTCTAATTCCTTTGGAAGACTGGGTGAGTGGAATGTTGAAATTTCCAGTAACCCAAAACCTCCACAGTCTGTCACACTTCAAACCCAGAGCTCTGCATCCAACCGAGAATTCAAAACACTATTTTCACACTTCACTTCTGACCAAAGGAAATGTGGTATGTTGGCTTTAGCTTTGAATTTCAGTCAATTTAATTCAAAATATATGAAATCAAAGTGTATTTCCAGAACATCTGAGAGAGTCACCAAGTGCCTTGCTTCTTCTACCCTGTCCTGGTGAAGCTGGTTCTTATTTTGCATGTTTTAAGTCCCTGTTTGAAGTTCATCCATGGGGCTCAAGTTCTGGCTTGGCTTTCATTCCATGCCACATTTGAAACTCACTTCTCATTTCACATGAAAACCAGGAGCAGAAGAACAAATGGGGACTGTGGTAAAAAGGGGTTAGAATCATGTCCCTCATGAAAGAAACCAAATCAGAGTTTTTTGTACGAGTTTGAAATCAGACTCTAAAGGACAGAATAGATATTAATTGGCATAAATATCATTTATTGAGCATCTACTGTATGTACCACGTTAGAGCCTCATTTTAGAGGAAAAATAAATTGCAGGTCTTATAATAATAAGCAAGAGCCAGGCAAGTAACCGTTTGTTAAGATAAAATGTGCTGAATTGATAATTCTTGGAGCACATAAATACAGAGGAGCATTGAGGAAGACTTAAGAAAGGACTAGACATTTCAGTTGGATTTTGAATCATGAGCAAGAGTTTTCCCAGTGATATAGACAGGGAAGCTGTAGAAAATTAAGCCAAGGGTACTTAGGGTGATGATGAGGGGCTGAATCTAACCAAGATGGTCATGCTCAGTAAGCCAGGGTCAAGACTGAGTTTGCTTGGCCAAAGCCAAGGTAAAGCACTTCTTTACTAAGAAAAGTCAGTCACCGAGAGCCAGAGTAGAGGCCAAAGTAAAGTCTGTAATCTTTTGGATAAGAGTAACAACAATGTAATTAACATTTCATTGAATGAACATTGAATGTGCTGGGCAGTATTCTAATCACTTACAGTTATTAACTCATTTAATTTTTCTGCCCATCCTGGAAGATATGTATTATCGCTCTCATTCAAATTTTATACACAAGGAAACTGAGTCAGAGAAAGGGTAAATTCATCCCTTAATGTCACAGAGATCACAGACGGCAGAACCAGTATGGACACCCTGGTTTTCTGATGCCGGAGTCAGTATGCCTAACTGTCACCTTACTCTGTCTTCTAGGGGGACACTCAGTTAGAATATCTTGGAGTGAGATCCTGGCATGGGCATTTTTTAACAACTCCACAGGTCAGGGAACAAAGAGGTCAGAACCCCTCAAGGATGTTATTGGAGCAATGGGAATCAGGGATGTTCTGGGTGATGGTTCTGAACACTCCTCTCCAGCTCATGCCAGGGGTCTTCTATGAAGGTGGACAGGTGTGTGGGAGGATCTTGCTGGCTTAAGGGCTGAATCTGAGAGGACAGGAAGGAAGGGAGAGACAAGAGGTAGAAAAATAGTAGGCTGTGTTCAGGGTATGGCTCTTTAACAGTAAAGAGTCTGGAAGTGAAGGTCTCCTGGGGGTGACAAGGACTAACCAAAGAGGGCAGAGAGATCAAGGTCCTGGTGAAGATGGGGTCCATTTCCTAGGTCATCAAGCTGGTGGGTGGGGGACAGTTCTGGGTGGTGGGGGTTACTGGATGAGTGTAGAGGCTGGTTCCAAGCAGTTCATTCATAGTGGAAGCTGTTCTTTCAAAGGGCACATCAGGAGCCAAGCAGGAACCTGGCCAATCAATCTAGGGGAAAAGGATGGAGTACAGCCTTAGCATGGACCAGCATGTTGGAAAATCTGAGGAAATCTGAGAAGAGTCTTCAAACCTCAGAGAAGAAGGCATGAAGAAAAGAAGGGATTTGGTAGGCAGGTCAGCATCCAGGAGGTCACTCAAGTAAACCAGTTCCCAGGGACAGGATGTACAGCTGTGTGAGTAATTCCAAGGGTGAGAATATTCATGTTGTCTTTGGCATTGTGCAGTACACAACCTGCACAACTGCATGTGGTGACACTCCTTGTAGTTCCCAGGACTGCAGTTCTAGTCCCTACCTATTGGTAGGAATGAGGATTTAATAATCTCAGCAATAAGCCCATCCCCACTCCATACTCTTCAAGGCTGATCTCGGCCACTTTGCAAGGCTGGGGCCATGCTGGAGAACTGACTTCCTAAGGGGGCATTTGGGAGCTGAAAGGTAAAGAATTCTTCCTTTTCCTTCTTATCTCTGAGGGTGTGTAGCTAACCTTGTAAACCCAAAGACAGAACCAACTCTGTAATTTGCAGTGTCTAGTAGAAAATAAAACTGTGGGGACCGTCACCCCCAAAGCAGAGGAAATGTCATGAAAGGTACTAAAATATAAGGATTTTTCTTTTCTTTAGCAGACTCTTGACTTGTCATAGTGGTTTTTATTTTTCATGTTGTTCTAAGTAAAGTTAAAACTTTACATTTTTAGCATGGATTTTACTAAATCATCTTCCTATAGTACAGTGCTCGTTTCAAATGTAGTAGCATTTAACTCTTATGTAGAACCACCAAAAATTACACAGTTTGTATTTTGTAGGCCCTATCTGCACATGTATTTGGTTTTGCCCAGAACAGTGGAAACACTGCACAAAACAAATGCATCTGTTTTTATTCCATGCTCATTCTGCCAACACGCTCTACCGCATCCCCCTGATGAGTAAGGAAGGCTTGAAAGGAAGAGGAACTGCGGGGTGGGAGATCTCTGCCTTTCCTTCTATGTCATCATTTTGAATGTAAGTGATTGCCTAATACAAGGAAGTCATATGAGTAAGATAGGGTTCCTTGGATGTTGCCCGTTCTTAGAATGCTATTGCCTTCTTTCTGCATTTGAGGCAAGTTTGGGTTTGAAAGGAAAGAGTGGCCCTGTGGGATTGTGAGTGCCCCTGCCCCTTTCCTCTGAGTCAGAGATGAAACACACTGACCTTGGGCTCACTTGGAGTCTCTCTGAAACTCCCACACATTGTGGGTCCACCGGGATTCTGTGCTTATGGGCACAGAGATCACTGTATCCAAAGGAGCAGCAAGGAAGGTGGATGCACATATTCACTTATAGAACACAAGTTCAAAGATAAGTTGGTAAGAATCTCAAGACAGCCACTGCAAAGCATCAGACCAAGTCCTGGGGCCTTTTGAGTGGTGGAGGGCCCTGAGTGACTGCACAGGTGGAACCCCTGGGAAGCCAGACCGTCCAGAGGCACTCAGTGCCCATCACCTGCCTGGTCCAGGACCATCAGAATCACAGACATTCTCACGGGTCAGTTGCACCCCAGAGCCTGAATTTTTTTTTTCTGGGAATAGCAACAACATTTATCGGAAAAGCCTCGTTATCTTTTTAATAGACTTCTTTTTATTGGAGTATAGTTGATTTACAATGTTGTGTTAGTTTCAGGTATACAGCAAAGTGAATCAGTTATACATATACATATATCTACTCTTTAAAAAAAAAAGAGTGAATCATGTGCTTTTAAAGCCAAAGGTCACCTTGGTTATAATCTGAACCAAAAGTTTCCAAAGTGTTTTGGTTTGTTCATTTGTTTTCATTTTTAAATGAGAGAACTTTTCCTTCAAACCAATTCCTACACTATCTTAGTCTATTCAGGCTGCTACAGCAAAAATACCATAGACTGGGTGGATTGAAAACAACAGAAATTTGTTTCTCATGGTCCTGGAGGCATGAAGTCTGAGATCAGGTGCCAGCATGGTCGGGTGAGGGCCTTCCTCTGGTCCCAGACTTTTCCCTGTATCCACACCAAGCAGAAAGGGGTAGGGAGCTCTGTGGGATCTCTTTTATAAGGGCACTAATCTCATTCATGAGAGACCCATCCTCATGATTAATTACCTCCCAAAGGCTCCACTTCCTAACACCACCACATTGGGTGTTAGAATTTCAACATATGAATTATGTGGGTGACAACTACATTTAGACCATAACTCACATCTATCCAATATATAAAATAGAGCAGGGTGGGGAAAACAGAGGCTGCCTCACTCACTCTCTCCCTGATCCCAGTTACCCCTGACACATGTGCATGACTCTGTGGATACAGCTACAGAGATACAAAACAAATCGAAACAAAACAAAAACTTATCTGATCCATGCAAATTTCTTATGTATAATATATAAAGAAATTTTAAACTCAAAGCAATTTGGTTAGGCTCTTAAAGCCATTTAGGGACCTGCTGCCTTTTACAGTCAGGTCTCCTACACGTGGTTCTCGAAGTAAGGTCCCAGGACCAGCAGAACCAGCCTCATCTTGTTAGAGATGTAAATACTTGGGCTTTTCCAGTCCTGTCACATCAGAAGCTCTGGGAACGGCAGGGGGCAGTAATCTGTTTTAACAAGCGCTCCAGGCAATTCAGATGCAGGCTCAAGTTTGAGAACCACTGGCTTCCATGTTCATTGTACTTGTGTAATTATCTCCAGGGTAGAAAACTGATTATCGGAGCCTGTCTGGTCCACTGAGGGAAGGTTCTGATATTGTTTCCTTTCTTATCCTGAGAACCAAGTCCTGTTACCTGTGAGGGTATAGGGTGAGGTGAGGAGAGGCACAGACGGCCCTGGCTAAGCACACACTGTGTGCCAGACCCCTAGAGACGCACTATCTCAGTAACCACCAGAGCAAATGCTGATGGTGGTCAATAGCATCTATCCAGGAGAGGAAACAAACACAGTCTTTGGGCTTAACTTCAAATTGCTGGTGGAACTGGTGTGCCACCTCCCAGTGCTCTAGTTTACTCAGAAATGTCCCTTCTTCTGTGTGCTTCCAATGGTCCTCCTTCATCCCCTGCTGCTGCCGGCACCACCTTCACCACCAGCATGTGCCAGGCTCTCAGTCAAGCTTTCTGCCTGCGGAGCTCACTGCTCCTCACCACTGACTCAATAACGCGCCCATTTGTCAGAAAAGCAAACTGAAGTGAGGAGAGGGGAGAGGGCAAGCCAGTCAGGGATCAGGCATTCACAGCTCAGCAGTCGAGTCCATTGGTTAGCTTCAGTTTCTACTTGTTTCACACTGTTCTGATGTTTTGATTCATATTGTTTGAAAATTGTAATATAGCACATGGTAAAATTTCAATTTTAATTAAAAATGTGCATAGTGAAAATGAGATAATTTTCCTCCCACTATTGACCCCAATTCCTCAGAATGCCTCCCATGGGAAACCACTTGAACCGATTTCTTATATAACCTTCAAGAGATAGCCTGTACCAGTACAATCAATACGAGCATCTGATCTGCCTTATTGCTGCACAGGAGTTGGCGTTCTGTAGGTATGGATTTTTGTATGCACATGGCAATGTAATTTGGAGCATGTCTTGTAGTAGTTGTATGTATCTGCATGTATATATCTATATGCATGTATATATGTATCTGCATGTATGCATCTGTATGCATGTATCTGCGTGTATCTGTTTCAATCTGTATAACAGCAGCATTGCATTCCTATGCACCATCTTTAGTTAAACAGTCCCCTAATGTTGGGCATTTAGGTTGTTTCTGGTCCTTTGTTATTACAGACAGTTTTGTGATGGTTGGTCTTGTGTCTATGTCTGAGCACATATAAGTGTTTCTGCTTATTCCCTGGCCATGCTTCCCCTAAGAGATCAAGTCTAGTCTGCTAGATTCCTTCCACATTCCTTCTAGCATTCCATGGGGATAAGTTTTCCCTCATGTTTAAATATTGGCTCTTCAACTAAAACTTTCAGTCCCTTGAAGACAAGCGTTTTATTTTTATTCACTTTGGGTGCCTACTTTTCCCTCTCTCTGGACACCTTCATCATCATGTGCAGGAAAGTTCAGAAAAAGAGCCCCTTTATCTGCATCAGGGGTCAGTGCTGGTCTGTCATGGTGGCCACAGCTGTTTCTGACTGGGTGGAGGGGATAACACCACTGTTGCCCTTAGAGATGCTTAGATGCACAGCTGCTGAGACCACTAGCCATGAAAGTAGCCATTGTG
Organism: Mesoplodon mirus; assembly: GCF_964341445.2. Taxonomy (NCBI): domain Eukaryota; kingdom Metazoa; phylum Chordata; class Mammalia; order Artiodactyla; family Ziphiidae; genus Mesoplodon; species Mesoplodon mirus. Next base: position 181,920,348 of record NC_138979.1, read on the forward strand.
CCAAGTGAGCCCCAAGAACAGGTCTTGGACAACAGTGAAAAACAGCTGGACGAGTCCACGGCCACATCTCACATGTGGGCAGGGGAAAGTGAGGTCAATCCTGGCCAGCACCAGGAGAGAAGCTGTAGAAGGACACTGCACATGTCCTTTTGGGGAGGGGCTCAGTGCACACATTGCATTGGAATCAATTGTTGTCTAACCCTCTGAGAAAGCCTTGGTAGATAAAAGGCTTGCCAAATTGGAGGATGTTCTGGACTTTTTCCTACACTACTTTTGTGAGCTGACATTGGGAGTCAGGTGAGGGCTTGAGTCCCAACACCACTAAACCTGCACTTTAGAGACAGTCACTTCAGTGTGCTTCCCTACGTAGCCCCCATGGAAAGTGGCAGGATGGGACCCATGTGCCTTCTCAAACAATCTCTCTATACATCTGCAGTGAGGATGTTGCATAGATGCTATGGGAGCTGAGTCTTCATGCCCATAAGTATGGCAGAACGTGGAGGTGGGTGGGTGTGGGTGCATGTGGACAGCCTCTCTGGCTGTTTTCAGCTTAGCTAGGGACCCTGATTTAAACACGAATATTTTCACTACAACATGCTTACGGAATCTGTTTTCTCATGTGGTGTCCACTTTGCTTCATCTCTCCAAGGTCTTGCCCACCGAATCTGTCCATGTTGTGTGCTTTCTTCACTCACGGGTTCAGATAGCCATCAATCATTCACTCTCTTAGCAGTGGGATAAGGAACTCTAGCTGTTGCAACAGACAAATCTCAAAATCTTGGTTTCAGTTCTTCAGTTCCCCAATGTGGGAGAAAGAGAGAGAGACAGAGAGACAGAGAGACAGAGAGGCAGAGGGAGGGAGGGAATAAGGAAGGGAGGGAGACAGAGGTGGAGAAGGGATACTTTCTCTTAACTTCCTCAGACTGTGAGAGGAGCATCACTTCTCACGTTTCCACTGGCGAGAGCTCCATAACGGGGCCCTAATCATAAGGCGGCTGGGAAACTCCTTCCTGTGAGCCCAGGAGAGAAAACGATGTGATGGACACAGCATTAGTTTTACCACACTTTGTCTCTGCCGAGGGGCTTGGGAAAAAGCCATCACACTGAGTGCCTTCCCCGGCTCAGAGCGAGTCCTTCAAAGATCATGTTTTTAGGCAACGTTGACTTCTGCGTGGGCTTTCCTTGTGAACCCATGACTGTTATGGATGGAAGAGAAGTGCAGTCATCACAGACAGCCCTTGCCTATGAAACCAGAGTAGCTATTTTGATTAATGTGGCCAGTTAAGCTAAACAAAGAGATTGGCCATTACTGGGTAAAATCAGTCACTCCAGAAGCCCCAGGGAGACTTCTTCCTGGAATCAAAGCAAATTAAATCCACAACTGTGGATGGAGGGGCTCTACAGAGAGACAAGTCCCTCACCCATTGCAGCGGGAGGAAAAATATGGATTCCATTTCGGGAAAGTAAATCGGCAATATATATCATTACCTTTAAATTTCCCATGGGGTCTGACATAAAGATCCCACCTCTACCCTAAGAATCCATTGCTAGAAACCCTGCAAATATTGGAGGAGAGTAGGGGAAGCATAAAGAGGTCCTCACACCTTCACTCAAGGTAGGAAAGTTTAAGAACTACTTAGCTGTGCAAGAAGCAGTTGAAAAAAAAAAAAGAAGCAGTTGCATGTTTTGTAGGATAGGCAACTCGTGGAAGACTACTCAGAACTTAAAATTTTTTTTTTTTTTTTTTTTTTTTTTGCTGTACGCGGGCCTCTCACTGCTGTGGCCTCTCCCGTTGCGGAGCACAGGCTCCGGACACACAGGCTCCGCGGCCATGGCTCGCGGGCCCAGCCGCTCCGCGGCATGTGGGATCCTCCGGGATCGGGGCACGAACCCGCGTCCCCTGCATCAGCAGGCGGACTCTCAATCACTGCGCCACCAGGGAAGCCCCTTAAAATTATTTTTATGAAGACTTTTTTTTATTACAAAGATTTTTCAAAAACATTAGGAAATCCTCTTGATGTGATAATAAATGGAAAATTGTACACATAATATGTTTATAGTCTGAGCACAGTTGCCTTGAACATAACATTATAGAAATAAGTATAATCACAATAATAAGAGCACTTACTGAAAATAAATCCTCCATGAATGAATCTCACTTAGTTCTCAGCCAAATCTAGGAAGTAGATGGCTCTGTCCCCATCTGATGGTGAGGGAATAGAGACTCAGACCGGAAAGCTCATTCACCCAGCTGTGGAACTGATGTTGGCCTTGAGGTCTGTATCCAAAACCCACACTCTCAGTGAGGTAGTTCAGCTGTGCAAATCCATTTGGATTCAAACATGGAAATTGGGGCTTCCCTGGTGGTGCAGTGGTTGAGAGTCCGCCTGCTGATGCAGGGGACACGGGTTCGTGCCCTGGTCCGGGAAGATCCCACATGCCGTGGAGCGGCTGGGCCCGTGAGCTATGGCCCCTGAGCCTGCACGTCCGGAGCCTGTGCTCCACAATGGGAGAGGCCACAGCAGTGAGAGGTCCGCATACCACACACACACACACACAAAAAGAAGTTGGAGGGATGAGTATCCCAACATTAATAAGGGTGGTTAATTCTATATTGCAGAAATGACAGTAATTTGGAGGTTTTCTTCATTATACTTTGTTTTCATCAATTTCTGCATCAAACATCCATTACTTTAAAACATTATACATATATATATATGTATATATACACACATACACCCACGTGACGCTTGAGCAACATGGATTTGAACTGTATGGGTCCACTTATACATGGATTTTTTTGAATTAAATTCTGTACTACAGTACTACACAATCCGAGGTTGCTTGAATCCACAGATGAAGAACTACGGTCACAAGGGCCGACTAAAGTTATATGCAGATTTTCAACTGTGTTGAAAGTCAGTGCCCCTAACCCCATATGGTTCCAGAGTCGACTGTCTACCTTGCAACTTAAACAAGTGAGCTCACTCAAGAAATTGCAAACAAACCACTCTATGCACAAGGGAAAAATGGGCAAACGTACCCACCGAGTAAAAGTATGATTGCGTTGTGAGATGTGGTTATTTTCTCTCTACTGTTTTTCTATGTTCCATACTTTATGACTCACAACTTTTAGAGCAGAAAAAAAAAAAAAGAAGTAACCATGTTTACAAGCCTACATTAGTATTATGTCTACCAGATTTCAAGAGACAAACACGTCTCTCTACATTGGAAAAACAAGTCAAACGGCCATGCTGCAAAACGAAAGACAAGAGTTTTGATTCACCAGGAAGGAGACATGAGGACAGTGAACATGTTTGTAATGGAATTAAAATGATTCACAGCGGATGTGTATGTCCTGGACTCAGGGCTCCATAGCACGGCCGTGTCCTGCTGCCGTTAGGGCAACCTCAGAGCTAGCATCCTTGGAGGAGGGGGACAGGACTGAAGGGCTGTGTTGAAACTCTCCCAGGCTGAGTCTGTAGGGCGTGCCTTGCAGTTTGCTGTACCTCTGATATCAGGGCTCTATTTACTAGGGAGTTTTAAGACATAGCAAGTGAGCGAGAGAGAAAAACACAAAGAGATAGAGGGATATGACAAGACCGTAATTCACTTGTCAGATTGGACATGCTACCTCTTCTTTTCTTCTGGAGAATGTCTACCTGCATTCATTAGGATGAAATTTCAGAGCATTATGAACCAAGAAGCCAACGTTGTCTGCCCTGGGGCTCCTGGTCTCCTGGAGTTGGGGGACGGGGACATTTGTGTCTCTTGTTATTGTTGTTTCCTGTGTCTGATTAGGTGTCGGGACCTGGCTCATCTCTCTCTCTCTTTGTTATATATGTTCTATATTTTATTTGTTGAACATACAACTTTTAATATAGACAAAAGGGGAGAACTAACCCTTCTCACAGGCCTACCTATTTCATTTTAGAAATAAGACGCTCTGATGATGGAGAGGCAGAGGATGACGTCTACCTCACTGGCCAGGCTGACTTGCCAATTATCTGCTCAGCACGTGCAGAAGCTACTCCTTTCCCAGATTGAGCCAAGAGCGCTGAAAGGTTTCAAGAGGTATCCTGACAGAAGCTGGGGTCTAGATCCAGGTGAGGGATTGCCTGGGGCACAGATGGCATCAAATCCTTCCTTGTGAGGCTCTTTGAAGTGCATGAGAGCAAGGCTCCGAGACCTAAGCATCCCAAACCCCAACACTCATCTCCTCTCCATCCAGATGCCAACTATGCAGCCAGGAAGTGGCTTCTTTCTGATGGCTTGGAGTGGAATCCAGAGTGGTCCGAGGCAGCCTGATTAGGAGGGCAGAGGCAAGTTGCTGTAACTCAAGAGAAGCTCAGCCCTTCTTGGCCGAGGACTTTGGGACAGACATTTCATCTCCTTGAGCCAGACCTGCCTCACTGAGAAAGTGGAGACCAAGAGATACGGCATCTATCCAGGGTCCTGATGCAGATAGGCTGCCTCGTAAACGTTAGTGCTCCTTCCTTCACTCCTCTCTTCACACTTCTCGGTTCCTGGGCTCTGGTAAATTTCCACCTGAGATAATATTTTCTCTGTCATCCCCAAAGTCTCCTTCTTAGCTGAAGTGGTACTAACATGAAATAGAGCTGGTCAAGTCTCCCGAATCATTATTCTCACCCCTATCAAACAAACCTGGATTTGAGGCTGACTGAGGCTACGGTAAAATGCTCTCACATCTGAGAACAAGAGTATGGTGAGGCCGAAAAGATGCTCAGACTGGAAGTGAGATGTTTGGTTTCCTTGTCTTGATGCCTTCTGGTAAGTTAGTTGCCCCTTCTTGGCCTCAGTCTCCACACCTGTAAAATGAGGGGCGTTTTGAAAAAGAAAATGAAGCCATGTGTGTGAATATGTTTTGCAAACCTTAGTGCATTCACTCTCATCTCTGTATGCTTGGGAAGTCCTTTTAGTACAGTTATTAATAGGTTTGAGTAATTTTTGAAGGACCAAAACGGCCAGTTTCCTCATCTTGATTATCTGGAATTTGACTAAAACAGTCAAATGCTTCTCCACTGTTTCAGGGCTACTTCCCTCCATGTGGACTTGGGACCAGCCTCTGACCTCTCCAAGGCTCCCTCTCTCCATCCATAAAATGACCAAATACTGCCCACTTCCCAGAAGACTCTAGGATGCCACAATACTCCCACTCATGTGGTAGTGTCGGGTAAACCCCAAAGCTCTCAACAATGTGTAAGTAATGAGTGTGGGTTACTATCCCTGAAGTGAACACGGATTTAGTAACTGGGGAATTAACCTAAGCACCTATGGGGCTCCTGACAGTAACACACAAGCTCTGTGATATTTGAGGGCCGGGCCAACTTTCTATCATTGCCGACACACAGCAGGTTTTCAAACAATAGGCATTTAAAAATTGTATCCATTTATAATATGAATTATCTGGTCAGACTAATTTGTTGCTCCTTCTAACTGGTCATGTTTTATATCAACTTTTCTACTTTGTAAAGTCTGCCTTAATTTCATTCTAATGTAGCAAGTCAATCGCAATATTTCATATACCTCAAGAAACCTTGGCCATTACAAATTTATATATATATATATATTTAAAAATATATATTTTTGTTTCAAGCTATTCCTGTATATGTTTTAAAAAGCAGAGATACTAACTCCCGCTCAGCTGAGCATTGGGCTCCTTCACACAGGTGATATTGGTCCGGCTCTTTCAGCTGCTGAGACTGGTACATTTCACAATCTTGGCGCTGAAAAATCATCTTTTCAAGAACATCAACAATAACTACAACCCACCTTGCTTTTATCTCTGCCTTTCATTCCTAAGAGAATTCCCAGAATTTGTTTTGATCAAAAACACGTACATAAATAAGTTATTTCCTCTTTCATGATTATTTTAGAGAAAGCCCCAAATTGAAATTGACCTGAAATACACACACACACACACACACACACACACACACACACACGAGACGCTCTGTTTGAGATATCATAAAATAGGATCCTATATAATACAAAGTAAAGTTGACCCTTGAACAACATGGGGGTTAGGGCTGCAGACCCCCACGTGGTTGAAAATCCGTGCTCTGCTATCTCTGCCTCAAAAACAAAGGAATTGATAAATGACTCACCCCAGGGTAAGATGCTGAAAACCGTTTGGATAGAATCAGGACTCATACCCTAGTTCTTTTGATTCCACATATTGTGATCTCTAATCAAACACAAACTTTCCCCCACCCTTAGGTAATTTAAAGATCTGTTAAATGAAGATACAGGTACTATGTTTATGGAAAAAATCCATGTATAAGTGGACACACACAGTTCAAACTCGTGTTGTTCAAGGATTAAATGTATGTCTAGGAAGATGCTCTATTTCCCAATAGTCAGGCACTGTCCTTAAAACAAGGGAACGAGCTCTCAGCTTTTTATTTTTATAGTCCTGTGTTTGTATCCTGATCTTACCAGTTATTCATGATTTAGGCAATTTACCATCATTTACTGATTTTAGGGTAATATTTAAAAATATATTTTAACATCTGAAATGGAATGCATCTCACTACTGATGGCATCTTACAGTTAGAATTGTCAGTATGTTTTTCTCTCTTTGTGATACATAAAGTGATGTTGCATTTTACAATGCACTTAAATTCTATGAAATTCACTAGCTACCCTTTCTGAATTTCTATTTCAACCTTAGCAAAATTGCTAACATGAAGTTGTTGTGAGGATTAAAATCATTAATGAATTCAGTAGATACCTTAGTAGGGGCCTTCAAGAAAAGGCATACTGTTATTATTGCCACACTAGCTTATTAATAATAGCAATAATTTAAAGAACAAACATTCTGCTGGCAATACTTACTTCCATTGCATAGATGAGACTATTTAGGCTTAGAAGAGTTAGGTTATTCACCTGAGGCCAAGACTAAATTCAAGTACAGCCTCTGTCTGACTCCAAAGTTTGCATTCATCCCACTCAGGCTGCCTCATTAGATATAAATACTTTTTGCATTTCATGTTATCCACACACGAAATGTAACCTATTGTTCACAGGCCATCAATCTGTGCTCCTTCCCTGGCAAGGAAGGAGTAAGGTGTAGCCTCCAATACCCAAAGAATGCCTCCACTCCATTCTACTGACTCTGCATGGGCTCTAGAATGTGGGTATTTATTTCCAGATACCTCCAAGTCTTGTGATTATTTAATCACCTCAGACCCCTCCACTAATCACTCTAGGTTGCATTATGCGACCCAGCAAATTCTGTTCACTTTAATATACATGAGAAAGAGGGAGGGATATTTCTCACTGAAGGTTTTCTGGAAAATTCTGCTGTTATTGATTTTTTTCCCCTTAAATCTTATTCTTTAAATACTCCCCCTACCCCACCTCCCCCCACACACATGCACACACATATATATGATGAAAATGATTGCTCGGGCCATGTTTGTTCAACCTAACAAAAATATAGCATATTGACAACATTATCTGTCATTCCCACATTTCACCTGGAGTAGAAAACTGATTTCAAAAGCCTGCGGACGACATCAGTTCACAGGGATATCTTTTATTCATGCACATTAAAATAAAGACAACCATATGCAAGGGTTTCTATAACTTGGGAAAGGAAAAAAAATATGAGACTTGCTTCAGCAAACTTGCTAAGCTTTGTGTGTGGGTGATGTGGTCCTGCCATCAGCTTTCCTGCATTGCTCTTATCTCTTATATTTTTAATGATCAGCACACATTCCAAGTCTTGTTGGGCTGGCAATGCCCTGAGAGGTCATCACTTTCCAGGGGAGAAAACTGAAGGTCCAGTAATTTAGGGACTTGTATGGGATCACATGTTACATTCTATATAAGATAAGACTCGAGCAAAACATATCTGTCTTGCGGTTCTCAGCTTGAATCCAGGTCCTGAAAGGGATGGATTGGGCAGCCATGGGGAAAATACTGCATCTGTTTAGACTTTTTTCTCTTCTGGGAAAAGGAGATCCTAATATGGGCTTACAGGGTTATTGCAAGGAGCACCTAGGATAACCTACATAGAGGTGCGGCCACAGTGCTGAGCACAGTTCTATAGAGCTAACTTGTTTGATTTCAATTTCTGTGTGTCTCATTTCCCCTGCTGCAGAAACAGTAGCATAAAGTGACACATTTGTGATAGATTTCAGGTTACTGCATAAACCATGAAAATATCTGAGTTGTCTCTTTCTGTTCTCTTTTATCGGACAAGAATTATCTATTGCAGTTGAACTTCAGTTCATCTTCAGCAATCTTGGGAACCAAAGGCAGCACCTACCTTGCTCTCGGTCTGGGTGTAACGTGTCAAATCTGACAATTCGCTGTCTCGGGTTATTTCAGGAGGCAACTGGTCCTGTTCTAATCCTGTGACTTCCAGACACCAGAGTAAATGTTTCTGCCTCAGAGTCCTGGGTGGTCAGTAAGGCAGGTGTAACTCAGCCAAACTGGAAAACACACTTTGATGTTTTCCTTTTGGTCTCCTCCCTTCATTGGGGGTGGGGCGCGGACACACACCTTTGGCAGTTTTCCTCTGAGACGAGAATATTATGCTTTATTTTGATACTTGCGCTCCTTGATGATCCACTGGGCACACACAGTATCAGCGGATGCTTCAGGCTTATCTTTCTATCAGCCTGCTAGATGTTTCGACTCAGGTCAGGCATTCCAAATTGAACTTGAATACCATTTAAAATCCCTTTGGGGGGCTTCCCTGGTGGCGCAGTGGTTGAGAGTCCGCCTGCCGATGAAGGAGACATGGCTTTGTGCCCCGGTCCAGGAGGATCCCACATGCCGTGGAGCGGTTGGGCCCGTGAGCCGTGGCCGCTGAGCCTGCGCATCCGGAGCCTGTGCTCCGCAACGGGAGAGGCCACAATAGTGAGAAGCCCGCGTACAAAAAAAAAAATCCCTTTGGGGGCCTGATTCCCTAGTCTGTTGAGCCAAAAATATGTAAAACAAGGCTATTCACTGAGCTTGATAAAGTAGCTCATTTAGTCCTCATAGGAATTGTCATGGAGACAGTAAGATGTCCTGTTTATGGATGAGACAGGAGCTCTAGAATTTTCATTGCCTGATTAGGTCATACAGCTCATAAGTGGCAGAGATGGAATGAGAGCCCAGGTATAACTGATGTCCAGCCTGACCACACCATGCTACCCCTATACCTCCACTTTTCAATACTGGAAGGAAGATACATTCCCTCAAGGGGCTGTGGCAAAGGACAGGACGCTGGACAGAAGACTCAACCCAGGGTGGAACCTCAAGAAATACTTTTTGTAGTGGCGACTTATTTATTGATTCACAGCTCCGAGGGGACTCTTCTCTTCACTTTGATGCCTGTTGAGATGGAAGGCTCAGAAGGAAGACCAGATGGGGAGGAGGCGTAAGGAACTTCTCTCTGGATTCTTCTTGTTCCTTGTCCGTGTTGCTCCAGCAGCAGCCATTGGCTCCGGTCTCTATCTTTTTTTCCCACTTTCAGAAGTAGCCTTTTTATGACTCCTTAGACATAGAAAGAGTAGCCGAGCAGTGCCCAGTTGGCAGGGGTCTGAACACTACCGTCCTGGCGTCCTTTTAGATTCTTGGCTCTGGTATCCCCATCACTTCCCTTTGGTTCTCTGAGCTCCCAATTGTAACTGCTGCTGTACATATTACCTGGTTATTATTTCTGGGTAATATCAATTGTCTATCCACTCTTCCAGGTTTCTGGTTCTTCATATTAAGTGCCCTCCATTTGAAATACCTAGGGTGGTTTCCGTGTTCTTTGCTGGACACTGAATAATGTATATGTTGAAAAAGAGGAAGCTGAACAAGATTCACTTGGTCCCCTAAAGGAGCTTGCAGACCATGGGAGGGATGGGCCTCTACTCTATGCAATGTAGAAGGACGTGAACACTAAACAGAGGTGTGACCCAGGTGCAGTGGGAAAAGACAGGAAAAAGGTGATTTCTTGAGAGTGGAATTCTTTAATCACAGGGTTTGATTTGATTATTAAAAGATAATGAGGATCTTTCTGAGAAAAAAAGAACACAAATATAAGTTCTTATGGGGTCTCAAAAACAACTTATATTGGGTGATAATTTCTAAAGTTTCCTTAAACCAATTTTTGGAATGAGATGGAGTACATATCAATCCTTTCATAAATAACTTCCAAGTAAAAGCTAACATTTAAAGGGCACTTCATATGAGCCAGGTACCATACTGGGCTGCAACTTGCACAAACCCATTTCATGCTCACTCTGGCCCTCCAGTGTTTTAGAGGGAGCACAGCTGAAGCTTAAACAACTGGAGTAGCTGGTCCAGAAGGAACTCTGCATCCAGAGGCAGCATTATGTCACCTGCAAAGATAGGGGTGGATTGTCATCAGATGACCTGGATATAATTTCACCTGTGGCCTCTCAAAATAAGGTCACATTGTAAGGTACTGTAGGGTTAAAACTTTAACAGAAAATTGGGGGGAGACACAAATCAACCTATAGCACCCATCCAAGGAGCTTTCTTTTTTTAAATCTTGGGGTGGTAGCAAGAACTGGTCCTGCCTGACTATTCATCATTCCAAATCTTTCTGCCAACTTCCATCCACACCAGAGCTGTTGAAACTCAAATGCAAAACTTTGATATCTTAGTTCTGTAGGTCTGCTCTGATAGGTCTTCTCCAGTGCAGTGGCTGCCTTGCATCTGGTTGCTTGGGCTGGAGTGAGAGGCCTCAGAATACAGGAAGTATGTATGATACAAGTGTGTCTATGTGTGGTATACAGGAGTTGGGGGGGGGGCATGTCAAATGATTTTTGAAAGTATTATCCTGCCAAATCAGCAACTGCCCATTCATTTTTCACTCTGTGCCAGACACTGTACTAAATGTTTTACTTTTTTTTTTTTTTTGCATCTAGCTCTCGCAATAGACTTGCGCATTTGTAATATTAACCCCATTTTACAGATGAGGAAACTGAGATTCAGAGAAAGACCTGAGATCAAATGCAAACCCAGGTCTAGTTGACCACCCACTGTTCTTTGTGAGTTCTGTTTCCCTCTACCCCCTTCCCTGATGCTCAGGGAAGGTAGTAACTGTGCTGAATTCTTCGAACTTTGCGGTGAAGTGTCCCAAAGTCTCAGACTTAACTTCTGCTCTTTCAATAACATTCTCAAAAAAGAGGGAGTAGGAGGCAAGGGAGGAGCCAGGCTCTGATTAGAGCATGACTTTTACATCCCTCTAGTGTGCATGATATACCCTCACTCTGGTGGCATTTTCTTAATTCTTGGATCCTATTAATTTTCAGAAGACATCCTTGTGGCAGTCAGTACGATTCCCACCTCATGGATGAGCAAACCCAGGATACATCAAACACCCAGTGCCCCCAGTTAATTAGTAGAGGGACTGGTATACACCTGTGTGAAATTAGGAAAGAAGAAAGAGGCTGCTACACTGCTCAGATCAGAAGTATATTTTACTTCCTGGAGGAGATGGGAGACTCAGAATGTTTGGGAGAAGACTAGGGCACTTGGGATTGCAGAGGACAGCTTTGGCTGGCTTCTAGCATTCCAGGGTAAGCCCGAGATCACTGCCCTGCCAGAGAGGTCCATAATCAAGATGTTTAGCTGTCATGTCAGCCATCTGTGCCTGATGAGGGTTTCACGTTTCTCCTTTTCAGAACACACACACACACACACACGCATGCATGCATACACATGGAGTCTACCTTTAAGGGAATGATTTTGATGCACCTTCTAACTAACCAAAAGTAACATCTTGACAATTTTAATCGACGAATTATACACTCATGGTCATCTTGAAAAGTGCCCCTTTGGGGTCTTTATGTCTTGACAACTGTAAGAGTCTTCAGCTGGAAATTTGGGATACAGAGAGAGAATTTCAATGACCCTGACCTTGGGAAGTTGAGAGCCGTAATTTCCTTCCAAGGGGCCCGGAGGAGCAGAGAGGAGCCCTGGAAGGACGAGGGTGGCTGCCTCCAGGGCTGGACTTGCTCTGCCCTGTGTCTGCCTGGAAACAATCAGGAAGAAGCCAGTGATCTGCACCAGAAGGAAAAGAGTAACGCAGATGCCACAAATGTACGCATCTTAGAAATTTAAAATTGCCTGGCTTTGCTGCTTTCTTTCGTTTGTTTAGGCCCTTTAATTGGAGACTCTTTTGTTTCTTTTCCCTCCTCTCCTTTCCCCTCCCCTCTTCCCTCTTCTCCTTCCATTTCCTTTCTTTTTCTTTTTAACCTACATGAACAAACATTCCATCTTTCAAACCCACAAGGGGTGTTGTTTTGCTAACACGTGCTGAGGACTTATTTAAGGACTGATGATCTGCAGTTATCATTTCGGTGAATTTTTCCATAAACTCGAGACATAATCCCCATTTTACAAATGCAAAGCCTGAGTCCCAGAGAAATAAAATCACTTGCCCAAGTTCACTCAACTAGGAAATCACAGCTCCCTGAATAGACCCAGCTCTGTCTGACTGTCGAGCCCTCCTTGTGACGGGGTGTCTCTTGTTCTGCTTGACCTTTCCCAGCCCAGGCCAGAGCTAGTGGAGGCTCTGCTGCGGATGGGGCCAGGCCACTCCATCTGGGTTTAACTAGGAGACCAGCAGTCTGGACAAAGTCATGAGGAGCGTTCAGGGGCAGCTCAGGCCTGACCTGGAACAAATGTCCAAAGCCAAAGCCAGCAGGTGGATGAGCTTGGATATGGGCTCCAAATAAAGGCTTTCTCCACGTGGTGGCCCTGGTTTTTTGTGCTGCCGGGTTTCTGGGAAGGCCTGGGAGCAGGCTGCACAGACCAAGGGGGGCTCTTATTTTTCTGGGAGCAGGAAGGAAGCAAAAGCTAAGAGGGTCTGGCAGGTGGGAAGACTCAGGTGGGCTCCATCATGGCCACGCAAAGTCCCATTGCCAATATTGACATAGAGATTCTCTCCAAGAGCCCATACCTCTGTTCTCAAGAGTGCAGGACCTCCACAGAGATAAGTCGGGCAATGATTAGCTCTCTCAGAAATTCATCTCTCTAGGATTAAGTTGCTGGATCTATAAATTAAGTATCGTCATGATTACCTCGGAGGATCATTTTGAGAATTCAGTTGAAAACCTGTGCTAAGCCCCCCACCCAGGGTCTCACTCATAAAAGTGATGATGCTTTTTTTCCTTTTTCTCTTCAACAGTGATGACCATGCCAAGTTTGTGCTAGGTTAGGGTTGCCAGATAGAATACAGATGCCCGGTTAATTTTGAATTTCAGATATTCAACAAAATATTTTAGCATAAGTATGCTCCTACTATGTCATGGGGCATACTTATACTTTAAAAACTCATTGTGGGCTTCCCTGGTGGCACAGTGGTTGAGAGTCCACCTGCTGATGCAGGAGACACGGGTTTGTGACCCGGTCCGGGAAGATCCCACATGCCGCAGAGCAGCTGGGCCTGTGAGCCATGGCAGCTGAGCCTGCATGTCCGGAGCCTGTGCTCCACAGCGGGAGAGGCCACAACAGTGAGAGGCCCGCGTACCGCAAAAAACAAACAAACAAACAACAGCTCATTGTTTATCTGATTTTTCAAAGTTAACAGGGTGCCCTGATGTAAATCTGTCTGCCCTTTCTAGGTGCTAGGGAGGCAAAAGTGGTGAATACAAGAGACGTTATTTTCACTGGTAAGGGGACGACACACAGTCTATTTTCCTTCTATCTAAGCCTTATCTCTTCCTCCTGAATTCTCTTTCTTTTCCATTTTCCATTTTCCATTTCCTCTTTCTTAATTCATGAGTAAGCAGAGAACTTTCACAGCCACTGGCTTTCTTGCAGGGCTCCTGCTGTAGATGCTACTGCTCCCTGCTGCCTTGGCTTTGCCTGGTCAGCCCTGCCACAGGCTGTATCTCTCCCTTAGAAATGGCCAGCTGCATGCCCCTGCCAGTTCATCATTAAGGCCAGTTCTTCTCCTGTCCTTTGGTGACTGTGGCTCTGAAGGACAGGCCATCTTGACTCCCCACATGTCCTCAGGACCAAGACCTGGGGAAGGTCCTACAAATTCCAAAAGGACCCACTGAAGGATGGTGTGTGGGCTGCCAGAGGATGCTAGGTGAGGTGGGCTGAGGAATGGTCCCCCGAAGATGGCCCCAACCTAATTCCCAGAACCTGTGAATGTTCCCTTACGTGGCGAAAGGGATTTTGCAGATGTGATTAAGAGAAGGATCTTGAGATGGGGAGATGATGCTGGGGGGATTAAATGTAATCTTGAGGATCCTTATAAGAGAGAAAGGGGCAAGAAAGTCAAAAGAGGGAGAAGGGGATGTGATGATGGAAGCCGAGGTTGAAGGTGGATGAAAGGGGCCACTAACCACTGAGTACAGGTCACCACTGGAAGCCAGAAAAGGCCAAAACAGTGGATTCTCCCCTGAAGGCCCCATAAGGAACACCAGCCTGCTGACACTTTCATTTTAGACTTCTGATCTCCAGAACTATAAGGGAATACATCTGTATTGTTTTAAGCCACTAAGTTTTCGGTAATTTGTTAGACCAGCTGCAGGACAGTAATCCACTTGGGACTTCTGGAAGAAAGACAGCATCCAGACGAGGCTCTGCCCATGTTGGGCTGTGTGAAGGCAAGTGCTGTTCCTGGGACACGCCATCCACCACGTCAGCCCTCTGCTCAGCTTGGGGGCCAGGCAGATCCTGAACCTGGATTCACAGGGTGTCAGATCCCAGGCAGTTGAGATGGAGGCAATGCCTGTGCGGGGTTATTCCTGATGCTGGTCCCGTCCACAGTGGTATCTCTGTTACTCTAGTATCCATTGATACTCACAGCACAACTTTCTAGTCTATGAGTCTCAGAGAGGTGAAGAAAGAGACCTGGAGTCACACAGTAAGCCAGGGGTCCAGGGGAAGTTTAATCCCAGGTCCGGAACGTTCATTACAGCCGCACATTGGTGGCATGCTGCTTCCCCCAAGCCGTTCAGCTATCACCTCCCTTGCAGCTGAAAGGCAGTTTCTGCCAAAGACTGCCACGTTTACATTTTGAGCTGCAGCTCAAGACCCCAGATTTTGCTCCAGGCCCCTGGGAACGAACGCTCCTGCGGTTTTCCTTGACTGGGGAAACTCACATGGAATGAGAGCCATGGGGCCCTGGCCCTGGAGAAAGAAAACTTTTTGATGTGACCTTGACCCCATGCCCACAAACCGGGAAGCTCATTCAGCCATCTGACCCCACTTTTCCTCCCTGAAGAAAGAGGTCAGTGTTCGCTGGCTGCAGAACCAGAAACGCCTTTGACGTGCACTGAACTTCAGCTAATAATCAGAACCAGGCTCGCGGGGCAGGGGGTGGAATGACATGGTCGTTTTGACTTAAAAGAAACATTTTAACTTCACATTTGCCAAGTTAAAGAGAAAACCTCAGATCGCTTTTCCCCCAACACCCCTCTCCCCAAGCACCACCCTCACTCCGTCTATCTTTAATTTTGATTTGTAATATATAGGAAACCTAACCCATGGCTGTCACGCTGAGTGTCATTTGGCTTCAGACTCAAACCACTGTGCAGTTTGGCCCCTGCTGGAGGGAGGCTGGATTGCAGGGGTGGCACTGATACTCTCTGGGTCCCCACTGATCGGCAGCTGTTGAGTTTGTCAGAGCGCTGCCCAAACCGTGCTTGGCTCAGACCTGGGTGAGTCATCCCCTTCCTATGGGGAGCCTGGTGGCTTCTGTATGGACCTGGGGAGACAATGGGAGAAAACAGGGCTCATGCAAAGCTAAACCTTTTCTGCATTGCATGGTAGGTGTCATTGCTCAGGGCACCTCCCAAGTTACATGCTGTTCTACACTTTTTCCTCTCTGCCTGGTAGATCCTTCTCAACCTTCCTGTCTCCGTGTAATATTATCATTGATGGATTGGAGTAATGGAACCAATTTGTCAAAGCCCATCCTGTGTTCAGGCTCTTTGGAACCCTCCCACACTGTCTCTGGCTGGGCCATGTGTCTGGCTTTGGTGAATGAAATAACAGCACATATGTTGCAGACAAAGACCTAAATTGAAGACCTGTTAAGTGCTTGGCATTCGGGCTTGCCCTCTTGGAACTTTGTGCTTGACATGGAAACAGGCTTGGAGTAACCTGCTGGAGGGGAGGAGATGGAAGACAGAAAGGTCCCAGTCACCCCAGACAAGGTCAACATACACCAGCCATGTCGGGTCAGCACACCTGTGTCCCCAGAGTCATGAGCAAGCAAGCTCAGCCCAGCCCAGAAGAAGTGCTGGCTTTGCCAGCCCAATCTGTGAACCTAAAGACGTGTGAGCTAAGTGGCTGTTATCTTAAGTCAAAAAGTTCTGAGTTGGTTTCTTATACAGCAAATCTAGATGATACACTTAGCCTAAGGCATTTACAATGACTTGCCAGGCTGGGTCATTTGTCTCTCTTCTGTACTGTTCCACATTTGTAGACTTTTTTGCACACTTATCTGGCTCTCCAATTAAACTGGGAGCTCCATCAGAGCAAGCCCTGTATGTCTACAGATCACCGTTGAAATCCCATGGTCTCCAGCAGGGCATGGCACATGGTAGTTGTTCAATAAACATTTGTCAAATCAGTCAACAACTGAATAAGGAAATCAGATCTAGTTTTGAGCCCAAACTCTTCCAGTATTGCTTTGTCATTTTCACTCATGCTACTTAACTGCACTGGGCCTCAGTTTCCGCAACTATGAAACGGGGCTAACAGTAGTTCTAGTGTCGCCTGGAGGGATAAAGGTGATACGTATAGCTGCCTAAGGTTGTCCCAGCCCAACACTCAGGGGTGGCTGGGAGCACATCCCAACAAAGGCACTCTCAATGTTTTCTATGGGCTTGTCAATGTCATGTAATTCTCACAATAGATTCCTTTGGTCGCAATTTGCCAGCAGTGATTGTATATTCAAAGTGGAAAGTTTGGCCTTGAGACTGATCCCTGAACATACTGGTGTTTTGGTGCCTTTTGCTTTTCTTTCTACTTTGGGGAGATGTGGAACCCCAGAAGCCCACCCTACCAACACATCAACTGCTTCTCCTCCACCCCCTTAGATGTTCCTTTTATAGAGAAAAGTATCAAATTAATAAGAGAGAATCATGGAGAAGAAAAGGAGCCTTGAACACATATGTCATTCATTTACTCCAGAAAGAGGGACTGGGGTGAGCAAAGACCCAGAGCAAGAGGGATCCTAGACTTATTTTAAAAGCTGAAATTAAATACGATTGGAGCTGAGGATGAGAGAGACCATTCTGGGATCTGAAGCCAGAGAGTTGGGCAGGGGATAGATCACCCAGGGCCTCATAGGTCATGTTAAATATTTTTCACTTTCTCCTTAGAGCTGTGGAGAGCTAATAAAAGGTTGTATAAAGATCCGTTTTAGTCCAAGTTTAAATCTGGCTCATGCGGCAGAGCCAGTGGCCAGAACGCTTAAGAACAACTGCCACTAAGTCTCATGTTGTTTTGCGTCCCTGATCCGCTGTGGACAGTGTGAGCCATTTGAACTATTCTGTGTGGGCTGTTTGCAACACACGCAGTCGTTTGCAAATGATTCATGGGAGCCTCAGAGTGCATGTAAGACGGGAGTAACAATGACAAAATCGGCGCTGCAGGAAGGACTGCAGATGGCACTTTCTGGACCTGCCCTGTGATATCACTGTTCTAAATGCTTTGTAAGTATTACCCATGAATCCATCTTGCTGACCTTAGACAGTGTGTGTGTGTGTGTGTGTGTGTGTACACAAATGTGTGCGAGTGTGCTGGGCGCTGCTCCAAGAGCAGTGTATGCATGAACTCATCTAACTCTCAAAACAATCCCAGGAGTTATTCACAGTTGTTACCCTTGTAACACTGACTTGGAAACGAAGCCCAAGAGAAGGTCAGCATTTTGCCAAGGTCACTGTTTGCAACGCTGACATTTGGACCTCAGCAATCTGCCTCAGGAGCCTGTGCCCTTAGCCCCTAGGAGCATCACCTGAGCAGGAATTAACACGGCCACTCCCATTTTGCATAGAAGGGATGTATGTACCCAGTCTTAGGGCTGGTCCATGGTGGAGCTGAGATTTGAACCCAGGGAGGTTGAAGGCAGACCAGGCTCTTGGTCACCACTGTATGTACTACTTTCATCATCAACATTTGCATGAACATATACAGGGGTGAATGTCTCATGCATGTGTGTATATGTAGTATGTATTAGATTCTTTATTTTTCTGTATTTTATTTAGGTCCCTTGGAAAAACTCAATAGTGGAAGCTGTTACCATTTGCTGCCTGCAATAAGCCAGGAAGGACTGGAGTTAGAACCTGAATAGAAGATGTCACTTTCTGGTTCTTCCTAAAAAAAATCACAAGCCTAGTAAGTTACAGAACTAGGCAAAACTCAACCCTATGTGTACTACCCTCTCCTGTTTCTCCTATAGGAAAAAAAAAAAAAAAAAAAACCAGGAAAAGAAAAGCTTGACTATCTACATATTAGGGCAGCTCTGTTGCTTTGCAAATTGGATTTTTAAAATATTCATAATAAACATTCTGCAGTGATCTACAACTCAGATTAGGGCTGCATGAAAATGAGGCACCGACGCATCATCAGTTGAGCAGCCAACAGGAGCAGTTGTGCAGCTGAGAGTTTCCTCCCACGTGCAGGGCAGGGTGACCTTTCCTGAGTCACCAATTTACCACTTGGGTTTGCACAATAAGCTGTCAATGTTGCATCTAACCCTGCTTTCTCTCAGGCATATCCATAGGCACATAGGCGCTTTCTCAAGTGCTGAGAAGTGCGCAGAGAAGCAGTGGGGTGCCTCTTTTTCCCAGACTCACAAAAGGAGGTTTGACAGTTCAGGCTTTCTTGGGAGGTCAGAGGGCTGACCTGGGGCGGGGGGGTGATTGTTTCTATGCGATGTCAGAGGTTAACTCTAGTTTTTTAAAGGGATGTTAATTGAACTACAAATCAGGCATGATCCTAGGGAGAGGGATGCACAGGGAGACCATGCTTATCTCTTGCCTCAAGGAATTTGGGCTGAGCTGGGGAAACTGATACAAAGGGAGGGGACGTCTCAGACCAACACATACCCCCAGCAACTCGGCAGCAGGCCAGGCATCAAGGGTCATGCATGCAAAGCCACGAAAGGACCCCAGAGGATCTTGGGGTTTGGGGGGGATGTTCTATTTTCTGTCCCTGCAGGAGGGCAGAGATATTTGGTTTTAAGTCTAAGAGTCTCAGCGGGCAACTATATTTTGCGGAGAAGAGACTACAGAGTCATCATTTGGGAACTTGCTCCTAAGTCCCCAGAGCTTCCTGAGACGGGGTTAGAGGACCATTGCTCTGCCAGAGGAGATGTCGTAGTAGAAGGAACAGAGGACAGGAAGGCTCTCCTTTGTTTTGTCTCTTAGAATTCTCCTGGAATCACTAGTCCCTTTTTTGAAACAAAATTAAAACTTGAAAAAAATTTTTTGTTTAGTACAAAATGGGATAGAATTTAATGTCCCTAGCCACAAGGGACCAGTTCCACTGAGAAGTGAACAGTGGGGACTCAGTTTTGAAAACATGTGGGGAAAGGGAAAATTGGCTTTCTGTTAATTGGCAAATGTTCCAGTGGGGCTGTTTCTGTTGGAATGTGTTATGCTGTATGTACACATATATGGACCAGAGTGTCTGCTGAGTTTATAAAGTTAAAAGCTGGTTGATAAAATCCTGACTTTTGTTACTTTATCACAATAAAAGCCCACTGGAACTTAAAAAAAAAAAAGAATTCTCCTGGAAATCTTGAGAGGGGAGTGCTATCACTGGTCCCATCATCACAGTGGTGAAACAGGTCCTTTTTTTATGGGAGGCTTCTCAGCTGAAGCAGGATTCAGCAAGAGCCTGGGTGGTTTCAGAACCTTTCTTCATTTCTCTCTCCATCAAAAGTCTCCATAAAAGACTCAGTAGGGTCCAGGAGCTGCAGTAGCAGCTTCACCATATCCCTTCCGAGTGGGGTCCTTTGCATCTACAGCCCTCTTTGTGTTGCCATGGTGAAGCCTCAGCTTCCAGCCCCCTGGAAACTTTGCACATGATGGGGCTTCTTCCTTTGGGGGTCTGTGGGCAACCCTGGGGCTCTCAGGCTCCCAGCTCTCAGGGACCAGCAGAGAGCTGCTTTTTCCTGTCCCACTGGTTTCTGGGGCTCTCCCCTAACAAGACCCACAGTAGTTTGGCCTACTTTGGAGGTGAACAACCCAACAGACCCACGATGAGAGGAAGTGATAAGGGCAGCTGCCTCCGGGGCCCACGGCTTCCTCGTCTGCAGGAACCCAGGTTCTCACGGTGCCTGCAGGGCCCTGGCAGCTGGGCTGCAGCTCTGCCTTTCACAGTCAGCCAGCTTGGGGCGGCTGCCCTCTCCATGTCTGAGCCCTAGGTGACAGTGGCAGATAAAACAGAAAGGCCGCTGAGGACTGGTCTCTCCAGGCTGGCTTCTGAGAGGGACTTTACTGCCATCAGTACAGGAGCTAACGGTCTCCATGTGGCCTTCCTGCCCACATCCAGGGGGTCCTCCTTCCCCTTAGAGGGCCAAGTGCCCTGAGCGTGGACAGAAAGGGACCAAAACCATTGCATTTCTCAAGACTTTTCCAAATGCTGGGTTCTCGTCTGAACACATCGGGGAACAGTCTTTCAAATACTTTGCACAACTCATAGCTAAAGCAGAGTTTCTCACCCTTGGCTCTATTGACATTGGGGCTCCGAGAATTCCTTATTGTGGGGCTGCCCTGAGCATTGCAGGACGTTTAGCTGCATCCTTCGCCTCCACCCACTGGATTCCAGTAGCATCCTCACCCCCAGCTGTGACAACCAATCAGGTCTTCAGACATTACCCGATGTCCCCGGCTGAGAACCACCAGGGTATCAATGAGGGACATCAGCTCACTGAGCACCATGCAGAAAGGATTTGTCTAAGACTCCACAGCTGAGACAAGAGTCAATCCAGGGTGTTTTGTTATTTTTACTTTGCTTTTCACACCACGTGCTACTTGAGTTCAGGAAATCCTAACCTCTCTGAGTTGACGCCCTGAACTGTAAATGATATCACAGTTCTGTGCCTCTAGGGTGATCTCTGAGATCAAATAGGAAAATGGGTCCTCGATGTGCAAATGTAGGCGATGGGGCTGGGTTTGTGGTAGGTCCCTTTTCTTGCAATAGAAATATTCTTCTGAAAGAAAACATGTGCCCGTGAGAACACAGCAGCTCTTAACCTTGCCTGCATGTTAGAATCCCCTGGCGGCTTTGATGACTACTGGGCCCCGGGGCAAGTGCGGCTGGTTTAATGGGTCCGGGTGGAACTTGGCATCAGCAGATCTTAAGAACTCCCCAGGTAACCCAATGCTCAGCCAGGGTTGAGAAGGGCTCAGAATCCCATCTAAAAACCAAAGTGGCTCCAATGTCAAGTCCACCTGTTTCACATTTTAGGCAGGAAGGAGGAAGTCCAGTGAGAAGGAGACAAGGGAAATCTGTTCAGCTGTCACTTTCGGTGGGAATGTTTGACACAGATGATGCCGAGGAGGAGATAACTAGCCTAGATCTTGACTGCGCTTTCTTTAGAATTTTCAAGTACTGACCTGAAATATTTACAAGTGAAACATAACTGAGTCCACTGCTGCTTAAAGGTAAGTGAAGAGAGATGAACTATGAACTTTAGGGCAGGTACTGTATGTAATTAAATACTTAATATGTTTTCTTCAAATAAAGGCATGAAGAATTTTATTAAGTGGTGACTAGGCAGAAAATGAGGGATGGGGCTTCTTTTTCCCTTCTCCCCTCCCCTCCTCCCCTCCCCCTTCTTCTCCTCCTCCCCTCCCCCTCCTTCCCCTCTCCCTCCTCCTCCTCCCCCATCTCCCCGTTCCCCTCCTACTTTTCTCGTCCTCTTTCTCCCCTCCCCCTCCCCCTTCTTCCCCTCCCCTTTCTCCTCCTCCCCTCCCCCTCCTTCCCCTCTCCCTCCTCCTCCTCCGCCCATCTCCCCCGGTTCCCCTCCTACTTTTCTCGTCCTCTTTCTCCCCTCTCCCTCCCCTCCTCTGCCCCTCCCCCTCCAACTCTTCTGTTCCTCTTCCTCCTCCTCCTCCCTCTTCACTTTTTTGTTCGTCTCTTTTAACACCCATTTGCTTCTTTTGGCTTATTTTCCATCTAGAAAATACAAAATAAAGCTGCTTTTAATATCAGCAGCCAGTGTTGCCCACTGCAGCCCCCCTCTAGTTCTTTAATACATACGCACTGAGAGTTTACTAAATTAGAAACTATTAGAGAGCATTTGGTATCATGCTCCTCTCATTTGATAATAAAAGCATGTTTCTATAACCTCAAATAATTCTTGGAAACATTATTTGATACCTACATACTCATTTCTCTTATGTCTGAATCTCTCTATCACAATTTATTTCCCTCTGTTCATCAGCTCTATTGTTCCCATATTCATAAAGAAAATACTACTTTAAATAAAGTTGCAGTAAGCGTCCTTCTTGATTTCCTCTGGAAACATTCCTGGAGGTGAAATTATTTGGACAAAATTGGATATTGGTGATGTCATGCTTCATGATGATTACAGATTGCTCTTTATAAAAGGACGGACAAATTTAGATGTTAACCCCCTCGGTGTGAGAAACTGAATCATCCATCTTCAGCAACCCAGATTGATATCATTCAAATATTGACAATTAATTGTTGAAAAATAGTACCTGATTTTTTTTTCTTTTTTTGTTCAATTTGCCTCTTGGATTATTAGTGGTGATAAATATTAGTGGAGATACATGTTTATTAATTTCTTAGACATCTTTTTGTTTGTAGATTTTTGTGTGAGTGTATTTTCTGTTTACTCTCTTTGCCTGGTTATATATTGGAATGCCTTTCTCTTAATTTAGAACACCTCTTTCTAGATTAAAGATGTTAATATTATTTCCCAGTTTGTGTATACCTTTTACATTTTCGTTTGCTTTAGACAATATTTATTATTTCTTTTCTCTCTGACATTTAAGAGAAAAAATATACTCATGGGGAAAACAAATATAGAAACATAAACTACAAAACAAAATATGTTTGAGTTCCACCAGAAATAATCACTATTACATTTTGGTGCAGCTCCAGCTACTGACAGGAATATAACCTTTTCTATTTTAGAATTGGAATTACATAGTAGATGTCATATTATAGTCTGTTTTTTGGGCATTTTCTTTGTTCACTCAATAGTCCTGTAAGACATGATATTTAATGGCTATCAACTCTTCCATTATATGTATGCAGTATATCACTTCACACAGTTCTCATTTGTCGGGGATTCCAAATACTTCAAAATGTTATGTAGAATAAATACTGCTGCAGTGAGCACTCTTCCACATACTGAGCTCATCTAAATATTTCCCTTGGTTGTAGTCCTAGGAGTGGAATTGTTAGGTCCACGATCTGCCCATTTTGCAGACTATGATTAAAAAAGAC
Organism: Mesoplodon mirus; assembly: GCF_964341445.2. NCBI lineage: Eukaryota > Metazoa > Chordata > Mammalia > Artiodactyla > Ziphiidae > Mesoplodon > Mesoplodon mirus. The sequence goes on from NC_138979.1 coordinate 181,943,784, forward strand.
TAAATTGTCTTTAAATAGAGTTGGACAGAATCACCCTTTCACCTAAAGTTTATGAGGGCAGAAAAGCCTCATGAAAGGTGACAGAAATAGAGCTAAGAAGTTTTTGCACACTATGTGCTTCCCAGGTGTTCATTTAGTCCCATTTTTTCTTTCCTTCAAGATGAACTCCTACACTATTGGTGGGAATGTAAACTGGTACGGCCACTATGGAGAACAATATGGAGGTTCTTTAAAAAACTAAAAATAGAGCTACCATAAGATCCAACAATTCCACGCCTGGGCATGTATCTGGAAAAGATGAAAACTCTAATTCAAACAGATAGATGCACCCCAATGTTCATAGCGATATTATTTACAATAGCCAAGACTTGGAAGCAACCTAAATGTCCATTGACAGATGAATGGATAAAGGAGATGTGATGAATATATATATATATATATATATATATATATATATATATATATATAGAGAGAGAGAGAGAGAGAGAGAGAGAGAGAGAGAGAGACGATGGAATATTACTCAGCCATAAAAACAAATGAAATAATGCCATTTTCAGCAACATGGATAGACCTAGAGATTATCATACTAAGTGAAGTAAATTAGACAGAGAAAGACAAATATTATATAATACTGCTTGTATGTGGATTCTAAAAAGAATGATACAAATGAACTTATTTACAAAAGAGAAATAGACTCATGGACATAGAAAAATAACTGATGGTTACCAAAGGGGAAAATTGTGGGAGAAGGATAAATTAGGAGTTTGAGATTAACATACACACATTACTATATATAAAATAGATAACCAACAAGGACCTACGGTACAGCACAGGGAACTCTACTCAATATTCTGCTATAACTTATATGGAAAAATAATCGGAAAATTATATATATATATATATATATATATATATATATATGTATGTATATGTATAACTGAATCATTTTGCTGTATACCTGAAACTAACACAACAGTGTAAATCAACTACACTTCAATTAAAAAAAAGAAAAAGATGAACTTCTGAACTCTTGTGAGGTTTCAAATCAAGCCTTTTGACATTACAAAGCTATTATTTGTAACTGTTTATTTTGTGGAGTGCATGACTCTGTGGGGTACTGGTAGTTTAAACAACATGCAGGCTGACGTCTTTCCCCCCAGACCACTGTGGCTTTCCCTCTAGTTCTCTCTGTTAATCACGTTTTTGTAATTTCTTTACGGGCATCACACATAGTGACAAGTCCCACACTGTGTCTGTCAGGGCCAGTTAGGGGGGACCAGAGCTGATATTTTTCAAAGCGACAGGACAGTGTGGTGCTAGGACCAAGGTGTTCTGGGAGCAACATCGTTCTGGGGGAGCCTGGGCATGTGGTTGGTTGGCAGGAGGAATGTTTGGGGTATCTTGATGCTCTGGTCAGCAGCGGCAAGAGTGCTGAGTGTACTTATGCAGAGGGTGCAGGTAGCAGCCAAAATAGTCTTTTACTGAAAGGAAGGATTGTAGAGTCAGAGGCAGGAGTCTTACAGAATGAGATGTAAATTATTCTAAATATTAGCAACGATGCCCATCATAATGCTTGCTATAATCTAGGCTGATGGTTGGCAAACTAAGGGTGTCAGGCTAATTCTGTCTGTTTATCTAAATAAAGTTTTATTGGAATGCGTCCATGCCTACTTGTTTGCATACCTGTCTATGGCTGCTTTCACATTCTAAGCGTGGAGCTGAGTAGTTGTGACAGAGGCCAGATGATCCACTAAGATGAAAAGTGTGTTGTCCAACTGTTGGTCACTCAACCCTTCTGGACCAGGACTCCCTGAGAGCAGGGTAGTGCCTTGCTCATTCTTCTATCGCCAGCACTATGGACCACAGGGAAGGTGCTCGAACAAAGCATAAAAGAAGGAGGTGCCATAGACAATGGGGACATTGGCTGTTCAACAAGGTAGGAAGAGCAGCAGCCAGGGGACAGACACACCAGGGCTGGAATCCTGATTCTGACCATGACTCACGGTGTTACCTTGGGCAAGTCACTTCACCTCTTCTTCTTACCCTCTCCTCTCCTCTCCTTTATCATTGGAAACATGACAGGAAAAACTTCCTTGCAGGGTCATCTTAAAGCTTAGTAAGAAAGCAACATAAACAGAGTTTCTCTGTACCTTAAGTTTGGAAGACATAGACATTTTTAGCTTATTTGCTTTTTATTCTCAAAATTTGGAGAGATGCATATTTTATCAATACAAACGGCGGAGGATGAGTGAAGTTGTCCTCCTGCTTGGAGGGACGACTGGATGTACAGAATGGGAGATGGCGAGATTGCAAAGTACTGTGATCCAAAGAGAGAAAAGGACACAACTAGTGTGACCTGAGCCCCTACAGCCTGGCTGGGCAATAGGTTGTGTTAATTCGCTATGAAGACTTGGCTGGGGAAGTATCATCATCTCTCTTAAAACAGGTAAGTGAGATTTAGAGAGTTAAAGAATTCAGGTGCGGGCTTCCCTGGTGGAGCAGTGGTTGAGAGTCTGCCTGCCGATGCAGGGGACCCGGGTTCGTACCCCGGTCCGGGAAGATCCCACATGCCGCGGAGCAGCTAGGTCCATGAGCCATGGCCGCTGAGCCTGCGCGTCCGGAGCCTGTGCTCCACAAAGGGAGAGGCCACAGCAGTGAGAGGCCTGCGTACCACACACACACACACACACACACACACAAAAGAATTCAGGTGCTCACAAAGGCACAAAAGAAAGATAAAATGGGCAAGAGGACTGTGGATTTGTAAGATGAAGGAAAGAAATAGGAGAAAGAGAGAGAGAGAGAGAAGACAGAGGAGAGAGAGAGATAAAGAGAGAGAAAGAGACAGAGAGAGAAAGAGAGAGGGAGGGAGGTAGAGAGACAAAGATAAACACAGGTACAGGTACAGATTTTACCTCCATGTTTTCCAAATCCACTTTGGCCTCGAAGGATGTTTGATGAGCCAGAAACACTTCTGCAGCTGCAAACGTGAAAGTGGTTGACACGTGAGAGGGGAAAACACGCACTTTTCTCACCCTAGTCCTGATCAAAGTCAGAAAGCAGAGAACTGTGCAAACAAAATCCATTCTAGTTACACATCAATAATTATCAGTTAATATGTAAAGTGCTTAATAAGAACATGGTTATATGTATTCTACATATATTAACACATTTAATCCTCATAGCAACCCTAACAAGTTGGTACTATTCCTATGCCCATTTTATGGAGGAGGAAACTGAGACACAGAGAGGTTAAGCCACTGGCCACTGTCACACAGTACTGGAGCAGGAAGCAGGGTATGCTCTGGCTCCAGGGACCATACTCTTAATCGTTATGATAGAGGACGATCTTGGGTAAACCAGACACCTCACTTGTAAAATGGAGCTTACGATACCCAATTCACAGGCTATGTAGCCCAAATGTATATATTCATTCAATCAATAAATATTTAGAGAATACATTCCATGTGCTGGAGAGCATATAGATTACCTAGAACTTGGTGAATTTAGATAACTATGAAAACTTTGAGCAGACAGAGTCACATAGGAGCATGATTCGGCTAGCTGGATTTTAGTCCTTTTTGATTCCTTGACTGGGCACCTTTGTGTGGTGTACAACCTGCCCAGCTGCACATGGTCAGCCTGGAAGAGAGTAGGCTAGGACTCCCTAGAAGGGAACTAGATAAATGCATTTTCTACTTTTGTGGGACTTAGGTATGTTACACATGCATTTTAAAAGTTTTGCAAGCTCTAAAGCATGGCATAAACGTAAAACACACCCATTATTATTGTCATTTTTATCACTGATCAACCTCATTATTAGCCATGATGACATTAACAAGCCACACAACTAGCAGGCAGTGCTGGCAAATATTTAATAATTAGCCTCCAGACAAAAAAAAAAAAAAAAAAAAAAAGAAACAGAGCCCTGATTTGTGTCTTTTTCCAATTTCTGTGGTATAAATACTCCTACCGTGGCCCATTTCAAGCTCTCTACTTGATGTCACTGAGCCCGGATTCCAGAAGGAATGAGCACCACCATCTCTCGTGAGCGGGAAGGAGGAGCTCCAGCCCGTCCTAGAGGATAGGGATGGATGGGGGAACCATTACAGCCTGCTTTGGTGGGGAGGGGCGGGCAGGACAGGAAGAAGGAGGTGACAGAGAGTATCACATAGTTTGTATTTCAGCTCAGTTCTGTTGGACTCAAAAGTCATAATTTTTCCCACCCACTGGGGCTCTGAAAAACTTCCTTGTGGATGCTGTGTCTCTACCAGAGGGCTTTGGGCTTTTGGGCCATAGATGCTACTGCCAACTTGGGAGTCAGTGATTCAGTGCAGCAGCTGCTTCTTGTGCATTGTGTCTACTCACAGCTCTGTGCTGGGCCCCATGGGTGACCCCCAGGGAAGAAGATTCAGGATGTCACAGCCCGTGAGAGGCAGACATGCCCATGTTCTGCAGGGTTACCTGTTCTGCTGATGACAGCACAAGGCAGGCGGTTGCACTGGGCAGAGGCGTGTGTGTGTGCGTGTGTGTGTGTGTGTGATGGCATAATGAGGTCCAAACTGGGGCATCAGTGAAGGCTTCCTGGAGGAGGCATTGGGGGGCTGGGCCTGGAGGAAGAGAAAGACCAGACGTTCTCCCTGGAGGCTGGAGAATCTGCCCTTGTCTGCTTGAACAGAGTTAAGAGTAGGCTCAAATGTGCCTTCAGCACAGTCAGAATTACAGACCCTGCTCTGAGTTCTCTAAAGCCTGTCATCCTCTGACTATGTGATCCTCCCCTTGCAAAACCCCCTGGCCTTCTTCTCGTCTGCCACGTGCCCTGGGCCTGCTTTTGCACATTCTGTTTCCTACCCCTACAACGAGCTTTCCCCACATCATCATGCAAGATGCCGTTCACTCTTCAAAATGCAGGTAAGTCAGGTCAGCGCTTTGGAAACAACTTGTAACCCTCTCAACCTGGGTCATACATCCATTCTCTGTTTTCTCCTAATAAGCTGTGGGTTCCTCTGCTTTAGCATTTCATCTGTTTATTCATTTAACACATGTTTAGGGGACCCTCATTATAGTATAGTATTCATAACAGTAAATTTTTTTGAGCGTTAACTCTGCTCCAAGCACTGCCTCCACCGACGTTTAATCTCTGCAATAACTATGAGATGCGTTATTATTATGTAAGTTTCCTGGGTGAAGAAATGAAAACATAAACAACATCATTAGCTGTTTGGTGAGATGCGACTAGGGTTTGAATCCAGATGCGGGGTGGGAGGTGTAAATGATACTGCCTTTTGTGACTTGTCATGTCATTGGCAGAGGCTCCAAGGAGCACACAAGGCAGATGCAGCCAAAGCCTTCTAGGATATCAGTCTAGGAGGGGAGACAGGTGCGAAGCAGAAGACATAAAATAAACACGTCACTCTATGATGAAAAGGTGGGAAGTAAACCTCTCTGTGTCTCACTTTTCTCATCTGGAAAAGGGGGATAACATGAGTAGAGTCTTCGTATTCTTGTGTAAGGATAAAACAAGATAATCTGTGTAATGCATCTGGCATAGAACCTGCAACGAACAAGCCCTCTATCAATACACATCAGCTATGTTTGTTACATTTTATCTTTGCTACCCTCTTAGGGGAGCAATGCCCACAGGAAATACGTGGATGGATTAGAAGCTAGAAGAATACAGTGCATTCATCCTAAGTGACCTTGGTGTATTATATGAGAAAGGGTTTTAATATTCCTACCCTTGCGAAGCCCCCAGAGGATGAAATGTTTTTTGGAGAGCAGACCCCCAAGCCTTCCACTCGCCCTCAGCCTCTGAGATAGTTAATGGTGGCAGTTTGGCAGGGTTCATCCCCATGCCACAAACATTTGTCACACAGCCACTTGTGGCTGGAAATGTGCAAATACAATAATGCACATGATCCGACAGAGTGGTGGAAATCTCTATCTAAAGCAGCTGTTTGGGTACCAGCTGCTTGGTAACAAATACATCTTTAATGAAATCAAACAATCCTGCAGGACTTTTATTGATTGAGAACAATTGCTTTTAAATACAGTCTAGTAGCCGGGACTGTTAAGTCTTTTTCCTTCAATTAGGTCAGTTGGTTTGAATTAGAGACACTTGGCTATTAGCTAAGAAAATAAATCCTATTACCATTCAGCATTAAATCCCTCCTCTTCCTTCTGCTTACACTGAGGCATGGCAGAGCCACCTGGCAAAAGAGATTTTTGAGGGTAGTCCAACTGTTTGCAGGGAAGGGAGTCTTACAGGAAACCAAAGTCCAACAAACTACCAAATGGGAGCCCATCTCAACCCACAATGTGCAATGAGGGGTGGGGAATGGCGGGAACTCATCCAAGTTTCTCACACAGAGTCTGACAACTTATACAGTGTCTATCCTGACACTAGATGTCACTTCCAAAACCGGATTTCACAGCAGGGCCATAGGAAGGCCCTACAAACGCCTTTGTAGGAAGGTGTTCCATTTACCATAGAACGTGTCTCGATGAAAGGAACCACCATCCATCCTGTCACTCAAATGAGAAACCTGGGAATTATCCATGGACTCTCTCCTTTCCTACCCCTCATATCAAATGGGTCCCCAAACTCTGAATTCTATAGCCTGCATCTCTTTTCAATCTGCCCTTTCTGTCCATTTTTACATCCTTAGGGAGGGACCTTGTCATGATTTCTTACCTAGATTAATGCTTTCATGTCCTTAATAGACTTCTCTACCTTAATCTCCCTCCTACCCACCAGTCCTGGAAAGCAGGAGGTATCAGTTTGCTGAGCTGCCATGACAAATAGCACAGACTAGGAGGCTTGAACAACAGATATTTATTATCTCACAGTCCTAGAGGTCCAAGATCAAGGTGTCAGTAGGGGTGGTTTATTCCAAGGTCTCTCTCCTTGGCTTACAGATCTTGGCTTACCTTCTCCCTGTTCCCCTAAGTCTGTGTGTTGTCTGTGTGCTAATTGTCTTTTCTTGAAAGAACACCAGTCAGGTTGGGTTGGGGCCCACCCCAGTGATCTCTTTTCACATTTATCACCTCTGTAAAGGATGTAGCTCCAAATACAGTCATATTTTGAGGTTAGGACTCAAGATATGAATTCTGAAGGGACACATTTCAGACTAAAACAGGGAGATTCTTAAGTCAAAAACATAAGCGGTCCACTCTACTGCATAAACCCTTTGATGGTTCCCTGTGGCCTTCAGGGTAAAGTCAAGTTCCTGAGCTCCGCCGAGGAGGCCTTCATATTCTGAGACCCTTATTATCCTTCAGCCCATCTCTTCTCCCTACCCTAAAGTTGGATTTCTATTTCTGTGCCAGGTGCCATTCTAAAAGCTTATGGATACTAACTCCTTTCCTCCTTTCAGAACTGAGATGCAGAAAGAGAGTCAGTGGCCAACACTCCAATGGGAAATCCACTGGGCAACCCCCATGTGTTAATTACCTCTCCATCCTCCATACCTAGCACAGGGTGTAGCACCAAGTCGTTGATCAATGACGGGTTGTTCAATGAAATAGTTTCAAACCAGTGTTTGGCCTTCTACGCAGCTGTGTGTACCAAAACCTATGTGGGACTAATGAAAGCAGGTCCCTTTGCTATTCCATAGCAGGTGCCTGCAAATGACCACCATGTCCTGAGACCGAAAATGCCTGTTTACATCAGAGGGAGACACTGTCCCGTAGACAGAGTTCATACTAAGCTTAGCACCAAGAGGCTAAGAACACCAGGCTGGGAGGGAAAATGGGAATGCAGAGGCTTTAAATGCCCTGATAGGAAGGAAAGGCAGCTTCCCTTCATGGAGAAGCAAAACAGGATGTCTGGGTAGATCTTCAAAGTGGTGAGTGCGCAGCACACAGATTAAATTACTGATGGAAGATTTTCTGCATTTGAGCTTACTTTCCCACCTTTTAGGATCCAGACAATGGCATTTTGGGACTGGAAACCTGATGAGGCTCAAGCTGGAAGGGTTCCTCCTTCACAGAGCTGTTGTAAGAGTCTTTGGCATCCCTGAGAGCTGGGCTTGGGATTGTGATGAGAATGTTTTCAGCATTTGGTGGTTTGGGGAATAATGCTGATCTTATCAGTCTTCTTTATCTTATTAATTCTTTCAACTCTTAAATTGTAAGAGGTTCATAAGAGAATTGATTTTAAACTAAGACACCCTTTGGAGAAACCACATTTATCTTAGTGGGAGATGAACCAGGCTTGTAGCTGCATAAGGAACCCCAAGTCCCCCGAGAATCAAGGACTCCTCTGATCCAGCCTGAAAAGCATAAGAAATCAGGGAAGAGATTTCTGACACTTTAACCTAAGCATACTGAACTTTAGACTTTTAACTCAGAAAGGCCAAAACTCCCATGATCTTTTTAAGTAAAGAAATCTTTCTTTTCTCTTTTTCCTTTTTTTTTTTTTTTTTTTTTTTGGCCTCACCGTGTGTGGCATGTAGTATCTTAGTTCCTCAACCAGGGATTGAACCTGTGTCCCCTGCGGTGGAAGCGCAGAGTCCTAACCACTGGACAGCCAGGACTTCTAAATATATCTTTCATTTCTTTGAGATTCAACTTGCTGGGAGATTTCATTTTCAAACTATACCTTCCCAGCCAGACCTTGAAATCGGGAGGGGCTTATATTGGAGTTTGGGCAGCTTGAATACTGGTGTTTGATAAGTGGAGTGTCCTGTTCCTGTTTCCTTATGTCTCACTACAGACTCTCTGATGGAGGCGCAGCCTGGCTGGAGATCACTCAGGACAGGAAGAGAGAAACTAGTCAAGTTCAGACTCAGTGGAAGAAGTCTTGTTGTTGACCCTTCAGAGCCTTCTGGTGGCAAAATCTAAACTGTTCCCCAGGGGTCCTGGGAGCCATGCAGAGGAGCAGGGGTTAGTATCAGGCCATGCATGTGGGCATGGCCAATAAGATACCCTTTCCTTCTGTTGACCTCCTTCCATGGGCAGCAGCATCACAAGGTTGATTTTCAAGCTCACTATGTTGGGAACATGCTCATCTAGGGTAAATCATGGTGATTTCTCTCCCCTCCTGTATTACTTTCCAAGTGGATGAAGCCTGTTAATGTCTCTCTCCTGGCTTCCTGCTTTCTCTTTCCTGATGGGTAAATGTGAGAATGATTAGCATGAAGCAGACTTGTTCCCAGCTCCCCAGAAGCAGTTTCTCCAAAGCCTCTCATCATGGATGTGTGAGCCCCAGCCCGGCAGGGCATGTGGATGGTGGTGAAAGTGGGCCCCTTTCTGAGCTTCTCTTAGGAGACCCATCTGCCTTTTACTCTGAACTCTGTCCTCTGTCTGAGCTTGATCATAATAAAAGAGGTATGTTGGCTTTGATCTGTGTTATCCCTTGTCGTGTTTCTCCACTTGTTCTGAATCTAAGGAGGACGAAGTGGCTGCTTTTCACTGAGCAGAGACCTCAGAGACCTCAGCCCGGTGTCTGTTCCACTGCAGTTTTCATGGACTCCTAGCACACTCGCGGAGGGTAGGCATCGGGAGGCCCATGTGGCAAAGGAAGGAAGACCCCTCGAGGTTCCCCCTTCCCAGAGCAGCTCTCTTTGTTGGGAACCACCCACTCTGTTGTCTGTGTCCTCTTACCCGTCCATGAAAATAGCTACCACCATCATTAGGTGTTGGTACCACTCTACATATGTGTTATATCCTTTAATCTTCAAAATAATGCTGGTTGGGCCCCTCAGGAGATGGAGCATCAGAGTTGATAGACAACTTGGTTCCCAAACAGGTGAAGTTGGGACTCAATCCAGGTTGGATTTCAAAGCTCGTAGCTTGTTCCATCAGAGGCCAGGGCTGCCTCTCCTTCCTGGGACCAGAATCAGCAGACTCAGTCTCCATCTCTGTCTTTGCCACTTAGATCGTGAAGCCTGGCATGGTCCCTGAACTTCCGAGGCTCAGAAGTTCATGAAAGGAGGCAGCCTGACCCTCTCTCATGGATCTTCCAGAGGTCCAAACGTGATCATGAATATCACACAACATTTTAATCACAAAATCAGAACAGAGCAATATCTTATGGCTCTCGAGGCAAGCAAAGACACTAATTGGAGAGAACCCCTTTTTCCCCTTTCAGTTTTTCATTTCAATGCTCCTAAAAGCTTTGGTGTCACAGATGCCTCCTCCAAGCCTTTAGAAGTTCAACTTGAATTAGGATTTGACAAAGAAGTCCTTTGCTACTGTTTTTCTTCTCCCTAAGATTAAAAGAAAAGTCTAAATAGATGGCCTTCTGCTTAGCATAGTGCATTTTCCATATAAGCAGACTGACTGCTCCGTCAGACTGAGCACAGGCCCAAGCTCCTGGGCTGTTGACAGCTGAGCTGCTCCCCAGACTGTGCCCCTCAGAGCCCACCTGCTGTTCCCACCGCTCAAGCCAGGGAGGCCCAACACAGCCATGGGGGCTTTGTCTCCTATCAGCTGCTCTATCTTTGCTTAGCTTCAAATCTCTTTCACTTTGTTTTCCATCTTCCCTGCGTCTCTTACTTGAAGTCTTTTATTCTGGACCCCACCCTGTGCCCCCCAACTTCCCTCACCAGCCCTCACGGCCCATAGGCAGTGTTTCACATGGGGTCCCAAAGAGGCCGTTGGAGGCCAGCTGTGCAAGGCCTCATCCACCCCAGATCTTGCCAAGAGAATCTAGCTGTCAAAGAGCCCGTCTCATGTCCCTCTTGCCTCCAAACCTTTGCTCAGGCTGTTGTCCTTCCTAGAATTGACTCCCCTTCAGGCTGTCCTGCCACTTGTCCAAACCTCACCCTCAAAAGCTTAGGAGACCCTCAAAGCAAGCTCTTCCTTGAAGACCTTTAGGTTTCCCCAAGACAGAAAGAATCTTTTCTCCTCTGTGTTCCCACCACATTTGATCCATGATTCTACAACCACATCCTTCTCAGCCACTGCTCATCCTCGTTTGTGTGATAGCCCATCTCCCAGTAGAGTATGAATTTCCCAAAGGCAGGGACCACATGGTATTGGAATATATGCCTCCAGCCCCTTCACTTCAGGTCCCAGCATGGTGCCTGGAACATGGCAGGACTCAATGAACCACTTGAAATGGTCTACACTAAATGCCTGACTGGGGCCAACCCACGTCTGGAGAAGTACCACCTGGTGGCTCTTTGGGCTCTGCCACTGGGATGCAGGGTGACCTTGGAAAACTTTAAATTTACTGAAACTCTCAAAGTTGATCTCCACGTTTGTAAAGGAGGCTAATAACTGCTGTGGATTCTTGCAAAGAAAATGTGATAATAAATGAGGAATTGTTCAGTACACGGTTCAGTCTCAGAGAATGCTGTCCATCACAGGACCTACTTGTAAGGCATTGTCTGATTAGTTTCTTTTTTTTTTTTAAATTTATTGAAGGATAGTTGATTTACAATATTGCATTAGTTTCAGGTGCACAGCATAATGATTCATTTTTTTCAGATTATGTTCCATTATATGTTATTAAAAGACATTGGGTATATTTCCTTGTGCCATACAGTAAATCCTTGTTGCCTATTTATTTTGTGTATATTTTATGTATAGTTTGTATTTGTTAATCCCATACTCATTTGTCCCTTTCCCTCCCTTAATTCATTTTTAGATTCTAAACTTTTGAAAACAGGATTTTTTGGTCCTCTATTTTTAGTTGTCTTTCCTGTTTTATGTTATCTATTCAAGAACTTGAAACTTTTCTCTGGGCAAATATATTAGGAGGAAAAAAATGTACAATGGTCTGAAATGACTTAAATTATTCTTAGTTACCATAATATATGCATAATATAAAAGTTACCATCTTAACTATTTTTAAGTGGCATTAAATACATTCACATTATTGTGTAACCATCACCACTGTTCATCTCCAGGCTTTTTTCATTTTGCAAAACATTAAACATTAACTCCATTAAAACAATATCTCTCCATAACCCCTGACAAGACCCTGGCACCCACCATTCTACTTTCTGATTCTATGAATTCGCCTATTCTAGGTTCTTCATGTAAGTGGAATTAGATAGTATTTGTCCTTTTGTGACAGGTTTATTTCATTTAGCATAGTGTCCTCAAGGTTCATGCATGTTGTAGCCTGTGTCAGAATTTCAATTGTTTTTTTGGCTGACTAGTATTCCACTGTATGTATAGACCACATTTTGTTTATCCATTCATTTGTCAATAAATATTTGGGTTGCTTCCACTGAAATTATTTTTGGATTGATAGAGATTCATAGAAGTAATTTTCAGGAATCCTCTCCCTTTCTCCCCAATAAGAGAGGAATAAGATTGACCTTGGTTTGCATTTCAGCTTGGTTTTTACTATATCGGTATCTTTGGGTCATAATATCTTACCCACACTGAACTTCAGTCGTTTAATTTCTACTTGGGGATGAGGATGCCTACCTGACCAGGTGACTACAAGAGACTGAGGGCAGCTGTTGTGTTCATCCTGGGCCCCGATGTGCTAGGTAAGTGGCATCTGCTATTTTTAGCTTTCTGGGCAATTGTAACATGCCCAGGCTCTGGGCCCTTCCCTTTGTGGGGAACTCCATCACTCAGGAAGGACTTTCTTGACTCTTGAGGAGCAACATTCGCTCTTCACCTTCATTACTGGGGTCTGCAAACACTTTAGATAATGTGCCCAGGAAGCCATGTGGGTTATGGATTCACTTCTTTGGTGCCATGTTTAATATTGTTTTCTGTGCATCAAAAGGAAAACTGAACGTGCTTTGACACATGCATTGCAAAGCTGTCTTGTTACCACTTTATTTTAAGTTTCTGAAATGTCTCCTGGTCCACCCATGTCTTTGAATTTAGCAAATACTTCCCGAGAGTGTACACCCTGGGTTGGGTGTCTTGTCATGATACGGTGCAGAGTGATGAATTGGACCGAGCCTCTGTCCTCCAAGAACTCACTATGTAAGAGGGGGGCATCCCCAACAGCAGTATTACCTCTACAGTACACGACAGAATGAGTTACAAAACCCCATCCTTCGTTTGCTGTGTATGTGGTATTAAATTGCAGGATGTGAAATGAGAAGATCTACGCTTCACCGTGGCTGCATGACTTTTGGGAAGGGACTCAATGTCCTTGAGCCTTGGTTTCTTCAGCTGTCAAGTAGAGATATACCTACCTTAAAAGGCTGTAGTGCCAAGAATAAAAAGGAATGGATTATTGGTGCATGCAACATGAAACATCCCATGTGCATGACGCTAAGTGAAAGAAACCAGACTCGAAAGGCAACAGATTATATGGTTCCACATATATGATACTTTTGAAAAAGCAAAGCTTTAGGGAATGAAATCAGATCAGTGGATGCCAGGGGTTTGGGCTGGGGGTTGAGGAAACACTGGCAGGTGGAAATATTCTCTATCCTGATTGTTTTGGCGGTTAATGGCCGGCTACTTTTGCCAAATTCTTAGGACAGTGTAACTTAAAAGGGTGACTTTTACTGAATGCAAATTTTACCCTAATAAATAAGTAAACAAGTAAACAAAACGATTACAAAAGACTAAATGAGATGATGTCTGTGAAAGAGCCTGTCGTAATGCCCAGCACCCAGTGGGTGCCCTGGAGGAAGTTTTTTTCATCTATTCAAAGCAAAATAAAGAGGATTCTCTCTGAAGTAGAAAGACCCAAGTTCAATGCCAGCTCTTCCATGTATTAGCTTTGCAACTCTGGACAATTTGCTTAAACTATCTGAAGTTCTTTATTCAGAAAATGAAAATAAAATTGTAATGTTGCAAGGTGGGAGCTTGTGAGAATCCAGTTGTATAATGTAAAGACCTAAACTCAGGGTGTGTTATGTAGAAAGTTTTACTTTATTTCTTTAAACACTCTAACACTGTGCTTATTGTGTACTAGCCACACTCCTGAAGACTGCATAGGTACTAACTGATTTAATCCTTATCATGGACCCATTTTACAGATGAGGAAACTGATCATAGGAAGGCTAAGTATTGGGTTCCGGGCAACATCTGGGATGGAGTCCAGAGCTCTCCCTCTCATCACTAGTCAATTCTGCCTGTTTGATTGACTACTCATTTACCATCAGCCATCTTGATGCAGGAAACCATTTCTGAACCATCCTACGCATTAAAAGTCTTCCCCGGAGAAGCAAGTCTTTCATTCTTTTCAGTGAAGTTCCTTTTATAATTGTTTCCAGATGACGCAACTGGCTCTCAGATGTGCTGAGTGGCTTATGGAGGCAACCGAGCTAAGACTTGATCCCAGACCTTCTGTCTCCAGAGCTGAGATTTTCCTTCTCAGCATCAGTGTCTATATAAATCCCGCCTTCCTCATCCACTTTGCAGCTAGAAATAAGGTCCCAGGCAAAGGTTTCTACGTGAGAACCTAAATAAGCCCTTTAAAATACTGCTGTCAAGAGTGTGAATTGCTAAGGCTTTTCCTGAGGACAATTTGGTGATGTGTGTCAAAAATGCCTTAAAAATGGATTTTCCCTTTGACTTACAATTTTAATTCTAAGGATTTTTCATAAAGAAATAATCACAGATAGGCAAAGGTCTATATACAAACAATTCCATTACATTTTTTGCACTGCTGAAATTCTGGGAGCACATTAAGTACCCCCCAGTAATGGAATAGTTAACTCATTTATGAAGCAGCCATAAAATGGAATACTAAGCAGCCGTTAAAAATCATGTTTTAGAAGGTTACTTAATGACATGGAACATGTTCATGGTGTTTTTTCAGAGAAAAATCAGGATTAAAATAAAATTTGCGTATATGGCCGTAGGAAAGAAGACTAGAATAAGCTACATGAATAAAATAAAATACGTGAAAAAGTTTATAGACCTATCAAGGTGAGAAGATTATGGAAGAATTTATTTCTAGCTCTTGGCTTTCCTATATTTCCTAAATTATATATCTATTTGTGTTTGGGAACACAACAAATGTCATTACAACTTTTTAATTTTAATTTATTTAATTTATTTATTTTGGGCTGCGTTGGGTCTTCATTGCTCCATGTGGGCTTTCTCTAGTAGCGGTGAGTGGGGGCCATTCTTCTTTGAGGTGCACGGGCTTCTCATCACGGTGGCTTCTCTTGTTGTGGCTGGCACACGAGCTCTAGGCATGTGGGCTTCAGTAGTTGTGGCACACAGGCTTAGCTGCTCCACGGCATGTGGGATCTTCCCAGACCAGGGCTCGAACCCGTGTCCCCTGCATTGGCAGGCAGATTTCTTAACCACTGAGCCACCAGGGAAGCCCCATTACAACTTTTAAAAGCATGACAGTGTCTCTTAATCCCTTGAGGATGAAAATATAAGTAGGTCATGTTGGGTTCTCTATGGTAGGTCAATACAAATAGTGACTTTGTTCCCCAAACACAGTGGACCCTTTGGGAACTTGACCTCTCTCCATGTAGACTACACACAAAGGTAATATTGGATAGCACCTCAGTGCTCTGTAAACCCTCGATAGCACAGAAGAATAGGAGTTTAAGGTGGTTGGAAGGGAGCTCTGGGTATCACCTGCCCACTGGTCCCTAGTACAGCAATCTCCAAGTTTTCAGCCTTGACAAGAGGCCCCCTAGCCTTCTCCTGAGCTCTCTTAGGGTCGGAGAGCCCCTGTGAGTCAGTGAGGGCTTTCTCACTGCTGTACCGCTCAGGCTGACTGGTGCTTCCACTGAGACCAAATCCAGGACTGCGGCCTCCAAGGGTCATATAGCAGGAATCAGCTCCTTTGCATAAGTGACAGCCCTCCCAGTGTGGGAGGACAGGTCATGTGTCCTCTGAACCATACCTTTTTCAGACAGGCGTGTGAAAAAGACTAGGGGGCTTTAGTCATTATGAGCCAGCAGCATTGGTCAACAGACCCAACCCAACTGTGAAGAGCTTCTTCCCTCAGGAAACTCTCCTAACACCTCAGCAGACCAAAGATTCCCCCATCTGACTCCTACAGCAGCCTGTCTTTCAACATGGAGTGATGATGGAGTCACTTTCCTCAGCACTCTGTGACCTTCTCAAGTCAAGGGACCTTTTTCAAGTCTTCTCTGCATACCCAGTGCTTATCAGGGGCATGTGTATCCATGCATTCATGGGACCACACAGCACATATTAATCTAGTACCTGCACTGAGCCAGGCACTGCAGTAACTCGGAGTCTACAGCTGTAAACAAAACAGATAGGAGCCTTCCCAGGAGGGAGTTCATAGTTCTGGAGAAAGTCAGAATATAAATAGCTGATAAATAGGTACATGATAGATAGATAAAAAGGGATTGGATGGATGACTTGGATGGATGGATGGGTGGATTGGATGGATGGATTAGATTGCATGAATAGATGGATTGGATGGATGTATTGGATAGATATATTGGATATATGGATGGATTGGATGGATAGATAGATAGATAGATAAATCAATAAATGGCAGGTACCAGTTAGTTTACACTATAATACATACTATGCAAAGACAGAAGATGGGGGCTCTAAGAGGAGATATAGTGAGTGTGAGAATAATGTAGCAGTTAGGAGCAAAGATCCAGCTCCATCTCTTACTTAGCTGTGTGAACAGAGGCAAGTTTTTTTTTTTTTTATCACTGTGCCTCAGTTTCTTCATAAGTCAAGTTAGGATTCGTTTATTTCTCTGGTGATGCTAAAGCATGCAGGCACAAGCAAGTGTTGGTTGTTATTTTTATTGTTAAGATATGTGGGTATTGAGGACATGGGGAGGGGGAAGGGTAAGCTGGGACGAAGTGAGAGAGTGTCATGGACATATATACACTACCAAATGTAAAATAGATAGCTAGTGGGAAGCAGCCGCATAGCACAGGGAGATCAGCTGGGTGCTTTGTGACCACCTAGACGAGTGGGATAGGGAGGGTGGGAGGGAGGGAGATGCAAGAGGGAAGAGATATGGGGATATATGTATATGTATAACTGATTCACTTTGTTATAAAGCAGAAACTAGCACACCATTGTAAAGCAACTATAGTCCAATAAAGATGTAAAAAAAAAAAAAAAGATATGTGGGTATGGGTGGGTGTGGTGTCAGGGAAGATCTTTCTGGGGGAATGACTTCTGAGACTTTAAGCATGGGTAAGAAATGGCCAGAAGAGCATGGGGAGTGGGGAAGGGGGAAGAGTTTGAATGAAGACTCCAAGATGATAAATGGCCTGGAACCAAAGGTCAGGAGACCTAGTGTGTGAGAACAGAGGAGAGATAACCCAGAACACCTGGGAAGTCAGCTGGTCTGCTCCTACAGGGCCTTGTAGGTCACCTCCATTGGTTTAAGTGTGTTGGGACCTAAGGGAGTGACACGTTTTACTTTTTAGTTTCTCTGGATGCTCAGTGGGAAGGAGGGAGGCTGGGTAGGCCTCAGGAAATGATGGAGAGGTGGTATGGAGGCAGAGCTGATGCTATTGCCTGTGAAGCCTTGTAAGAATGAGGAAACTACAGTGCACACACGTACAAACACACACGCAACTTCTTGTCCATGGGCAGACACAGATTGGGTACCAGCGAATAATGTAACTGGACACAAATTGGATTTAGTCTGTTCCAGGACGCCTTTTCAGGAGCCTTTATTAAAGAAACAATTATTTATGACACTTGTTAAAGATGGTAAAGCAGACCATTCAGGACCATCCTGATTGGTATAGGGATGACAGTGATAGTTTTGTAGTGGAAGAAAGAGAATGGGCTCAATTCTAGATACAGCATGGCCAGGTGGGAATTTATAGCCAAGGAACAAGGTAAGGGTCAGTAGATGGAAAATTACAGGGGAAACATCAGGGGTAGGAGAGGATTCTGGCTAAACCTAGTTAGAAGGAATCTTGCTGAAGACAGGTTGAAGTGATCAGACATCACCTGGAGGATGATGGAGGAACCTGATCAGATTTTGAGGGGGATCAGATATCAAGAGTAGGGGTTTCTTGCTAAATTGACTTAGCAGAGTTCTAGCTAAAATTGGATTTTACAAGGAAGGGCCCAGATGGGCCTAAGAGAAGTTTCAGGATCCTGAATCAAGTTTGGTCAAGCAAAAGAACGTTGTCACCTTGTACATATATGCATACAATATTCCTGTTCAAATAAGTGTGTGGCAGAGAAGCTGAATGACATTTCCTTCATAGAACAGATGAATGAATTAGTCTGTGGCTGGGTTTTCAGGAAGATGGTGTCCAGGAGAGAAAGGGTGATTCTTCTGTTCTCACTGGAGTTGAACAGAATGGAATATGCATTCTTAGGCTTCAAAGCATAGGAGAATGTTGACTCTGCAGCTTTTTTCGGAACACGAGCAGTGAGATGAGAGAATGGCAGACAGCAGTGGGGGAGGTAGAGCCTTGAGAAAGTAGTTCAGATACCAGGGTCACTCTTCTCAAACATTTGAAGGCCTGCTACTGGGAAACAAAGGTCAGCTGGTGTAGCAAGGCTTTGATGAGGAGATGAAGGGCCAATGGACAAAGCCAACAAACACGTGAAAATATATTCATCATCCCTAATCATTAAGGAAGCACAAATCAAAACCACAAGAAGCTATTACTTCACACCCATTAGGATGGCTAGAATTAAAAAGATGAACAACAGCTAGTGTAGGAGATGATGTGGAGTAATTGGAACCCTCATGCCTTGATGGTGGGAATATGGAGCGGAGTGATGAAAATGTTTTGGAATTAGATACTGGTGATGGTTGCACTACTTTGACTTTGTCAATGTACTAAAAATTAATGAACGATACACTTTAAAAGGGTAAGTTTTATGGTGTGTAAATTATGTCAATAAAGCTGTCATTAATTAATTTTTTAAAAAAATTATTTTATACTGGAGTATAGTTGATTTACAATGTTGTGTTAGTTTCAGTTGCACAGCAAAGTGATTCAGTTATACATATACATATATCTTTTCTTTTTCAGATTCTTTTCCCATATAGGTTATTATAGAGTATTGAGTAGAAAAAAATACAAAACAATTATGGGAAAAAGACTAGTTTGCACTTAGAAGAGAGAGCCAAAATCACTTTAAACATATTACCTAAACTAGAGGATATTCTGGGTAGAAGGCTACATGGAGTCACATATTTTCCAGGCCATGCCATTTGCTGTCCCACCAGTAGAACAAGGAATTGACTCTCACTGGGTTTACACACTGTTGGTATGTGTTTTGCTGGGTTAAACAGGTCCTGGTGAGGCTTGGACACAGGACAACTAGAATGAAGACTCCATTGGACAAGTCATGTTCTCAGTTCTTGAAGGTCTAAGCTTGACCTCCAGAACAAATCTGTCTCTATACCATGACCACTGGGCTCTCACCTAAAGAATGAGGAAGAAAAAGGACACTTGAGTTGGAGCTAACTGATGTTGAGCCTTTAAGGCATTTGGGGGTGCTGAGGATGTCAGCCCTCAGTCATCGTGGCCTCTGAGTCAGACAAATGACATGATCAAAATGACCCTTAATCTCTCCATAATTAATTGAGGATCTATAAAAATAGCATAATTGGCAAAGTGTCATAAATTAGCATACTAATACGGTGACCCTCGCTAAGTAAGCAGAATGGATTTACATGTGGGTGTTGTGCTGGGACCCATGGCTGAAAGGCAGATCTGGTGCAGGAGGTATCTGAGCTGCATTATCCCATAGTCGGGCTGCTTTCTTCCAAGAGAAGGATTAGTGCTAATAATTTCTCCCCAGGGAAGCACTATCTAAATCCAGGTTTTTTGCAGAGTCTGTAAATACAGCTAGAGTCCTACTGGGGAGCAGAGTGGAGAGGCACAAGTACGTAGGTCAATCCAAGTCTTTTGTGCACTAACAATGATGGAGAACATTGAAGTTTCCATGTCGCTTAAGCAGTTGTTCTGTTTGTATTGACCAAGTAAGCTAGAAATCCAGGAGGGAGGTGATTTAAAGTATTAGAAGTCAGTGAGACTTCTGGAGCCAAAAAAAAAAAAAAAAGTGTGTTTTCACATAGAGTTGGGTGATTCTGAGTAATGGAAGGAACCTTCTGCACCTTTCTCAGCTTGCCTGGTTGTAACTGGACCTGAGAGCTCTCTCCAACCTTTGTGGCAGCATGTTTGGCCATCACCTATTTTGAGAAACGGATATTCACAAATGTTCATGTTTTAAACGCATCCTCTGATCCAGCTTATTACAAGGACATGTTATTTATGGAAGAGGTCCTGTCTGTAAAACTGCATGGTAGAAAGGAAACATCATAGGCTGTGGCAAGGGGACTTGGACTCTAGACCCAGGCTGGCAACCCACTTTCTGTGCAGATTGAGGCCAGTGACTTCATCTCCTTTACACATGGCACCATATTTAAAATGAGGAAGAGGTTTCTAGGACCCCTTCTACATTAATAATATAAAGTATCTCAAAAGTCATGTCTGAATACCTTGGGGAGGGATGATGTAAAGACGATTTGCAAATCTACTAATAAATAAAGGCTTACTGATGAAAGGAATGTACATTTAGTCTACGCCTAAAGTGCCAGGTTCTCTGTCATGTGCTTTTTCATGGAATCCTCAAAACCATCATGATTTTGGCTGTCATTTCCATCTTTGCATCTAAATCAGTTGGAGCTCACAGAGTTTGCAACTTATCTAAGTTTTTTGGCATCTAGCAAGTAGCAAATGTGGGTCTTTATTCTAAAAAGTTAATAGTAGCAGGTAACATGCGTCAAAACTTCTTTTATGTGTTTGTTATTGTTATTATTAACTCATTGAATCTTTTCAACAACATCATGAGATACGAAGTTTGGTAATTTTACAGATGAGCAAAGTGTTGCTCAGAGTAGGTCAATAGCTTTTTCAAAGTCAATGGGTTAATAAAAAGTTATGAAGAAATATTGCTTTCTGATTGCATGAGTGGATGGATGGATGGATAGATGGTTGAAACAATGAGGAAATTAACTAGACAAGTTTCTGATGAGGCTTGGACAGATAAACCACCCAAAACCCATGGTGGCCAACAACCACTGAGGGGTGATATGATCATGTGCCTCTTCTGTTTCAAAGTCTTAAATGATTCCACATTGTCTGGAAATAAAAAACTAATAAAAAAAGATTCTTCTAAATGGTATATAATAATACTACTACCATTTATTGTTCATGTAGTATATGCTACAAAGAATTAAGTATTTTCTGCACAAGTTGTCTCATTTAATTCTCACAGCTGCACTGTAGAGTAGTAGTATTTATTTTTTGATTTCACAGTAAAGAAACTAAAGGTCATAGAAGCTAACTAATTTAGGCATACACATGGGAATGGGTGGCCACATAATTTATCATCCTAACTGGGATCATTCTGTTAGTGAGAGGGAGATGTGCTGATAATTTGGGGGGTACAACAGGTATAAAAAGGGCTGTTGCACACCTACTGGAGGTATTGTCTTTGTAACTTGGCAGTGGAAAACCTGGGGTGTAAAAACTTTCTCATCCCAGAGTCCATGTTTCCAACCTCTACCCTCCCAGCCTTGCTAAGTCTTCTCTCCACCATTTGCTCCAGGCTGAGCAGCTCTCACCAGTTCCCACAGGGCTGCTTCCATGTCACCATGTTTGATGTGAGCCGTTGCATTCTACGCTGACTTGAACTGCTCATGAGATTCTCCTCCTTTGCATATTCCTCTGTCTGGTATGTCCTCCTTCTCTTCTTTGACAAACTCCCTTTCAGTCTTCAAAACTCCTTCTGTCTGCACTTACCCTGGGAAGACGTCTGTCAATATTGACTTCCCTCTCTCCAATCCCATAATCTTTCTTTGCTGTTCATATCCCTTTTTCCTTCTTTCCCACTCAGTTATGATGTTTCAAGGGCAGACACTCATTGTTGTAACTCCAGGGTCCAGTATGGAACTCACCATTGAATGGGACTAATAATTTTTAAGAAAGGAGGGAAAATTGGAGGAAAAGAAGAAGTATGAATACTTGTGGTTCTAATGGAAATTGAAGATGGATCACTCATTCATTCATTCAACTATTCAATAACGTTTATTGAGCACCTATCATATTCTAGGTGCTGGAATTTCACTGGTGGATAAGGTACGTGTTTCCTAAAAGGGGACAGACAATACATAAACAACCAAATATCAGTCATGAGATTTATGTACCATAAAGGTGTGGCTAAGCATCCTGCAGAAATAGAGAAATCAACAGAATACATTTCAGATACAAGAACACTTGCCCTTTACCTGATAGCCTGAATTTTATAGATGACATTGTGTCACATCCTCAAGGAGAACTTCCCAGTGGAGTTCAACCCTCTTTTTGTAAGATCATTTTGAGGAAGGTAAGATGGGTATTATTGTACCCAATTTGCAGATTCAAAGACAGGAAATGAGAGCAATAAATAGATGGTTCCTAGGTGGTAGAGATTGTGCAAAGGGAGCTGGGATGTGAACTCAGATCTTCTGCTACCATGATTTTCCTAGAAACTCTGATTAATTGGAACAGACTCTACCTGAAAAGTGATTAATGATATCATTTAAAAAATCTTATTTATAGTATTAGAATATACTGATATATAAATGTATCAGTTTTCTGTGGCTGCTGTAACAAATGACCACAGACTTGCTGACTCAAAACAACAGAAAGTGATTCTCTCACAGTTTTGGAAGTCAGAGGTCTGAAATCAGTACTACTGAGCTGAAATGCTCCTTCTGGAAGTTCTGGGAACAATCTCTTCCTTACCTCTTCCAGCTTCTCATGGCTGCCAGTGTTACTTGGCTTGTGGTCACATCACTCCAACCTTCAAGACCAGTATCTTCAAATCTCCTTTGGCTCTGTCTTCACACTGCCTTCTCCTCTATGTGTGTAGTTAAATCTCCTTCTGCCTCCTTCTTATAAGGACACTTTTGATTGCATTTAAATCCTTTTCAGGTAATCCAGAATAATCTTCCTATCTCAAGATCCTTAGTTGAATCACATCTGCAAAGGGCCCCTCTTTGTCATATAAAGTAACATGTTTACTGGTTCCAGAGATTAGGACATGGACTTATTCTGAGGGACCATTTTTCAGCCCACCACAAAAAACTAACTCCTAATTATACTATACTACGACTTGGTAGGTGATAAAGATATTAAGCCATATTTTATCCAATGCTTATACCACCTGGGAGACACCACCTACGATGGCTACAGGCTCTGAAATGGAAGGGAGAGTTTTCAAATCTAGTCTTCTTAAGCTCTGGACTCAGACTTTTTCCACCCCTTTCCATTGAAGGAGTTTTATTAAAACAGTAGTTTTATTTTTGTTTTCCCCTTTTTTCCTGGACCAAAGTCTCTCATGAGTAAAGCATCCCCATTTGCAAAATAAGAAACTTTCCCTCTGGCTACCTGTTCCTTGGATGGAAAGCTGTATTTTTGATTTTGCCCAAGTTTGGGCTCTGTAATAGCGAACTCTGTGTTCTGTTTGTGCAAATTATCCCTGCTGACAGTAATGGGGAAACAGTCTTCTTCCAAGAGAGTTAATAGGTCCCAGTACCAGGGACGGCATCTCTTTGCCACTTTCCCCAGGAGCAATAGGACTGATTTTTTTATTAGCCCAGTGAAGTGCTGGCAAAGGAGGGATCCTTCTCAGTTCTCTTCACCTGGGAATTTCTGGTTCCTGGAGCCTATGTGTGTCTAGTCTTCAGTCAATTAACATAAAGTTCAGCTGAAGGGGTGTGGGGACCCAATTTCTCAGTTCCAGGGTGTTCCAACCTGCTTCAGTCTAATTCCATTGCTATCCTCATTCCAATCAATGCATTTTGTCAAACATAAAGTCAAAGTCAGGTTGCCTTGTTCTGTGAATGATGATTGCTAAATGACATTAATAGTTAAAAGATGCTAATGTTCCCCCAAACGGTCAGGTCTCTGTCTCTTTCTCTTTTTGCTGTCATTTTCATCTTACTGATAGTGTGTGAAAGGTGAAGTCTTTCTCCACCCCAGCTCAAACTTAATACACTGCCCGTGAGTTATTTGTCCCAGCTCCCCAGAGACATCTGAAATTGATTTCAGAGGCTGAACACTCAAATTAGATATTTAAAGCAACGAAGATGAATTTGAAGATAAATCTACCCTGTTGAGGGTCAGAGGACAACTGATGAAATATTTTTTTTTATTCTTAGCCCATAACATGATTCTTTTTCAGCTTGTCATTTTCTGGAATCAATATGCAAATTAAAGAAATGTAGCATTGAGTACCTACCTGTAAGGACTGTGTATCGTCAAGTGTCTATCTAGGTTTGCCTTGAAGCCAAAGTATGTATTTTGCAAGTTGAGTTTGGAACACTGAAGTCTGATGGATTCATGTGGCTTCTAGAACTCCAGCTTCACCTAACTTGTACTGAATTTAATTTCATACCAGCAATGTTATTTCACTTGCTTGTGAGTCACAAACAATTGATTTTGTGCAAGTTTGGGAATCTTACAGGGTGTGATACAGCAAGATGCCCTCTTTTAAACTTTTTTTTAATTAAAAACTATGTTTACAGATTTGTTCATTAGAGACAAAAAAATTCGGAAATAAATGTCCACAAGAATACATCATGGACCAGAGGCAGAGTCTGGATATGAAATACAATGCAGTCAAGGAAAGTAAAATGTGGAGCTCTCTTCATGTATTCCCAGAATTTCCTTTGACTTTATTTATTCTAGTCTATATCTTAAACATGTGCATGGTCATAACTTCTTTCTGGAGAACTGCCTTGTCCTAGATATTTTACTCTTTTTGATGTGAAAATCATTGTAAATTGCAATATTGGTCTGAGAGGTTGTAAAGAAAGGCTTTAGTTTTCCAGTAGAAAAAGGCAGTCCTTAAAGATGTAACACCAACTTTCTGCTGAGAGAAAGACTTTTATTTTTCAAGGCAGAGATATGGGATTATGGGGAGAGAGGATTAGAATTTTGCCTTGACCTTTCTACTCCTGAATGAGACCAGTGGAATTAACTTAACCTCCTGAGATGTATGATTTGTTTACTGCTCCTTAAAGTCTACCTGCTTAAATTCTGCAATTAATTATGGAGAGACTGAAAGTTTAGGTGGGTGATGAGAACATGAGATACCCCCAATCAGATTCAGGTTAACTCAACTGTGAATGTCAACTAGAGGAAGTGGATACAGAATGCCATTTTAAATGGTGCTACATAAAGGTAATTCCTGAAGTTTTTAGAGTGGAATTGCGGAGGATTTTGGAGGCAAACAGTCAATACTTTTATTCTAGGTTCTTTCACATCCTGAGTGGCTTTAGGCTGACAAATTAATGTCTACATTATTAGTAAAGATAAGCTAGACTATGCTTCAGTAACAAATAAGTCCAAAATCCCGGAGGCTTAATAGATTTGTTGCTTGTCATACAATATGTCTATTGAGGGTATGCCTCACATCATCACTGAGGAAACAGGCTCACAAGGGGCTCTCCCATTTGGAGCCACACTGTCAGAAAGCATGGCTTCCCTAGTTGCCATAAAAGAGGAAAGAAAAAAAAATTGCATGCATTTCCTCCCTGTCCGGGCCTGGATATGATGCAAGTCACTTTTGCTCACAGTCCATAGGTCTAACTACAAAAGAGTTGGAAGATGTAGCAGAACTGAAGGAATGCTTGATGCATGTCACTGTCTCTATGCCTCAGTCTCCCAATTATGCAAAAAGAAGATAACAATACCTACCACAAAAGGTTTCTCTGAAAATTAGTGATAAAAATGTTGAATCATCTACTAGGTGCATAGTAAAATTGAGTTATTAATATTGCAACAAAAGACAACTCCAGTGTGGTTCTACTTGTAGAAGTACCTCAATGAATTTGGTTCTACAGAAACATTAGATGAGGGAGACAAGTCTTATTTCATCAAATTCTTTCAAAGTTATCAAGAACTTTCTAGGTGTCAGGCACTGTGCTTAGAGCTGCAGACTATACAAAGGGAATTAAGATTCAGCTGCCAAAAAACGAACTATTGTTAGTCCAGGAAGTGTAAAAATAAGACAAGTGCCCACATAACAGATTATGAAAACAATTAAAGTATATGGAATGTTGCTTAACATCATTAGCTATTATGGAAATCCAAATCAAAACTATGAGATAATACTTCACACTCACTAGGATGGCTATAATAAATAAATAAATTACATATATATGTGTGTGTGTATATATATACACACACACATACACAGAAAATAACAAAAGTTGATAAGGATAAGGGGAGATTGAATCCTGTACTCACTACTGGTGCGAATTTAACATAGAGTTACCATATGACCAAGTAATACCATTCTAAGACATACCCAAGAGAATAGAAAATATATGTCCACAAAAAAACTTGTTCATGAATGTTAATAATAGCATTATTCATAATAGTCAAAACATGGAAACAACCCAAATGTTCATCAGCTGATGACTGGATAAACACAATGTGGATAAATGCAATATCTGTATCATGGGATATAATTTGGCTAGAAAAAGATGAAGTTCTAGTACATGCTACAGCAAGGGTGAAACTTGAAAACATCATGCTAAGTGAAAGAAAGAAAGTAGATTTGTGGTTGCCAGGGACTGAGAGGATGGGAGTGACTGTCAGTGGTTATGGCGTTAATTTCTGGGGTGATGAAAATGTTCTGGACTCAGATGGTGGTGATGGTTGCATAACTCTTATGAATATATTAAAACTATTGACTTGTATAATTTAAAAGTGTGAATTTTATGGTATGTGAATTGTATCTCAATAAAAATTATATGAGAAAAAATAAAGAATTTAAAGGAGGGGGTGTTGTCTGGTTTGGAGAATTTGGTAAGTCTTCATCTGAGGTCAGCCTAAAAGGATAGCAATGATTTTGCAGAGGAACATGAAAGGTATGCAAGGGAAAGGTAAAGTATATGAACACAACTGAGGAAACACCTTTTAAGGGTTTTTGCTTGTTTGGTCCTCCCAATTATCTGCGCCAGATGCATAGGGACAGGACCTTACAAACCATATTTGAATTTCATGATTTCTTATCCATGGTCATGGATGACTGGACCAAAGTAGCCCCATGACTCGAGCTGGGCCAGCTAGATTCTCTCTGTCAAGTTTCTGTTCATAAGACCTGAGATTTCCAGACACTGAGAGGTAGAACCTGAGTCCCAGTGATGGCAGAGAGCTAGATGGAAGGTGGTCTTCAACACACGTTCAGGTTGGCTGTCCTGAGTCCCCTCTTTTGTGTCCCGGTTGCTCAGCATTTCTATGGATCCCATAGAGCCCTCTCCAATAAATTCCTATGTTTTGCTTGGACAAGTTTAAGCTTGCTTCTGTTACTTCAACCAGAAAAAAACCAAACAGTGTGTTCAGCAAACAGTAAAAAAATCAGTCTGACCACAGCTTACAAGGAGATGAATGTGGAAAAGTCAGTTGGGACCTTCTTCTACAGCCTTCTTGGAAACCAGGCTGAAGAGTAAACATTTAATCAGGGGAGTACTTTAAGGCTTTATGACAATGAGATGTCTTATAGACACCATTTAGGAAAATTGATCTGGCACCAATGAGTTAGAATATACAGATTCTCCTCAGTATTGTTTCCCCCTTTCAGTGAACATGTATAGACAGAAGAAGTTCAGTTATGTATGTTGAATTATAAATCAGAAAACAGCAATTGATTTCCATATTAGAACATTTCTGGTTTAACTCATTGTGGAGTTTTAAGTCCAACCTCATCAGTATGTATCCCATGTATCCCTTCCTATGTTCAAAGCACCATGCTGACTATTTACAATCACAAGGCATGAAAATGACATTGACAGATGAATTGACAGATGTCCATCAACAGATGAACAGGTAAAGAAGATAAGATAGATACATATATATGTGTATATATATACATATATATACACACAATAGAATATTACTCAACCATAAAAAAGAATGAAATATTGTCATTTGAAGCAACATAAATAGACCTAGAGATTATCATACTAAGTGAAGAAAGTCAGATGGAGAAAGACAAATATATGATATCACTTACACGTGGCATCTAAAAAATAATACAAATGAATCTATTTACAAAACAGAAACACACTCACAGACATAGAAAACAAACTTATGTTTACCAAAAGAGAAGGGGGGGGGGATAAATTAGGAGTCTGGAATTAACAGATACACACTACTTTATATAAAATAAATAAGAAACCAGGATCTACTGTATAACACAGGAATAATATTCAATATCTTGTAATAACCTATAATGGACAATAATCTGAGATATATAGATAGATAGATAGATAGATAGATAGATAGATATACACATATATACACACATTCAGTTATATATATATAACTGGATATAAATATCACTTTGTTGTACACCTGAAACTAACACAACATTGTAAATCAACTACACTTCAATTAAAAAAAAAACAGTGCTGAAATACAACAATGATTGTGATTGGGTCTGTGCCTCCAAGGAGCTCTCAGATGAGAGTTTACACATGCTCTAGACCATCACTAATATTGTGGAGCGTCCATTACAGGAATGTCTCCATGGTAGAAGGCATGGGATTACACAATGTTCAGTTATTATACTTGTGATCTCAATTCACTGAGTTCTTATCCTTAAGCAGGATGGTTGGCCTATGTGAAGAGGAGGGGACTCTTCCTTGGATCCTCAGCTTTCTGGAGTTTGCACAACTCTTGTTGGAGACACAAAGGCCTGAGTACCCTGTGATTTGATATTTTAATGGAAATTAAGAAAGGAACTAAATTTGTTAAACAGCTTAGTTATAGAAGAGAACTTAGCATTTAGTCTAAATATCCATTCAAAGTAAATATGTGTGATCTCCAAGATTTAAATTCAGACATTTTTTCTTATTTTCTTCCTTCTGTCTTTCTTCTTTTTTTGCTTTCCTTCTAAATAAAGTAAGATGAGTTCCTCCTGCTTTTATCATGTGAGTAGAGTTGAGATATTCTTGGCCTTTAAGCCATGGCAGACATTTTTCATCAGAAATATCTCTTTGTCTAATGTGTTTCTTCACTCTGTATGGAGTAAATTCAAAATGAAATGTTGTGTTAATACCATGACTTCTTTCTGTGGGCTTTGGGAAATGCAGAGTGGTGCAGCTAAATGCACGTTTCAACTCCTGAAACAAAATAAATGGTATGTAAAACTCCACCCAAAATCTCTCCACATTTACTCATTAAGAAGTTTTCCAGCATCATGCCCGCGGGCACTGGGGTCAACGTCGCGGCTTTTCCGGACGTTCGTTGGCCACGAGGAAGGGCGGAAAGGACGTCCGGGAAAGGTGGAAAGACTATCTCCCAGTTGAATAGCGGATACCTGGGACTCGTTTCATTGCTTTCAAAGTTCCTTTAAAAAAAGTTTTGAAAAGAATCTTACTCCAGAAGAATGTTTTTCCCCCTTGGATCTCTTTTAACAAAATCCAAGAACAGAACGAAGCACTTGGGCTGATGATTGACTTAACATATACTCGCCGCTATTATTAGCCAGAGGACTTACCAGAAACTATTCCTTATCTCAAAATTTGTACAATTGGGCATCAGGTGCTAGATGATGACAGTATTTTTAAATTCCAATGTGCTATTAATGGGTTTCTGAAAGAAAATAAAGATAATGACAAACTTATTGGTGTCCACTGTACCCATGGTTTAAACAGGATGGGCTACCACATCTGCAGATACTTGATTGATGTAGAAGGCATGTGGCCAGATGATGCAATTGGATACTGGTGTTTTATCTTTACAAGTTCCCCGTCATTCCATAAGAAAGCTGCTCTTCTTCTGGTTTCATAAGAGATGGTGAACAGTGGTAAAATATCCAGTTTACCTAAATTTCTAGAGTACGCTTCAGGGAGTGAATGATGGGGTGGGATGTTGGGGCAGAGTGAGAGATACAGATTCTGGTGAGACTGAGAGTCATTCACAAACATTACTGGGCTGTGGTGAAGGAGAACAAAAATAAACCAGGTTCCTGCTGGTGGACAGGAAGCCAAAATGAAGAAGAATGTTGTGCAGCTGGGCAGTGTAATTAGGCCCATAAGTGCTGTGTCTTCTGATAGTAATTATGAACAGAAACCAAATAATAATTACTAATAACATGTAGGTTACCAATCCTTGAGAGCTGAGGCAGAGAGAAGGAAAGATGGCATTATACCTTGTCTCTGGTTCATTGAGTTTCCCAGGCTGGGTTGTGACCAATCTTGGGTGAAATCATAACTAAATCATTTTTGCTAAGGTGATCAGCTTTCATGGGGTCCTTTCTCTGCACTCTGTCCAATGATAAAGCCCACTGGTTTATGCCTCCTGGAAAACAGTTATTTCAAAACAGTATAAGTGAAGCATTGATGAAAGAGCCACGAAGAACATGTTTCCACATGGCCTCGCACCTCCTTTACAAAGTGCTTTAAAACATTTTTCATCCAAAAATCAATAAAAGAAAAGGATTGGGATCAAATCCCGTACAGAGGTAGTGTAAGAAAAGAGAGAATAAGGAGCAGAATAGCAACTCTTCAGACAATAAAATCAAGTTGGAAAAGACAGGTCCACAAAACAGATAAAAACTGTAGCCTATTATTTCAAAGTGGGCTAAAAGATGTTAGGAAAAACAATGGAAAAGATGAAAGAACATGGATCGAGGAGGGAATGGGAAGTTACTGTTTAATGGCTATAGAGTCTTTGTTTGGGATGGTGAAAAAGTTCTGGAAATGGTAAATGCTGATAAATGCCACCTATGGGTGTTTGGTTTTAGTTGATCTTCTTCCATGAAAGGGTTTGGAGAGATTCAGAAACTATGCTGCTGCTTCCATCTTTCTGAGGTCCTGCTCAATCTTTTGACATAATTATTTTGAATTTGGATAGTGGTGATGGTTGCACAGCATTGTGAATGTATTTAATGTCACTGAATTGTATACTTGAAAATGGTTGAAATACTAAATTTTGTTTTATGTATATTTTACCATAATAAAAAAAAGATGAACAAACAGCATAAACCAGAATTAGGTAAGATGATAGAACTCAGGACAGAATTCAAAATAAAAGAAAAAAGTTTCAAAAAAAAAAAAAAGAAGTTTTCCAGATAAACTCTCAGAAGGTTCTCACATGTATCGGCTCAGAAGCCACACAAGCAGAGAGAGCAGAGTATGGAGGGCACTGGTGTGACAACCACCAGAAGACTTCCCCAGGTCTGGAGTTTGTGCCAGGCTGTACACACACACTACACGGTGCCTGGGTGTGTTAGCTGTCAAAGTTTGGTTCCTATCAAAGCACTCTTTGAGACATGGATTAGGTACAAGTATTTACTTGGGAAATGACCCAGGAAATACACTGTGGGTGTGAGAACAGGAGGCAAGAAAAGAAGAGCTCCAGTAAAAAGTGTGTTAGTGATCAGATTATCACTGCAGGCAACTGGGATGCACAGCTCTCAGGAGCCTCTGAGAGGCACATTGCAGGTGCTCCAAAAATGTTTTCTGGAATTTTGAAGGCAGATTTGATGATTATGGAAAATAACAGAACTTGTAGAACATAAAATATCTGTGGTAGTATAAAAAGAAGCAGTACTATGTGCTTTTTAGTTTTAGTCCATGGCTTCTACCCGTGAGTAATTTTTAACCCATTCACTGATCACTGAAGGCAGTGGTTCTCAATAGTAAATTTAAGTAAGCTGGTTTTTCAAAGAATATACAAAGGGACCGCTTATTTTTAGATAGCTGTATCCCAGATATAGAAAGCAAATTTATGATTACCAAAGGGGATAGGGGGAGGAGGGATAAACTAGGAGTTTGGGATTAACAGATACACGCTTCTATATATAAAATAAGGTAACCAACAAGGACCTACTGTATAGCACAGGGAAGTATACTCAGTATTTCATAATAACCTATAAGGGAAAAGAATCTGAAAAAGGATACATACACACACACATATAACTGAATCACTTTGCTGTACACCTGAAACTAACAAAATATTGTAAATCAACTATATTTCCATTTAAAAAAGATAAGTGTATCCAAGACATTGGGAATCAGTTATTAATTGAAATACTCAAAGAAGGGATCAGAGAAAGCATATAACAGAGCACACCTCACACCACGAGAATGGAGCATCTAATGTGAGTATTCAGCTGTTTGTTATTTCTGCTTTCCGTCACTACCCTGGAGAATGATCTTTTCCCAACACATGTCTGATCTTGCCATCTCTCACTTAACCATCTGCAGCAACTCCATCCCACCCATGAGACGGGACTCAGACACCTTGTCCAAACCATCAGGACTCGGGCTCCGGCTCATGATTCTGGTTCCACCTCCTCTCTCCTCGACACACCCACAACTTGACTTACACCACTCCTAATTACCTAAGCTTATCCTAGTGTTTTACCCTGAGTTTATACTTGCTGTTCCCTCTCCAAGAAATATTTCTTCCTCTTACCTGTGCTTATTCTCGCTACAGGTCTTCCTCAGCTTACAATGGGGTTACTTCCTGATACCCATTGTAAGTTGGAAAAGTCACAGGTGAAAATGCATTTAATACATCTAATTTACCGAACATCATCATAACTTAGACTAACCCTCCTTCAACGTACTTGGAACGTATTGAGTATCTTATGTAATTTGTTGAATATTGTACTAAAAATGAAAAACAATGATTGTATGGGTAGAGAATGGGTGTAAGAGTATGGGTTGTTTGCCTTTGTGATTGTGTGGCTGACTGGGAGCTGTGGCATGCTGTTACTGCCCAGCATCAGGAGAGAGTCATCATACCACAAACTGCTAGCCCAGGAAAGTATCAAAATTCAAAATTCAAAGTACAATTCCTACTGAATGCATATCACTTTCATTCCACTGTTAAGTCAAAATATGGTAAGTTGAACCACCATCTGTATATACTTTGTTTACACTTGTGTTATAGTATTGCCCCAATTTCAAAACCTAGTTTATTTAGACTGTTATACTTACTGGACTATACAGACTATGTTTTTTTTTTTAATTCATCTTTGCCCCTTGAGCCTATCACCATGTATAGTATATATTAGTAGGTAGGTGATCAGAGAACTTCTATAGGAAGAAAAAAATGAATGAATAGATGGATAGATGGATGTATGGATGGATAGGTAGATGGGTTGATAATGTTATCCCTCAGATCTATAGTCATAGATTAAAAGTGCAGGCACAAATTAAAAGTTCATTAAGTGTGTCTTTGTGGTTTTCATTCAGGAAATTGTGTTTGTATTTAGTCCCAAAAGACAAGGAGGAAGACATCTTGCCCCAACTGAAGAGTTTCTGAAATATGTGTATCCCAACCTGTCCTTACTATATCTTCTAAACCTGTATCACCAATATGGCAGCCACTATCAATATGTGGCTATTGAGAATTTGAAATGCAGCTACTTGGATTGAAGACATGAATTTTTAATTTTATTTGATTGTAATTAATTTTAATTTTTATTTTAAAAACATACTTTATTTAGTTAATGGAAAACTTTATGCTTGAAACAACTTGAATATGGAAATCAACTTTTCCAACTGCAAATTTTATTAAATCTAAATACAGATAAGGTATTTTTGATAAAAATTTAGCACCTGAAAGTATAAAATACATGCTGAATTTCAAAGACTCAGAGCTAAAAAAATTAAACAATATCTTGTCGATAACTTATATGTTATTTACAAGTTGAAAAGCTCACATGTTGGATGTACTGACTTGAGTAAAACATATATATCACTAAAATTAATTTCTCAGGTTTTATTTTATTCATTTTAATGTGGATACTAGGAAATTTTGAATTGTTTATGTGGTTTGCATTTTATTTCTCTTGCACAGGGCAGCTCTAGATCAGCACATGGCAGATGCTGGATCTTATCTATTCCCACCTGGATAGTATTGATCAGCCTCAGTTTGAACTTTCCCCATGAAAATTCTCTTCAGTGAACCAAGATAAACAAAAAAAAAAGCACTAGCGTTATGGATATCTAAGATATCCATAACTAAAATACTTAAAAAACATATTTTTTGGCTAATTATTTATTGACTTTCAGCTCAAGAAACAGCTACTAAGCTCTGCTCTGAAATACTGGGGCTGGGACCTTACAAACCCCATTTCCTGAACTCTCTGGTCATTTGGCTGCTGGTAAGCTTTGGCCAATAGAGGGAGGTTGGAAGGTGGGAGAGAGGAAGATAGAACTTCCTCTCTGTCTTCCTGTTCCTGTCAACCTCATCCCCAAAGCAGTAGGTTTTTCCAGCCTCGAGATATTTTCAGCACTCCCAGAAACAATCCCCAGTGCCTGCTCTAGGACACCAACACAACAGAACACCAGTCAGTCTACAGAAATCTGAACACCAGCTTTCTTTTTTTATTCTGAGCCTTGAGGTGGCAACTACTCCTATAGTTTTTATTGCAGAGTTATCTCAGCTTTTGCTTTGTGCTCTTTCATTTTTCAATACTTGGGTAATTACTTAAATCCCCTCTTGAAATTTATAACGTTGTTCTGTTTTCCTGATGAGAACCTGAATAGTACACATGCATTTGTAAAAAAAGCACACTTAAAAATAACTTAAACATCAAAGGATAAATCATAGTAACAACCTGAAAATAATTAGGATGAAATTATAATGAACATACTATAATCAAAATTTGTGAGGTGCAGCTAAATCTAGATTTAAAGGGAAAATTAATAGCCTTAATCACCTTTATTAGATAAAAGAAAAACAAAATCAGTGACCTAAGGGTAAAAATGAAGAAATTTTTTTAAAAACATAAAAGCAAACCCTGAAA
Organism: Mesoplodon mirus; assembly: GCF_964341445.2. Classification (NCBI taxonomy): domain Eukaryota; kingdom Metazoa; phylum Chordata; class Mammalia; order Artiodactyla; family Ziphiidae; genus Mesoplodon; species Mesoplodon mirus. The sequence continues at coordinate 181,978,443 of NC_138979.1, forward strand.
AAAAGAAAAATGGTATCAAAAAGTAGGGGAAGAAATAAATTAATAAAATTAAACAAACAATAGAGAAAAATGAACAAAATCAAAACCAAACTCTTTACAAATAATATAGTTATATCTGGTGACATAGATCAAACAAAGAGAGAAAAGCTAAAAAAAGAAAAACACACAAAAAAAGAATTTGTAATATAAGGGAACACAACCACAGGTAGAGAAGAGATAGACATTATAAGAGGAAACGATGAATAACTTAACGTAATAAATTTGAAAAACATATAAATGGGAAAATAGTTGGAAATATTAAATTTGTAAAACATGCTTTATGAACATAGACAACCCAAATAGAAATAAAGTAATTGAATGGCCAAATAATGATTACCTAAAAGAAGAAAAGGAACTGTATTTTACATGGAAGTTCATGTCAGGGAAGATTTAATTTTTTCTTTCTCCTATTTGATCAACAGAAGAGAAAAAGTGAGAGAATGTTCCAAACTTTACTTTGTGAGTCTGGAATAACCTTGTCACCAAAACTAGAGACAGACACTATGAGAAAAGAAAATTATGGCAATTTCACTTGTGAATAAATATAATTTCTGAGTATAAGTGAAATAATCTGAAATAAAATACTACAAAATGAATTAAGCAATGTGTAAAATAATCAATTTGTGATTAACCCAGAAACATAAGGGTAATTTTAAATTAAAAGACAAATTAATATAGTTTACCATATTAACAGAATAAAGGAGTAAAACTATGTTGACAATGATGCAGAGCTACGGATTAAATTCAAAAAATATAATTTAAAAAATCTCTTAGCAAAGTGAATCAGCTATACATATACTTATATCCCCATATATCCTCCCTCTTGCATCTCCCTCCCACCCTCCCATAAAGCAGAAACTAACACACCACTGTAAAGAAATTATACTCCAATAAAATGTTAAAAATAAATAAAAATAAATAAATTTAAAAAATAAAATAAAATTAAAAAAACCCTTAGCAAACTAGAAATTAATTCTGTAAATTTCAAAGACCAAGAGCGTACTCACTAGTAACACATTTGTATTCCATTAGTAGTTAAATAAAAGACTAGTGGTTCCCATGTCACTGCCCAGTCCAGCACTGTGTTGGACTAACTAGAACAGAAAGTAAGACAAATCAATGAAAGCACAAGGATTGTAAGGGAAGAGACTAAATCAGCATTATTAACAAAATTAATAAGAGGATTTCAGCAAGTTGGCTGGATACATGTCTGATTTATTCAATGAATTATATTTCTATAAAGAGGCATGATTACAAAAGTTTCTAATACCATTTATAATAGCAACACAAAATGCAAAGCATCATATAATAAATCTAACTAAAATTTTGCAGTTCTGTAGGAACTATTACTTTCACAATCTTAACTATGACTACATGTGTGTGCATGTATGTGTGCATACCATGTTCATGTTGCAATGAGGCAATGATGTTAAGATGTCAAGTCTACCCAATTCAACCTATGAATTCAATTCTATTTTGATCAAAATCTCAATGGGAATTTTACAGAGCTTGACAACTCATTCTACAATTCCCTAAGTCAAGTTCATTTTCTAACGTACCCAAGACATATTCATCTTACTTTTTCTACTCTTACCTTCCTTCATCTCTTCAGAACTATATGCTCCTTGGACAGTGCTCTCTCTTAACCAAATAGATCTCTCTTTGGCAGATTTCCCCTCCAGTGAGGCTCGATGAAGATCTTCTTGGTCATCCACATTAATGACAATATTCTGAGTGTATAAGTCCTCATAGGAGGGATGCCTGGTGGCCCATGCTTCCTAGTGGTGCCCACCTGCCAGGCCAGCAGCTGCAGCAGCAGTTCCTGCATGATAGCGCAAAGGGCAAGATCTATGTGGTGGGACTTAACCTCTCAGATGTGAATATTTACTATAAATTTATCCTAACAATGAGAGGATGTTAACGGGCACAGGGAGTACATAAAGGCCAATGGAACAGAACAGAAAATCCGGAACCTGACCCATGTATATATGGAAACTTGATATATGGTATAGGTGGCAATAGAGATTAGCAAGTGTTTTATTTCAGAAAATGCCAGCTGCCCTACCAGATAAATCTTGCAATATTTTCACACAATAGAAATTCATTTCTAACTTCATGAGAAGCCCTGATTGGCAGGTGCCTCTTCTAAAAGCTGTAATTCAAGGACCTGTATTTTCAATCTTGTGATGCCAGCATCTTCCACTTATGGTATCCTTGTCCACCTTAATCAAGCAACACAAGCTAGCGAAGAAACAAACATGGAGTACCACTTGCAGGAGTCTTTTTGTGAGTCTGGCTTGGAAGTGTGCACATCATGCCCATCCATAGTCCTCTGGCTAGAACTCAGTCCTACTGAGCCATCAAACTTCAAGGGTGGTGACTGGGGGAAAGAAGTCCAACTTGCTAGAAGGAGGAAGAGAAACCAAGTTTGATGAATAGCATATAAGTCCCTGCCACAGATTGGAAATAATGGTCTATTTGATGAATGGCCCAAGGTAATAGGTTTTGCTTTGCGAATAAGAGAAAATGAGAGTTCTACTTAAGACCATTCACAAAAGTGCATTCTAAATGTGTGAAAGACCTAACTGTAAAAACAAAACCTCAGAAGACAATGAAAGACATCTTTATGGTCTTAAGCAAGGGGTTTTCATTTTGTTTTCTTTTAAATACAGAACACCTAAATCTCAAATCAAAATGTAAAGACATAACTAAATTTTACTAAATTTACTAATGACGCCATAAAAAATTGAAAATGTAGAGCAATAAATATAACCAAGAAGACATCAATATTCAGAACAAGAATATCTATAAAACAATAAGAAAAATAGAAGTAATCATAGAGAAAAACTTGGCAAAGATATGAATAAGCAATTCAGCAAGGAGGAAATCTGGGGTGTTGAAGACGTCAAAAGATGTACATCATCACTATAAATTAGGGGGACAAAATACGGCGAGAATGTCAATTTTTAAAAACAAATTGATAATACTCAGAATTGACAAGAATCTATAAGTGGGACCTCTTAGACACAGCTGAGGGAATATAAATTGGTACACATACTTTGAAAAATAAATGTCAATATTTAGTTAGGTTGAAGATATTTATGTTCTATAACTCAGCAGTTCCATTTCTAGCTACATACTCTATAGCAACTCTCACCATATGAGGGAAACATGTGCAAGAATTTTCAATGGCTTTATTTTTAACAAAATAAAAGAGAAACAGTCTAAATATCTATCAACAGGAGAGTCTATTAAAATTCTGTTCAAACACCATACAGCAGTTACAATAAATGAAGTGGAGATAGATGTAACAACAGGATAAAAACCTCAAAATTGCTGTGTTTAGGGGAAAAAAAGAGGATTTTCTGGGTATTGTGTATTATATGAGGCAAAAGATATAAAATTGAATATGAAGCAAAATAGTATATACTGTGATTATGGATGAAAGGAAAAATGTACAGTTCATATGAGAAGGATAAGGAATGAATGTAATATGGTAACTGGTTGACTTTAAGAAGAGAAGGGGAAGATATGTTTGGGAAAGGAGTGAACAAGAGGCCTTAACTGTATTGATAACGATGAATTTATTTACAAGTCGAGAAATAGAGACTACTATGAATCAATAGATGCATGTACAGATGGCTGGGGACAGTGCTGTTCTTTATATTATTTGCCATCCTTTGCTGTATGCTAAATATACTTTATAATTTAAAAAGATTCAGAAATAACAGTCTTTGATCTTATCTCTCTCCAGGCATCACCACTTCTCCATAAAAAGCCTATGAAAAACCCTTTCCCTAATTCTAATTTCCATTTCCATTTCCATAATGACTCTTGATCATCCCATACTGGGCATCCTATAACTATGTTACTACTAGCCCACCTGGGCAAGTGGAATTGGCTTTTTTTTTTTTTTTTTTTTTTTTGCAGTACGCGGACCTCTCACCGTTGTGGCCTCTCCCGTTGCAGAGCACAGGCTCCGGATGCGCAGGCTCAGCGGCCATGGCTCAAGGGCCCAGCTGCTCTGCGTGGGATCTTCCCGGACCGGGGCACGAACCCGTGTCCCCTGCATCAGCAGACGGACTCTCAACCACTGTGCCACCAGGGAAGCCCTAGAATCGGCTTTTGAGAGCAAATTCTTCAAGGGGTAAAACTTCAACTCTTTTCTGTAACCAAATCTGGTCAAAAGGAAGAGTTTTCTAAATTCTTAGCTTAAATATGAGGGACACGAATGCCTCAAAACCTAACCTGTCCATCGCCAGTGGTGGTAAAGATTGCTAAAGAAGAGGAGATTGTGATTGTGGGTCTGTAATCTATGTTATTGTAAAGAACCCCCTACGTAGGTATCTTGGGCCGGTAGCTTACCAGAAGAGAGGAAAATGCAGATGATTAGCATGACTGTGACATTTTCTATGTCTCCTATGCCTGTGAGCTGCTTTCAGAAATCATTCCTTTAATGAACTAGTGATGATAAAAATAAATAAAATTGTAAAGTCAGGATAAGCAATAGAAAGGCAGAATATTATTAGTCACAAAATTATTATGTATAAATTCTTATCATTCTAACTATATTTTCATTGTAATGGCCATAATAATGTACACGTGTACAACATTTTATGACTTTAAGTCAAATACACACCCTCTGGTATGCCCAGAACAGCCCTGTTTTATCCTGTTGTCAATTAAGTTGGGCTTAACTGTTAGTAGTGACCTGGTTTGGAGACTGCATTTTAAGGCAGATTGATTTTAAAAAATTAGTCTGAGTCCTGTTTTGACATTAATTGAGAGAGCTTTGGGGTATCACTTTGTCTCTCTGAACTGGTTTCTGGCCTGCAACACTGGAGGTAAAAATGCACCTTCCCGTCCTTAACTCCTGAGTCCACCTGCCACCAAGTCACACTAATACTCATCTTAATTCTCTCTCTTCTTGAATATCCACCCCTGGTCAAAGTGGCCATCCTTTCTTAACCTGACTGACTCCATAATTAGTAGATCCTAGTGCAAAATGAACCCATGGGGCCCCTCATTCAAAAATGAAGAATTTCAAGATGGTGTCCATAGATCATTAAACCAAACTCAGGGGCTTCCTAAGTGCAAGGCCCTATGTGTCTGTCACCATCTTAATGCCCACCATCATAGGTGCACAGAGAGACACCGGGCTGCTCCCCTCACTCAGAGCCATCCCATGAGTTAAGGATGGTACTTAGTGGCCTCCTGAGGTTCTTCTTTCCTGGCTACTCACTCACATCCCTGCTTTCTCACCTGTGACCTTGGCAAAATGACCACATTGTGTAGGTCTCCATGTAAAGGGGGAGAGCAATACCTGCCAGTCAGGGTAATGCCAGGGCTCAGTGAGATAATCTGTGCAGAAGTGTGGAGGAGTCGACCGGCCCGCCCCCTCTGTGATGACCAGCTCTGGCCTCCTTGCTCTCCCTCACTAACCTTCCAAAGTGCGTGATGTGCTGGGCTCACAGCTGGATCTGGGACCCCATGGTGCACACAGCAGACATGACCCCTGTCCTCTGGGCTTACAGAGAGGAGGACGGTCAGTAGTCAACTGAGCCACCTCAGGATGAGTCCTGGGATTCCCACTATTGTAGGAAGAAGGAGAGAAACACAGCGTCTGTAACAAGGGAACTGACACAGCCTGGGGAACAAGGACAGCTTTCCTGGGCCTGTGACAATTTAGCTAAGATCTGAAGACTAAGGAGAGGATAAGGAGGAAAAATGGGTGTGGACAATATTACTAACAGAGAGTTCAGTGCTAGTAAGGCCCTGAGGCCACATGATGCTTTGAGAAAAGACCAGCAGTGGGAGGGAAGTCACAGCATTTGCTGAAAGCAGAGGAGGGGGTGGCCGGGGTAGTGCTGTTATCCTCGGGGTTGGGGAGCCCACTGAAGACTCTGAAGCAAGGGTTACCATTGGCATATCATAGGGGACATGTGGGGACTGGTTGACATGACCGGAAGCTGCTGACCTATTAGGAGAGAAGCGTGATCTGAGAATTTCTCTCTAAGTAACCAAGGATTAAGAAATCAAAATATCTGTTTCCTTTGACTTGATCTGGGTCTAGCTTCCAAGACAGTGCAGGGATAAAACATCCCTGGGAACAAACTTAGCCACACTTAGCTCAGGTAGGAGCCATGCATCTCTCTCCATGCATCCCCAGGACGGGTCAGGGACAGAGGACCAAAAGGAAGAACCCAGAAGGAGTATGCCTTCCTGCCTCCAGACCAAGCTTCCGTGGAGACTGGGGGGTTCCTCTGTAGGGCCGGCACACAGATGGAAGAGCCCAACCCTCTCCCTCTTTGGTAAGTAGACTCTCCTCCTGGAAGCTGGTCTTAAATAGACCAGCACAGCATGGAGTGAAGGGCCACCATTGTAAGAGCTTCTCTACCGAGGGGTGTCCTAACCCTGTTTGTCCTTTGATCTGCACTGGGAATGACAAGCAGAGCACACAGAGGACGCCTGGACAATCAATGCATGTTCTGAGTGTCTTTCTCCCTGCTCCCAGTTCATAGAATGCCAGGCCTTCTTGGAAGGCATCTTGGTAATTTATTGTAAGCAATGGAATGCAAACCCTCCATGTTTTTGCCCCAAATAATAGTGTGTAGAAAATCTTAGTATATGAACCAGACACCATGAGGCTGATCTTGTAGAAAGGAGAGCAGGGGACCTAGCTTGTCCCTACCTTGTCCCACATCCCAATAGCTGGGACAGGGTACATCAGCAAGACCCTAAGATGGCAGTGATGCAACCTGAAGCCCTTGATCTCATGCAGAGAGGAGGGGACATCATCTCTTCACCATCAAGGCTGGCCTTCATTATCAAGGCCCTGAGCTAAGAAGAGTTGTTTGTGGCATTAAGCTAAGGAATCAAGGCCTCTGTGTTGACCTTGCCCTCGTATTTTCATGGGAGACATGATGTGCTCTGGTGGAATGGCCTCCAGACCTGGAGTCTCGGAGCCACACTCAGGATGAAGTCTTCCTTCTGCTTCTGCATCCTCTTGGGCAAGTCCCTCCAGGCCCCTGAGCTGTCCCCCCGACTCCGTCATTGGAAGGATGGGGACAGTGAGTCTGGAGCTGGCAGAATTGCACTGGGCATTGGTTCGTCAATCAAGGGCTTTGCTGACCTCCTCTTGGGGACCACCCTGCTAGGTGCTGCAGGATGGCATTCATTTTCTAGGGCTGCCATAACCAGTCACCACAATTGGGCCACTTTAAACAACAGAAATGTATTTCCTCACCCTTCTGGAGACCAGACATCCAAAATCAGGGTGTTGACAGGAAGTATTTCATTCTGGAGGCTCTGAGGGTAAAGCTCTCCCATGTCTCTCTCCCAGCTTCTGGTGGCTGCTGGCAATCCTTGGCTTCTAGACACATCACTCTAATCTCTTTCTCCATCCATCTTCGCATGGTCTTGCCCTCTGTGTGTTTCTGTGTCTGCTTCCTCTTCTTTTTTTCTAACAAGGACTTGTCCTTGGATTTAGGGCCCCTCTAACCCAGGACGAACTCATCTAGAGATCCTTATCTTAATTATATATGCCAAGATCTTCCATGTAAGGACACATTCTGAGGTTCTGTGTAGACACAGCTTTTGGAGGTCACAATTCAAACCAGTACAGGGATAAAAAGAAATTTAAAACACCATCTCTGCTCATAGGAATCACATGGTCTAGAGAGGGGCACACTCATGAATAGACAATGACCATCTCACTCCACATCTCTGAGCCTCAGTTTCCTCATTGCAAATGGGGAACCACCTGTGTGAAGCTGTGGTCGAGGAGAAGGGATGAAATTTACAGAGAGCTCTGGCCTCAATCCACAGCACCAGCTATGATGATTGTTTATATTTTTCTGGGTATAGATGGGACTCTGCCAGGGACCCACAGAGAAGCTTGGTCTGGCCCATGGAGAGAGGGTGAGCCTTAGTCCAGGGTCTCCATCTGAAACACCTGGGGAGCATGGTGGGAAGACGATACCCAGACCCCACGCTGGGCCAACTGAATTGAGACCATCCAGGGTACAGCCTGTGCACTAGGAGTTTTGAATATCTTTAGGTGAGCCTGAGGCACTGTAGAGGCCAAGAATATGGGCTGCCTTTAAAGCAAGAGTAAGAGCTGCCGTCTCAAAGAAGATGGACCTTCCAGGCAGAGGTCCCAGCCTGAGGGAAGGCCTGACAGTGAGAAGCCTCCTGCTTTGTTGGGTGCTGGAAGCTGGCCGGTGCTGCCGAGTATCCAACAGGAGGGGACAACTCTCTGGGCCAGAGAAGAACAGGGGCCCTCAGTGCAGAGGGCAAGGGGGGCTTCTCCTGAGGGCAGGGGTACCCGGCAGTGATGGCCTAGCTAGTGGGGTGCCCAATGGACATTTAGTGTCTAATTAAGAGATAGCGAATCTGACACGGCCAAGCAGCAGATGGACCGAAGAAGGAGACCTAAGTGGTGTTTACAGGCAAGGAAGGCGCAGCTCCGGCAGCCCCATTTGGCCTCTGCTTTGATCCTTAATCCCAGCCTCAGGTGGGTGCCCCCTGAGCCAGACAGCACTAATCAGGGCGACAGGAGTAATACAATGAACACAAGTGGAGCAGGGTCAGGAAGACAGAGAGAACAAGAGAGAAGAGGAAAAAAAAAGTCTTCACGGGATAAAATTACCAGCCAAGACAGAAGGCTAAGGGGCAGTGGGGCGGGCAACCCCGCCCAGGAGTCTGCCCTGGCCACCCCCCCGTCTCCGCCCGGGCTGGGCCAGCAGATGCTCCCCGTCTGTGACGGGAGCCTGGGGAGAGGGGCCGCCCCACTCCCTACAGTGAGGCGAAGGATAGGGTCGCGGAGACAGGGGCTTTCTGAATGCAAAGGAAGAATCTGGAATCAATGAACAGGGCAAGGGAAAGAGACCCCTGGCCACTTTGGGTCACTGAAAACCCCATCCCTTCTTTCCTGTGGTGTGCCAAACGAAAACTAAACAAGACACAGCCAAAGGTTGGCACTGGCGTTTAAAGTTTAATGCATGCTTAAAAAAATGTATCTCAACAATAATTAAATGAATAAATTATTTTTTCAAAAAAAAAAAAAAAGAGAGAGAGAAAGGGAAAGAAAAAAAAATGATGGCCCTGAGATTTATGCTGCCACTCATGCTTGGATACCGATCACTTATCTGGATAATTAAGCAGTATCAGCAAGCAACCAGATCCCCGAAACTTGATATTAATCCTTCCCTCTTAATAGTAACACAGAGCTGCCGCAGTAGAACTCAGCCGAGACCTGCTAATCCCCCTTTCCCCGCGTTCCGGCATCAGCACACAGCATTGCTTTCCCAGAGAGGTTCGAAGCGTGCTATCAGCAGCTTAAACCTCATTTCGGCTTTGAATCAAAGTATATTCGGGAAGTCTGAAAGAGTCAAGATGACTTCAGATTTCACAGGGAGGGAATAATTCATAACTGCTTTGCCAGTGGGCAAGGGGCAAGACGACTGGCTTTCACAGTCGTCTCTCTCTGAGGTTTGTGTTCAAACCAAAGGCAGCCAACAACTGCCTCTCTCTAAAGTGAAGGCATCTGGGATTTTGCAGTCTGGGTGCCCTCCTGGGCCTCCCCCCCACCCCCAAACTCTGGTATCAGACCTACCGACACATTGTGGGTGTCTTAGGGGGTGAATCTCCACTGGTGTCCATGACAGTCTCGGGATCTGTGTCTGCCCACTTGCTGCCTTCTTTCTGACTATTGGCTTTGCTCTGAATTTCATCTCTCTCCTTCCTCTTTGGATGACACCTTCACTTCTGGTTCCTTGGCTCCTAACTCTGTGGTCTTCCCGTAGGATTTCGGCAGGGCTCTTTTTTTTTTTTTAACTTTTTCTTTTGGAGTATTGGAGTATAGTTGATTAATAATTTTTAACTTTTTCTTTTGGAGTATTGGAGTATAGTTGATTAATAATGCTGTGCTAGCCTCAGGTGTACAGCGAAGTGATGTTAGCCACACACATGCATGTATCCATTCTTTCTCAAACTCCCCTCCCATCTAGGTTGCCATATAATACTGAGCAGAGTTTCCTGTGCTGCAGCTCTTTGGAATTTCAAGAAACACAGACACTCTCAGGTTGATTCAGTCAATAAAGTTCTTCTTATAGCACACGGGGTTTCAAGGAAAAGAGAAAGCAGAAGGAACCCGCACACAGGCAGATCCACAAGGCTTTGGAGTGCTTTGTGCAGCTCCTTCTCAGCACCAGCCTCCCAGTTGCCCTGGTGACTGGACATCCTAGGGCATTATTGCTCCTTTCACTTGAAGTTCCACCATCCTCTTACCTCGGTCACCCTCTGTTGCTATCTCTGTTGCTCCCACCTCCACCAACTGATTTTCTCTTGAAATACCTAACAGATCCTCCTCAAAAGGGGCTCTTACTGGTTAAGTCAGACTCTACCTGAGGTGAGGGGCACTCAGTCTGCAGGCATCTCATGGGGTCACCTTATAGCTGGCCAGCCCATGGGTGGAAGCCTCCAGGACAGATTCATTTCCATGGGCCACTCAGTTTGGCCACGGGAATTGAGACCACAGCGGACTGGGCAAGGAAGCTCAAGCCAGCGGAATGACTCAGAAGAAAGCTGTAGGACTCAGAGCACCCGGAACTCATTTCCAAGTACATTTAGAATCAGCCTCCAGATCCCATTGCTTCAGATTATTGCAGCGGCTACACCAGTATCGGGGACTGCTTCCTGGGATGTGTCCTTGTATGCAGGCGGGCGCTCCAGGTCACTCTTTCAGAGAGGACAGTGCCAACATTGGGAGGAATGGAATAGGCCACCTACAGAGTCCAGAGCAAGGATGCATAAGACCAGTGCAAACCAGATGTGAACTCTAGTCCATGTAGAAAGTCCCTGTAGAAGAGCCTTCAGGAGGCTAGGGAGTCACAAGAGAGGCTAGAAGTGAGCCACAAGCTGTTTATACCCAGGAGGACATGGTTGGAACGAGAGGGACGATGCCAAAGTCAGAATTCCAGGACCAACTCCAGAAGTAGAGGGCAGGCGTTACCATGGAGCTGATTTTGGTGCAAACTGTGGATGCTGCTGAGCTTTCTCTGGCACCGGTGCTGGTCGTGCATCCAATAAGGGGTCAACTGGTCTAAGGCTCACTCAGTCTGGCTCCATCAGAGGAGAATGATGCATTAGGAGGTTCCATTGGGTCACGACATCAGGGCAATGGGGTCAGTGACAAATGAGAAGGAACTTCAGTGGCTGTGAGTAGAGACAGTAACGGTGTTAGCAGGGCAGCAGTAAGTGGGCCCCTGGGAGGAGGTCCCTGACAGGCGGGTGTCCCGCAGATGAGTGACCTCCAGTGCCCCAGTGCTGGGTGCTGTGTGTCCCGCATCTCTCCTCCACAGACCCCTTCTCTCTATGTGCCTCAGGTCTTTTAAAAACGATCTTCCCTAGAAAATGCAGTTTTGAAAATTGAGCCAAAATTCACATAACATCAAGCTGACCATTTCAAAGGGAAGGAGTTAGTGGCATGATAGTTGCACAATCTTGTGAATGACGTCTTGCTGGTTGGCCTGCCATTCACTTCCAGAATCTGGAGCTGCTCCTTATCTCTTGCCTGTCCCCCTTCTATTTTTTTTTTTTTTTTTGCGGTACATGGGCCTCTCACTGCTGTGGCCTCTCCCGTTACGGAGCACAGGCTCTGGACGCGCAGGCTCAGCAGCCATGGCTCACGGGTCCAGCCGCTCCGCGGCATGTGGGATCTTCCCAGACCGGGGCACGAACCCGTGTCCCCTGCATCAGCCGGCGGACTCTCAACCACTGCGCCACCAGGGAAGCCCACCTGTCCCTTTTCTTAACTTTGTAAGTATCACTTTCCCCAAGGGACTTTCCTTGACACCATGCCTAGCACCCTGGTGGGAGCAAGAACTGTCACTCATCTGGGCGGATTTCCAGTACGTCACATAGGTGTTCAGTAAGCCCTCAGGGGATGGCTGGACGGCAGAAAGGCGGTCTCTCCATAAGTGGCAGAACTAGACCACTCCCTTGTACTGAGGTGTGCTCCCTCCCTGGAAACACCTGGATAGTTCAATTACTTGGGACTTCGCCAGGTGCCTCCAGCTGAATAGGTCTGTTCTCCATGTAGCAGATGGTACACAGTGGACAAACCAGGGGGTGCTGGATGCCCTGTCCAGAAGTAGTGTCCATGAGCTGGTCTCTGAGAGGCAGGAGGGGAGAGGGCCTCTCGGGGTACAACGGAGGGAAGGGTGATCCAGGCTTGAAGAAAAAGGAAAGCCAGGGATGAGAGGCAGGGATGGTCACGTGCACGTTTTTTGCCCATGTGAGTCGTTGCAAGGGGAATTCCCACCCCCTTATCCTAATTATGTTCCTGACAACCTGGCATTGGAAAAGCCAACCAAAGAAATGGAGCCTCATCCTTCAACCGGTGACACTGTGAGCCTGGGGTCAGCCAGAGATTCGGAGCCACACAAAGAAACTGGATTGTGCAGGGAGCACAAAGACACTTTAGAGTTACATCCATCCAGACTAGCAAGGTCCTCAGGCAGAGGCTTTAACCTGAACTCCAAGGTCCCACGGTGGCTTCTGGAAGTTTGACAAGCCTGCTGGAACTGTGTACAATATCACCTGTGTGATCCCAGTTGGTTTAGGAATCACTCACTGTTTACCTTCTCAAACTCTTAGCGAGGCCTTGAAATCCCCCACAAGAAAAGACAGGTTCTTCACTCGTCTATCTTTTGCCATCACCTTGGCAAAGATAAGTAAGTGAAATAAAAAAGGAAGGAAGGAAGGAAGGAAGGAAGAGAGAAAGTTAAAAAAGAGAGAAAAATATGTAGCCACATCTGGGTTTTTATGCTAGGAAAATATGAAGTCTAAAACAAGATGGTCAGCATACAGTGGACCTTGAATGCCTAGATTACAAACAAATTTCAGCTTTGATTTAAGACTTCCCAACGTTTTTACTGTGAGCAAATCTCTTAAGCAGAAATGCAGAACAGAGGATCTGAAAAAATTCAAATATATATAGATACTCACCAAGAAATGTAAATAAATTGCTGGAACTGATGACTTAAAATGATGCCTATTCTGTAGACGTGATTTTGAACGGCAGTCAGAATGACCTTTGTGAAGAACCTGTTTGACTGTGTCCGACTCACTTGAAGCACCCAAGTACCTTTGGACTCATTGCTCTTTGGGAAAGGCTGGCATCTTTGAGGGGCCTGCAGAGCGTTTTCCTTCTCATACACATCCCATCCTCCTCTCCCCTTGTGACTCTCAGCTTTCATCCAACCTGTTGGCAAGGTCTATTCCTCCCCAACTCAAACCGTCTACACCTCTGCCTGAACTCCTTTCTTTACATTCAGTAGATCTTCCTTGTCCCTCAGCACCCAGTTTAGATCTTTCTTCTCCAGGATGCCTTCCAAGACCCCTCTTCACCGGGACCAGGTCACAGTGGTATCATTCTGGGAATGCACAGGATTGCTCCTTCAAGGTACCTATGAGTAGAGTAGGACCCTGCATGGTTTGGGGTTTAGAGATACAGGATGCAAAAAGGCTTGGGAACATTCCAGAATGCAAAACAGATAGATCAGCCTGGGTCAGCCCCACCGGCCTGTTCTTCAAATCATCCCTACGAGACTCCTGGCCCTTTTGTCTTCTTTACTTCCCACTCCACCCACAGGATGGACCATCAGCCACCTCCAAGATGAGGCAGCTTTGGGAGGTCAGTTTCCTTAGCATGGCCAATCCATGCAGTGTGGGAGCTGGGGCCCGGCTCCATCCCTTTATTTATAAAATAACGACGAGCTCAATTCTCAGTGACAAAGAGGAGGGTGATAGGGGGTAGGGGGCACATGTATTGACAACCAAGAGTGTTGCTACATTTACCTTTTCACTTTTTATTTGTACAAAAATGGTAAAATGTTTTTACAGGCTCAGCCAATGGTGCTACGGAAACTGAATTAAAGCAACCTTAATTAATATGTCAGAATATAAGAAATGATGAAAATATGTATAATTAAATTCTTGCACTAAAACAGGATTCGAAAATGCGACAGAAATAGCAGCATGTGTTTTTCTTTTTCTCTTTCTCCCCCTCCCTTCCCCTTTCCTCCAGAAAAAAAAATATATAATAATAATAAAAAAGACGTGTTGAGGCTATAGCTGCTGCCACCTGTGTCGACCTCGAAGATGACTGGGTTGCTGGTGGGGACAGCCCGGTCACCCCAAAAATTAGACACAAATCATGGAGATTAAACATTCTCCCCCAAAGAAGTGAGAGAGTGGCATGGACATATATACACACTACCAAATGTAAAACGGATGGCTAGTGGGAAGCAGCTGTATAGCACAGGGAGATCAGGTCGGTGCTTTGCGACCCCCTAGAGGGGTGGGATAGGGAGGGTGGGAGGGAGACGCAAGAAGGAGGGGATATATGTATACATAGGGCTGATTCACTTTGTTACATAGCAGAAACTAACACACCATTTCAAAGCAAGTATACTCCAATAAAGATGTTAACAAAAAATTCTTTCCCAATCAGGTGCTGGCTGCCTTATTTTCATAGAAGATGCCACAGGCTGTGTGCATGACAGCTGGACAGGGTGGCTCTCACACAGCAGTAAGGCTGCTAGACACAGGTGCTTGGAAAAGCCAACATTGGGAATAAATGCACAATTCTACTCGGGGACAATACTGAGAGTTATTCTTTTCTTTATTTACTTTGGCTCCCAGCGTGGCACAGAGGTGCCCCCAGGCACGACCCTGCATGTTGACGAGGTCATGAACCTGGATTTGACCAAAACGCATGGGGCCCCATTCATCCAACCTGAAGTGTGGCTGCATCCCTCGGGCCCTGATCTCCCTGCATCCAGAAAGTCCTGAGGACAGAACTGCCTGTTTGTCCTCAAGAGGGAGAAACTTGGAGCTTCCGAAGACCAACAAGGGACTCAGACACTGAGGCGCAGGCATCTTGTCCTTTGGGGAAAGAAAGGGAAAAATCCATTTCTGGTCTCTGGAGATGGCGCATAAAGAAGCCGATTATTTTGGTTTGTCTGAGGAGGGAGTTGGACCATTTGGGAGATTTCTTTCTGGGGTTTTCTGCCTGCTTTACCCCCACGAATGGCAATCCCCCCACACTGCCCTCCAGGGATGAAAAAGGGAGGCCTTTCTCAAAGGGGTGGCGCTTCTTATTGGGAACAAGATGCCCCTTTTTTGGGGAAATGAGGTAGGTTATTCATAAGCACCAGATGAAAAAGACCAGTGTCTTTGTGAGCCAAGATCTACTCAGTAAATGTGAAACTAGGATGTTCTGGGGCATCTGGTCTGTTACAGGATTTGGAGATGGATCAAGAGTCAAACCTTGGTTTTGTCACCCACTCTGTGTGACCCTAGGCAAGTTACTCACCTTAGGACTCAATTCTCTTACCTGTAAGTTGAGGATGATATTACTTGCCTCCAAGTGTTGTAGTGGAAATTAAACAAAATAATGGATGTAAAGACCTGTGGTAGATATGGAGATGGGCTGTCCAGATGGTCCTGCCAGGAAAGGGTCAGCAAGCAGCTCCCAGCTCTCAGACCCTCAAGCCTTTCCAGAGACAGCCCACAGCTGGTGACTGAGGTTGGTGGTGGTGGAGAGGTACCTGGACCTGACCGTCTGTCAGATGGGGGCACCCTGGCCCATGAGGAGCAGTGTTCCTGCCAGAACGGGGCTGGCCATGGTTTTGCTAGGCCCCCATCATGGTCTAACTCCTCTACCTGCTCTCCTGTTTCCTCTCCCTTCCTTCCAAGGTATTGATCCTTCTATAAACATCTTGCTTTCAAACTCTATGTCAGCATCTGCTTCTTAAAAACTCAACCTCGACAAGATCTTCGCTCTACTCATAGCTCGGAGTGAGGACACAAAATGAGGGCTTAAAAATTGCCCTAACAGGTCTCCTGGAGAAGTCACACAGAAGGGGGTTACATCTAAGAAAACTTATGCCTTATCAGTGGTCCTTTGCTTTCCCCTCCCTGAAGAAACACCAGATCCCTGAGGAAGGGCCCTGGACTGCTGGGAGCCTATGTGGGTGCGGGGGGAGAATGAAAGAAAACGAGGAAGAGAGTTAGAGAGAAATTGTCTGTTCAGCAGTCCTGGATTTAGGAATGAGAGAATTCTAATCCCTGGAGCCGTGTTCCCAGTGGGGTGAAGACTTTCTTCACAGTCCAGGGCCAACTACCCTGGTGGTCAACTCACTGAGGAATATTCTGATTAATAATCTGGATTCCTGAGTCCTTTGCTAGTAGGAAGAAAGGGCACAAAAATAAACCTACTCTGAGTGCTGGGAGTAAATATTCTTAATTCTGACTCAATACATTGGCATGGCTCCGATGCCAGCTCCACCATTTGCAAATGGAGTCATCTGATCTGTGTGCTTAATATTTCTGAGCCTCAGTTTCCAGACTTCTCTTAAGGAACAAATGAGTGAAACAAATGTGGGAAATGCCCGGAACGTTCTAGGCACTGAGTGGAAGGACAGGACATGGCCATTCCCCTTCGTCCTGTAAAGAGCCTGGCCTGGGTGAGGAGACCTCTAAGTTACCTAAAGGGGCTGCCAATTTTCTTCTGCCTGCTGTGCAGCTTTGGACCATCCAGTTGGCCTCTCTGAATTTGAGGCATCTTATATCTAAAATTTGTGTCAGATGGTCTATGAGCCCTAGTTACTTCTTCCATCTCTGAGTTTCTTTACCAACTGCCATTCATTCACGAGGACTTGGTACTTCCAGTTCCCTGCATTCTCTATGACACCAGCACATAGTAGGCATTCAGAAAATACTTGAGTGCATTCAACAATGTGTGGGACCTATCTTTCCAGCACTGCAAGAACTTTACTTTTTTCTGAGTACCTGTGGGCTTTTTGAGTGAGAAAGACAAATGAATGGATATGTTTGTTTAAAGTGGCATGCCCCATTTCTTTCAATTCAACACAAACCAACTCAGCCAACACAGCTTGAGTGCATCTCACGCTATGTTCCAGAAATTGTGTGTTCTCTAACCTTGCTTGAAGTGTTCTCAGGATCCCCAACCTTGTCATGTCAAGAGTGTTTTCTGCAGAAACCAGTGCTCCCCCCACCCCAGCACCTTCTGTGTTGATTGGCCCTATCACTGCTCAGAGCCACTATCTCACCCTCTTTCTTCTCTGGCCATTCGATCCTCACCACTTTCCCATAACCTTTTACCTGTTTCCCCACTGCTCATATGCAAAGCAGGCACTGTCTTCTGTTCATTTACCAAGGCAGTGCTAATGAAAGGTGAACCACTAATGGCTAACCACTTTTATAGAAATACTAGGGAGATACCAAGAGGATTTCAACCTAGGGAAGGACCACTCAAAGTTTGATATCACACAGTATATCAGACACCACTTCATAGAGTAAACTGACCATTCCCAGCATGGTTAGTTGCCTCTGGGATGCTTCTCCTTAGCCCCTGTCACCTCCATGGGGCTGGTGCCCATCCCATGCTCCTATCAGGGACCTCCTCCTCTCTCAATGGTCTCCCCCGTCATGTTCCAGGGAGGTCCTGGAAACTATCTCTAATCAGTTCTACACTCTCAGAGGAAAGCATCGATTCACTTCATACTATGGACAAAGAATGTCTCCTGCCATGTCAGTAAACAAAGGATGTTGTGGCCATCAAGACAGCAGCCACTACAGCCTCCCTGACTCTGCACTCTGAGGGGATTTAGGATGATACAAAACAGCATACTGGCCCGAGACAGTTAAGGTGCACATCAAAGGAATGATTTCTATGAGCCCGGACTCTTGCATCTTCCCATATACAGACAAGTGCTAAATTGATTAACTTGAGATGTCTAGATTTCTTTAATTAGCAGTAATCTTTTAATGTTCCAATTACCTGGTTTTTGTTGCAAAACCCCCTATATATACTCCTCCCCCCTAACTTCTTCAGAACAATCCCTTAGAGCCATCTGAGGGCTGACACCCAGGCTTAAGTCCTCAGAAGGTTCACCAAATAAAACATAATTTTCAACTTTTAGGTTGTGCTTTTTTTTTTCAGTTGACAATCCTTATATGCTTATATGAGGTAGAAAAGAAGGATAGGAGGATAGAAGGAAGGAAGGAAGGGAGGAAGGGGGGAAGTTAATAATTTTATTACAAAGAGAGTTTTCTCCTTATTGTCTCAAATCAATCCTTTAAAACTAGGCTTTCAGCCGTCATAACCAACAAGCCTATTAAAGTCATGTCTCAAATATAAAAACAGTCCTTTTCTGAGGATTGATTTTGCCTGCTCCCACCCATCCCCACCTCACAATTGAGATAGAGACAGGTCTAAAGATATCTTTCAAAATAGCCTTTTATTTGCCCTCACAACCCAAACACATGCACACAGATATGGATATAAGCACACTGAGAGCTCCCAATAGATTCCAAGCTTTTCTAAGAGCTCTCCATGTAACAATTCACTGAAACACATGACAGCACAAGGGAGACTCTAGTACCCCAATGTGACAGATGACAAGACTCACCTAAGAGACGAGTGATTTACCTAAGCTGGTAAGTGGCTATCTGGGACCTGAGTCCAGGTAAACTGGCTCTAGGGTCTCTGCCTGAGAACCAGTCCTCACGTGACATACGTGCAAAAAGATACAGTCCTGCCATTTGCTCTTGGACCTCCCCAGTGCTAAAGAAAAAGTCCTTTCTGAGCTTACATCACACAGACCCTGCTGACACCAGTGACACTTTATGGGAGTAAAACCACAAACTCAGACTGGGACTTGAACCCACTGCCTTTTTTTTTTTTTTTTTTTGCTGTACACGGGCCTCTCACTGCTGTGGCCTCTCCCATTGCAGAGCACAGGCTCCGGACGCGCAGGCTCAGCGGACAGGCTCAGCGGACATGGCTCATGGGCCCAGCTGCTCCGTGGCATGTGGGATCTTCCCGGACCGGGACACGAACCCGTGTCCCCTGCATCAGCAGGCGGACTCTCAACCACTGCGCCACCAGGGAAGCCCCCCACTGCCTTTTAATTGAGATCATACACCTGGTCTCAGGACTTAATGATGCTCATGTTCTTTATGTCTCATCGCAGAAAGAATTCAGTGAGAGACAAAGTGATAGGTAAGAAATGCATTTATTTAGAGAGATTTACATTCCATAGACAGAATATCCCGAAATTTTTTTTCCATCTTTATTGGAGTATAATTGCTTTACAATGATGTGTTAGTTTCTGCTTTATAACAAAGTGAATCAGCTATACATGTATATATATCCCCATACCTCCTCCCTCTTGCATCTCCCTCCTTATCCCACCCCTCTAGGTGGTCACAAAGCACCGAGTTGATCTCCCTGTGCTATGTGGCTGCTTCCCACTAGCTATCTATTTTACATTTGGTAGTGTATATACGTCCATGCCACTCTCACTTTGTCACAGCTTACCCTTCCCCCTCCCCATACCCTCAAGTCCATTCTCTAGTAGATCTGTGTCTTTATTCCTGTCTTACCCCTAGGTTCTTCATGACATATTTTTTTCTTAGAATGCCCCGAAATTTGGGGTGGTTAGATTTTATGGGCTGAATAATTTCATAGGCTAATGAATGGGAGGATTATTCCAACTATTTTGGAGAAAGGGCAGAGATTTCCAGGAATTGGGCCACCACCCACTTTTTGGCCTTTTATGGTCAGCCTCGGAATTGTCATGGCACCTGTGGGTGTGTCATTTAGCTAATGTATTACAGTGAGTATACAATGGCTCACCGTCTACTGGAACTCGAAACTTCCATCATCTTGGACCTAGTTGGTTCTAACCAGTTTATGTCCTATCCTCAAAGCCTATGTCATTCTTTTAGAGGTTGTGTCCTGCCCCCTTCCCTCCTGTTTCAGAAGCAGACCAGTAAGTACTTTTGCTCATGACTTTGAAGAGCTGCCCAGGATTTGTCAGGAACGCACCCTCCATCTCTCTGCCCCTGATTCCCACCCATGACAGAGCTGGGAGAATCACTGTCTGGTTGTTTCTGCAGGACGCTCTGGAACTCATTCCTGTCCTAGGTCAGCCCATCCAAGAGTCACGTCTCTGCACAAATTTGCTTTGAATGGGTTTGACCGTCACTCCTCTGTACTGACACTGCCGCCAAGCGCCAGCCCTCTCTCAGGGGCCATGTGATAAACCACACCCTAAAAACGAGGCTCTAGTCACTACAGGCAGATTTTGGAGGACATTGTTGAAGAGCCTAAGAAACACTTTCTAGATCCTCTTTTTGGAAAGAACAAGACTTCTCTGGAGGAAATGATCTGTTTTGCTTTATGGATGCAGAGACTCATGTAAATAATCCTGTTTCTCCAATTTTGGGTAAACCCAAGACCACGTGTGACTTCCAAGAAGTACTCAGGGCTTCATTTTGGGCACTCAGTTCATCCCAGGGGAAGATCTTTCTCCCTCAATATTTCCCAATTTTCCCAAATTCTTTACTTATATCTATTTGGCTGTTTCAGGTATATTTCTGCCAGCTTTCTCAAGTGCTTTGGGGGTGAGGTGGGATACATATAAATAATAAAATTAAATTGCAGATAATTGTTGATGTCTTTTGAAGTTTCAAGGATGAGATTTGATGGTTCAGCTGGGTTGGGCGGGCCTGCTCTTGTCCAAGGCCAAGAAGCAAGATTTTTTTGTTTTGTTTTGTTTTGTTTTGTTTTGCTGTGAGCAGCAAATGAGGTAGGTGAATTTGCAATGGACTAAAGAACACATCCTATTAAGCTTCCCTCCACGTGGCTGGAAGACTCCCCTAGTTTTCAAAGTAGCCAAAGGGCTGCCCCAGAAGGCTGGTTGATCAAACCTTGTTAATAGGCTTGGGAAGTGCTGGACCCCAGGCTGTCCCCAGGCAGGGAAGTCGCCAGTCTGGGCTCAGAGGTGGGAATCAGGCCCAGCTGCTGGTGGACAAGTGTTCATGCCTCAGCCTTGTACCCTGGCTCCCATGGGAGCTGCTGAGGGAAAAGGGATCAGATGTTCTCATGGGTGTCCCCTTGGACCCATGAAACCTAAGCTTTGTGGCGGGGGAGTAGGGCTCAGGCTTCACCAGCAGCTACCCTTCCAGCTGGGTCCTGTGTAATGCCCACGGTGTGTGTGTATTGGGGAAGGGGACGGGGTTACAGGCCAAAGCAAACTGCACAGCAATGGTGGCATCTTATTTTATTGTATTTGTTTATCATCTGTATCCCCTGCCAGACAGTATAACAGAGTCCATATGCTCTATGAGGGGATAACATTTGTCTGTCCAGTTCACCAGTATACCCCAAGTGCCTAGAATAGTATTTGGCTTATAATAGATGCTCAATAAATATTTGTGAAAGGAAGGAAGAATGGAAAGAGGGAGGAAGGGAGGGAAGGGAGGAAGGAAGGAAGGAGAGGAAGGGGGGATTTTGAAGTTCCCAGTATGCAGCTTGTCTGAATGCATCTGAGCGAATATAGGAATGTATACAAATAACAAAAGTATATATTAGGATGTAAAATATGCCTGATAGAGGTGCAAAGGATATTCTAGGTGAGCTAAAGGAGATAGAGCTGGGATTAAGTCCAAACAGAGCCAGAGAAGATTTCTCAGATGCGGTGACTTTTTTATTGTGCCTTGAAAGACGGAAGATGATCATTTATGTTTTTCTTGAAATATTTTCCTAATTATAAGCAAAATACTTTCTCATTAGAGAAAAATTGGAAAAGGCAGACAAGTATAAAAATATTAAGATCTCTCATAAATGCATCACCTAGTTGAAACCACTATCAGCATTATAGTGTATGTTTTAGTCCAGTCTTGTTTTTTTTTCTGTATTTTTTCATAACTGAAGCCATCATCTATGTATTGTGTATATTTTAATTAATACCATATAATATGAATTTTCAATATTTAAAACTCTTGGAAAGTATTTTTAATAGTTATATCTAGATCATCACAAGGATATTTCAAAATTTACTTGACCATTTAAAAATCACTTTCTATTTATATCAGCAAAATTGTTATTATTATGGTTAATGAGTTGGGAGATATCTTTCTAAAGAATTATTCACATTTGGACTATTTCCTTAGAATGACAAATGAAAATGGAATTAGTCAATGGAATATACACTTTTAGGCTTGGAGATAAATGAAGGCAAGGAAGGGCAGGAAGAATTTCATACACTTGGAAACGATCTCCAGAGCCACGCTCCTTTCTGAATCTTGAGTTGAAAGGTGAGATGTGGTGCTGGCCACGGTGGCCATGATTATGGAGAGGGGGGTGATGGTTTGAAAATGATGATGGTGGTTGTCATGGTGAGGATGTGGGAATGGTGGTAGAGGTTGCAGTGATGATAATGGTGGAGGTGATGGTGGGGAGTAGGGAAACAGTGGTGGTGGATGAGGTAGTGATGGTGGTGCATGTGATGACTTGATAGAGGTGGTGAAAATGGTAGTGATGATTTTGGCATTGGGGGAGGCTGATGGTGGTGATGTACATTCTCCCATTGGAAATGTGACAGTAAATAGGGCTAAGGGAGAGCTTTCTCTCTTTGAATTCTCACCAACCTGCCAAATTCAGTTGAGTTAAGAACATTCTGTCAGTAATAGCCAGTGTCGAAATGGAAGGAACCCCCTGTTTGTCTGGGATTACAAAAATAATTAGGAAAAACAAGGTTTCTGGACAGTGCCACAAATGGTAGTCTGTGTGTAGACCCACATTCTACCTTAGTACATGGGGTTGGCCTCAGTCTTGCTTGTGACAATGTGCTTGTAAAATCACATGGTTTATGGATAAAATATTTTGATTAACTTATAATTCTGGTGAGTTCAACAATTATGTATTAATCATGTTTTGTAGTCTACACACACACACACACACACACACACACACACACACACAAAATCTCCAAGGACACATAATCTCCAAAATTATGGATTCCCCTCTTTCCTATTCCATATATTTCTCTATATCAGGGATCAGCAAACTATGGCCCGTGAACCAAATCCAGCCCACTGCCTATTATTTGTGTGGCCCACAAGCAAAGAATGATTTTTATATCTTTTAAGGGATAATTTAAAAAAAGAATCAAAAGAACAGTAATATTTTGTAACACATGAAAATGATATGAAATTGAAATGTTAGTGTCCATAAATAAAGTTTTTTTGGAACACAGCCACGTTCATTCAAGGAAACATTGTCTCTGGGTGCTTTTATGCTACAGTGAGAGAGTCGAGTATTTGTGACAGAGACCATATGGTCTGAAAAGCCTGAAATATTTACTACCTAGCCCTTTACATGGAAAGTTTGTCAACCTCTGCACTAGAACATGCCCAGGTAAACAGGATGCCTCCGGGGACCCAGGCATGGATTTATGTTGTAAAACAACAAGAGCCTGGGCCCTGGAGTTTGCTATGACACATACTGCTTATGTCACTTCAACCTCTGACCTGGGGAAAGAGTATTTGCATCATAAATGGGACCAGCAGCATTTAAAAATTATTATTCCTGAAACAGAGCAGGACCCTCATGGCCTCAGCCTGCCTTTTGACTGTGGAAAAACTTTAGCCAAAAATACGTTTAATCAAAGAAATGAGAAAATGCAGAAGCAAAGGAAAACAGTCAAACAAGACCAAATAATAGTAGTTTAGTCATTAAACAAAGTCAAGGATCTTTAGTTCCTCCTCAAGGGCTACAGATCATATTCTGAGCCATATCCTGTGAGCTGTCTTGTAGATATGGAAGCCCCCACCAGGTGGAAGAAGTTAACTACATGATGACCAGAATGTAGCCATGACATTAGCTGCTAAAATTCTGAGAACTGGCCTCAAAGAAATGGGAACAAACTGACCCTGGAACTGAAGATTAACTGTACTGAAAACAATCAAGATGATGCTGATCAGACCACCGCACAACCAATTTCAAGATGAATGTCGGAGCTGACAGGGCTGTTTCTGCATGGAGCCCCCTCCCTCCACCTATACACCCCTGAAACTCTCTTTTCAAAGCGCTTGCCCACTGATTGGCAGTGGGGGTCTTGGCCTTTGGACATGAGTCTGCCCTCCCCTCCTTCCCCACCTCTCCCACCTCCCCTCTGTCCCATTGCTGGTCTCCGGAAAGCAAACTTTCCTTTCCACCAATCTTGCCTCTCAAGCATTGGCTTTAGAGCAGTAAGCAGCCAGACCCGGCTTTTGGTGGTGTTACTGTGAAAATGTAGGGCATACGATTCTATCTAATCGAGTTGAATTGAAACTTTTGCTTTGAGCTTCCTGGTAGCTTGATCAAAAAAGGACAAGATGGAGGGAAGGGCTGGGAGTTTGGGATTAGCAGATGGAAACTATTATATAGAGGATGGATAAACAACAAGGTCGTACTGTAAAGCACAGAGAACTATATTCAGTGTCCCGTGATAAACCAGAATGGAAAAGAATGTAAAAAAAAGAATGTCTCTATGTGTATAACTGAGTCACTTTGCTGTACAACAGAGATTGCCACAACATTGTAAATCAGCTACACTTCAATAATTTTTTTTGTAAAGGACAAGATATTTATGATTCTCATGGTCCAAAAATAGTAAAGTTTATAGGCGAAACAGACTATTGCCTGGCCTAAGCATCTTAAAGAGAACAATTCTCCCAAGAGATTTTGTGAAGGGGCATGTACAGGGACCTCAACAATACCTCATGCTTTTTTGCAGCAGTGCCTGTGCTCAGGAAAAGCTGAGGTCAAAAAGTCAAAGGCCATTTGATAAAAGCGATTCTGAGTTGGGCAAAAATGGAGAGGACCAAGTACCAACTGCTCAAAGGATAAACCCCTCAAGAGATAGATTGTCTATGAGTCTTCTGAAAACGCCTTTATTACTATCAGCTCTCTTTGATGCTTTTTTTTTTATAAAAAAGAGTTCTCCCTCCTCTTTTACATCATCAGGCCCAAGAAGCTTCATTGTTTTCCTGTGGGACTGAAGGGTGGGCTGCAAAGAGGAGAAACCCAACATGCCCATCCTTGAGCATTTAACCCAACACACAGGCTGATACTCACTAAAGCAAATAAATCATAATGTATTTTCAATTAGTTTGCACTCCTACTAGCTGCTGTCCTGAATAATTAGGAAAACAATTCACATTCTGCCAGGAGCTGATCTGAAGTGTTATCCCTGGCATAATTATCTGTCTGCAGTTCAGTTTCCTTGCTCCTCGCAGGTCAGCCCAGCTGCAGGAGGACACCCAGAGAGCATTAATGAGATCTCATTGAAGATGTTAAAAAGCTTGTATTGATCTGTTTGTCCAAGAAGGAGATATTTAAGCCTCTCTGCTGAGGGCAAGAGAGACAGTGAACCCTATCGCAGAGCCTTTTAGCAGGCCTCAGGGCTCCTGTATTCCCCATCGTCCTCCCAGCAGGACTCCATCCGGAGGTCAGATTTTCAAACTCACCATGTTGTTTTATTCTCTGCTCTCCATGCCCCTCTCCCAGTATCTGTGGGGTGTGTGTGTGTGTGTGTGTGTGTGTGTGTGTGTGAGAGAGAGAGAGAGAGAGAGAGAGAGAGAGAGAGAGAGAGAGAGAGAGAAAGAGAGAGAGAGCTGAAGAAAGAAGGAAGGTAGCTCATTGAATGAGTACAAATCCATAAGCCTATAATAATATGAATGAATGAATAAATGAATGAGTACATTGGCAAGAAGAGAAAGCTCTTTCTTACCACAGGGTACCAACTAATAAACGCAGAAGGAAATAAGGAATTAGCCAATCACCATTCGGCAAGTATCTTAGTAAAACTCATCTAGGCATCGAAATATGATGAGAAACAGGATACCTAACTTCCATGTATCTTATCAGAGGATCCTTCTCAATTAGAAGGAAAAAAGAGCACCTTTGCAGTGCAGAAACCTGGTGGATGCACCTCAACCAAGTGGGTAAAGGTAACATCAACAGTAATGGGACTGATTGCCATCACTTACCTCCCAGTACGACGCGTCCAGGAGGACATGGCATTGCTTCTGTGGCATTCCTGTCCAAAATGCATTACTTGAATCTAATCACCAGGAAATAGCAGACAAACTCAAATTAAAGGACATTCTGCACAATATCTGGCCTGTGCTCCACACCAATGGCAAGTTCATGAAAGGGAAAGGAAGACTGTGAGATGGTTCAGATAAGGAAGACCAAAGAGGCAGGGCAACAAAATCAAGTGTGGATCCTGGATTTGATCCTGGACCAGAAAATTAATTTGCTATAAAGAACAGTATTGAGATAATTGGCAAAATTTGAATAAGATCTGTGGATTAGATCATAGTGCTATGTTGGTGTTAGCTTCATGATTTTGAGCACTGTACTATGGTGATATGAGAGTGTCTTTATTTTTAGCAAACACACACTGAAGTATTTATGGGTAAAGGAGATCATGTCTGCAATTCACTCTCAAATGACTCAGGGAAACAAATAATAATGAGTGTGTGTGTATATACAAATCTATGCCTACAGATCTATCATCTATCTATCTATCTATCTATCTATCTATCATCTCTCTGTCCATCTATCCACCTATCCATCAATTATAGAGATTGTAATAAATATTAACTTAAGGAATCTGAGTAAAGAGCATACAGAAATTCTTTTCTTTCAACTTTTTTTCAAATCCAAATGTATTTTTTAATATTAAAAAATGGAAATGATAAAAGGAAGAAGGGAAAGAGGAAGGAAGAAAGGAGAGAGGAAGAAAGGAAGGAGTCAAGAAGGGAGCAACAACCTGGTTTCCTCTCCAGCAATTTCCCATTAAGGGCACTGGGCTTGGTGAGAAACACTTCAGCAGAAAAAAGACCAGTAAGGATCCCATGGCCTGAGCTACACTGTACCTGGGAATAGCCTTGAGCTGGGAGTTAGGAGACTAGGAATCTGGCCCCAACCCTGCTATCGAGAAACAGGGTGGCCCAGAGTGAGCCCCTAACCTTCTCTGGGTTTAGGGTTGGGTTAGGGTTGTCCTATCTACAGTAGGGCTGGACTGTAGCAGTGAAATCTCCATGGAGTCACAGGCTTTCTTTTGCATCAGAATAACTCAAGGGGCAGGGTAGACCCTTCCTGCACCAGCTCACCATGCTAGCTGGAAGAAAAAGAGGAAGGCAGCACTGGGGTGGGGAGGGCGTTATAAACCCAAAGCCAAAACACCTGGACTTTGCATCCTGACTCCAGCAGGTATCAGTTGTACAATTTTGGAAAACTGTCACTTCTCCAAGCCTCAGTGTCTGCGTCTCTGGAAGGAAGGTACCAATCCTGGGCTGCACACACACACTGCATGGTCATTCACTGAACGACACCTGAACTGGAAGACCCTGAGCAGGGCGATGGGAGAGGGGTCTCCAGGGAGATAAGACAAATGAAGACAGGTTAGAGTTGGTGCAGGTTTTGGAGTCAGAAAGGTATGGGTTTGGATCCTTAGATCTGTTATTTGTTAGTTACTCACTGAGTTCACTCACTGAGCCTCGGTTTCCTTACCTGGAAAGTGGAAACACTATGATCTGTCTGGATAGTTGGGGGTTTCAAGAGAGTGGCAGATGCAAATGCTCTGGAATAAACAAGCACTTGGGGAAGGTTGGCTTCCTCATCTCCCACTCCCACCCCACTCTCTCCTACCCCCTCAAAACAAGAGGTCATCACATTACTGTGTTGGCTGGGCGATGTTGGAACAATACCATCTTTGTCCCCTGGTCTTACCTAAGCATCGGATCAGATTCTATTGAAGTGACAACCCGCCCCCTTCCATCTGCCAGCTGAGAATATTTCATGTTAAACTGCTGATTTTTCTCTCTCAGAATAAAGGCAGCCTCCCCGCCCCAATCTCTGCATGCTCAGGGTAGATTCTGAGAGGCACCCAGCTAATGGGTGAAGGGTGTAGGAGCAGTTGAGCCCGGAGGCTCTGAGAACACACCTTTTGTCTCCTGAGAGGTCAACCAGCCGCGGCCCTAATTCAGAGCTTATATCAGAGATCCATCTGCCCAACTTCACGATGGCTCTTCATCGGAAAATATATTCCTTTGTCTCTCCCTGCCTGAGTACACAGACCTGTCAAAAGGTCACTGTTAAGGAGCGTGGGACCTGGGGAACCTCAGGAGGGGTGGAAGGGATGTGGTCAGCTTCACTGGTAGGACCAAGGGCCAACAAATTAACAATAATAATAATAATAAATACAGAAAACCTACCACCAAGAGCATGCACGTTTGGACTAAACAATCGTTTGGAACCTTTTGAGGGGCAGTTCCTATCAAATAATGATGCGTTATTGATATGGAAATTTTTATATTAACAAATGTGTGCTGGAAATGCTGTGATTTATTTTTTTTTTCCCTTGGAGGGAAAAAAGTAGCTTGCGTGTGGCATCAATAATGATATGCTAATGACCTGCTTCCAAATTTAGATTTAAAAAAATTTTAATTGGCAAATCTCAGATGGCGCTGAGAAGATGGCATTCTTGGTGGTGACCCAGTTTTAAGGTCCAAATGTAAGGTTTAGTACATTTAAATTCTGGGATACGGACTTATTTAGGGGGTGGTGGATTCATTATGCTACTGGATCTGGGTATATCTCAGATGTAGAGCATCCTAGTTAGATAACATCCAGCAAATGTTAACTGGGACCTCCACTCCCCCTTTTCAGCACACGCACGCACGCACACACAGAAAGCATAAAAGAGTCCAGGTAAACAGTCAAAAATAGTTTTTAAATAAAGGGTCAGCTTCCCTTATTAAAAAAAAAAGATGAATTACTTTTGTTATAATTTATAAAATAACTTCTGAACCCGTATTTGTTTTCTTTATAACCTGGAATAAAAGATATTTTATTCTTTTGGATGTTATTGATCCAATAAATTACCAGCAAGGCAAAAATATCCCGAGAAGACTAAATTGGGATTTAAAAATAACAAAAAAAAAAAAAGAAAAAAATTGGATAATAATGAATAACCCCACAGTCTTCCTCAGATTCATTCCTGTTTCCTTTTTGATCTTTCTCATCCCTTCTCTTGCTCATTCTTTTTTTTTTTTTTTTTTTTTGCATTACGCGGGCCTCTCACTGTTGTGGCCTCTCCCGTTGCGGAGCACAGGCTCCGGACGCGCAGGCTCAGCGGCCACGGCTCACGGGCCCAGCTGCTCCGCGGCATGTGGGATCCTCCCGGACCGCGGCATGAACCCGCGTCCCCTGCATCGGCAGGCAGACTCTCAACCACTGCGCCACCAGGGAAGCCCGCTCATTCTTTCCTTTATGCTCTCTCCCTGTATTCTTTCCACTTCTATTACATTCTCCCATAATCAATCTCTCATTCTCTCCCTATTTTCTTTCTCCCTCCCTCTCCCTCCCCGTCCCCATCTCCTTTCCCCTCTCTCACTATTTCTTTGCACTTTCCACCAAAGCATCAGTATAGTGATACCCTGCATAACCAGAATACAGCAGACGCCAGGTGGGGCTAAATCTCAGCACTTCTGATTAATCCATACAAACCATTCATCAAACGGAAACCTCTTCTTTGGTTCTAGATGGCATTTTGACCACGCCAAGGGTCGGAGTTTTTTTTACTGGGAAGAAGAGTCCAGTGAAGAAGCCTAGACTTTCTGATGTGTCTGTTGGAGATACTGGCTTTGGACTCCTATCCCAGGGTGCAGACCCATGTGTCAGGGAGTAGGGTCCAAAGGCAGCCTCAGGGAGCCTCCTCTGGCCAAGGCTATTTTAATAGGGATGTTAGCTAACATTAGAAATATTCTGGTGATTGTCTCATTCCCATAAAAGTTTGGAGTTGGGAAAAAAAGTCAGTGCTCAAAAGTTCCAGTACTTAGAATGACTCTAAATGAGACAGTGGCAATGTGTCTAAGGCACCATATAATAAACAACAGCTAATGTTCAAGTGCTTTGTTAAGCATTTTAATCTAAGCCCTGAATAGCCTTCTGTCTTCTAGATTCTGGAGTAGATAATTGTCTAAAGGCACCTTACAAGCCAGTGGCCTTTCAGGAAATTGGTCTTGCTCAAAATGTCCACTGAGACATGTGGTTCACCCCAAAAAGTCCTTGATATTTGCTCCCGTCTAAAATTTCCATGGAGACATTTGGTCCGTGCCAAAAAGGTCCTTTAAAATTTAGTCCTTCCTGTCTGAGACATTTGGTCCATTCCAAAATGTCCTTGAAATTTGGTCCTGTCCAAAACATCTATTGAGATATTTGGCCAATGCCAAAAAGGTCCTTAAAATTTGGTCATGTCTGAGACATTTGGTCCATGCCAAAAAAGTCCTTGTAACTTGTTCCTGTCTGAAACATCCGTTTGATCCATGATTCCTTAAATAAAACAAGCATTGAACTTTGTTTACATTTTATTTACATTATTTTTATTGTAATTCATGAAAAATTTTGAATTTCACATTTATTCTTGTCCTTCTTTGTCCTGAAGTTTGGCAGGGTTACTCTTAAATCAATGAACAATTGCTCTCAAGTGTATATTGACCTGATTTTTAGCTTTATAGTTGTTATACCTGTTAGTATTAGTTATACAAAGTTGATTTTATTGGTATCCTTGTGAAGTTGGTGTCTGTATTTGAGTGTGACCACAAAGAACCTGAGTGATAACTTGTTCATTGCTTTGCTTTTCCTCTTTTAATACTTTAATAAATCACAAAATTAAAGGATGATGTACATCAGCTGTTGTAATTTACTATGCCAGCTTTCACCGTGGTGTCCATCCCGTGATCACCATTTAATACTGATGTATAAACATTTCAAGTTTCCAGTGGAATCCTGAAGCTTTTGGTCTTTTTCTGCCCCTGACACACATTCCATGGACATACACTCTTTCAACATAATCCATGAGGTCATCTACATTTTCTTCTGCATACTCTACAAGGTACTCAAAAGTTTCATTTATATCTTCCAAACACACAGATCAAAGTCCAAACAACATGGATGCACAGCTATGAGTGTTACTGTCTGTTGTCATATATTCGGTGTTAGACCCAAAGGTAACAATGATTGTGAAAAGTGAAACAAGCATCCTTTCACTTGTATATTTGGTAGGAGTAGTTGAATCACATTCATATGTGCAAACTGGAAATCCATTATGCACAATGAAGGGTTAATGTCAAGATCTTTTTCCAGTGCAAATGCAAGTACTTTCTCATATACATATACATATACACATACATATACATATATATATATATGCATAGACATACATACATACATATATATGTATATTTCTTCTTGCCTTTTCATCGTTAGGACATAAATCTGGCATAGTACAGTCCAGTACTACACCAGGCACAATAAAACCTGAGTGAACTATCAGTGATGTAGGTGTCATCACTGTGTCATGGAATACTGTCACTTAAATATCCAATAGTGTCGTAAGTTGTGTAAATAAGAATTCTTTTATCTCCTTGAGCACCAGAATCATGTATAAGGAATGGTTCTCCACATCTGGTCACATACTCCTCTGGAATTTCAATTCCATGCAATGAAGTTGGGTCTGGAGGTCGATGTCTGTTTTGAATTCTATTTACTTGTCTCTTTAATGAGTTTCTCTCTGGGAGTATTAACGGGACCTCTTCATTCTGAATATCATAGGGAGCTTTTGGAAGTCCCTGCAATGGTGTTGCATTCGGTTCTTCTGCATGACCTTCGCACCTGAGGTTTTCCTTCCTTCCCCTTCTAAACCAGCATTGGGCTCATGTTTTCTGTTCCATCTGGAATGATTTTAATGTTTCCCAAATCCTGACTAGTTATACATCAGGCATTGCAGATTCTCCTTTCTTCACAGAACAAGTACCTTTTATTCCTGTTTCAGTTAAAGAAATGGAAATAGTAACAAAAATATTCTAAATAGCCTTGACTTTTCTTTGTGTGAGTATACTATTTCTGCCATATTACACTGAGTATTTTCAAATAAAGATACCATATTGCCAAGGGACAGAAGAAGAGCTTTTTTTTTTTTTTTTTTTTTGTAGCTATCTGACCAATTGTAGGGGAAACTTTACTAATGTCTTATGGATTTGACATCCAGTTTGGTCAGGCTGGATCAGCCAGTAGGTAGGCACCAGACAAGGGCTTGGTGGTCCACACTGATTGACAAGTGTGTGTGGGAATCGTGAGCACTAAACCCTCTCCAAATAGCAGCAGATGCTTCTTGTACTCTACCACAGTTGTGCTTCTACAGGGTGTTGATTCAAGGGAAACATCACTCGTTAACCCTGGGCAATGGGGTAGTTGTAGTGGCTTAATTAGATGCCCAGCATCTCCCTCATGGTGGCTATTTAACCTGTCCACTCTGCGGTAGGAGAGCCACACCTGTTCTCACTCCTCTGAATAATTAAGATGCTCTATAAGGTGTTTACATCAATATGTGCACCAGGCATTTTACATAGCAGCTTGACCAAGCTCCTCCTTTCAAACTCCACCCTTATTGAATGACCCAGCCACATCCAACTAAATGACCTGTGATGTATTAATGCACCAGGCATCATGAGATCCCATCCTCAACTCGTCACCTTCTGTGCATTTCTCTAACTGAAGGCATTTCCTCAGTTGGCATAGTTAATATAAATCCTGTTTCTCTGCAAGCTCCAAACCCCAACCTGTCTATCTAACCCCATGTACCATTACAACCTAGGCTACCAAGGTAAGAAGTGTTCCTATTAACAATACAGCCACAACATAATAATTGGACTAATAAAATGTGCTAGTATTTTAATATATTAACTCTGTAAACCAAAAGTATAAATAAATATTATGGGTCATATGAACCCAGGAATGTGTTCTATGTATAGAAATTTTTAATAGGACCAAATATGAAGGATCATGTGGCATGGTCCAGATATGCTCATGGGCAATTTTTTTTTTTTTTTTTTTTTTTTTTTTTTTTTTGCGATACGCGGGCCTCTCACTGTTGTGGCCTCTCCCGTTGCGGAGCACAGGCTCCGGACGCGCAGGCTCAGCGGCCATGGCTCACGGGCTCAGTCGCTCCGCAGCATGTGGGATCTTCCCGGACCGGGGCACGAACCCGTGTCCCCTGCATCGGCAGGCGGACTCTCAACCACTGCACCACCAGGGAAGCCCTCATGGGCAATTTTGATAGGACAGAATTTCAAGGACTTTTTGGTGTGAACCAAATGTCTCAATGGTCATTTTGGACAGAACCAAATGTCTGATAATTGGTGAGGGGTGCATTTGGGACACGGCACTTATTTGGCTAATTCCTTAGACAGAACTGGAAAGCTTAACTATACAATTTTATCTCATCTGAGCCTCAAAAATACCTTCTAGTTGTATGGATTGCTAGTTCCATTTTGTAGAGGAAAAACTGAGCCTCAGAGAAATGACAGTGACTTTCCCAAGGTCATATGGCTAAAGCTGGTAGAGGAAGGGCAAAAACACAGTCTGTGTATGCCCAAAACTATTCTTTCTCTATTATCTTCCAGCTGTCTGTCCTGAAGCATTGGGTCTGAAACTTGTCTCTCTCCAGCCCCAGCACTTCTGGGGCAGCTGACCCATTCTTCAGGTTTGTACCTTTCCTGGAAGCTTACCATCACCCTTATGCGGCTAGTTACATCCCCTTCTCACCTCGTTTACTCCTATCTACCCCTCTAACCTCAGCTTAGAAAACTCCTCCTCCAGGAAGCCTGCCTTGACACTCAAAAGCCACATTTAGTGCCCTTGCTCTGCCTCCCATGACATTTGACATCTGGTATCTCTCCACCACTAAATGTGAGAATGTAATAACACTCTAGTTCCGTGTCATCTTTTGACCTGCTTGTCTTCCTCATTTGGAATGTGAGCAATTTGAAGTCAGGGATCTTATTCTCTTAATAAGTTTTGATCAACAAAAGTCAGACACTATAGTTCTAGACATGGAAACAGACACTGGACTCAGTCTCTTCTTCTGTAGAGTTCATGTTCTCGGGGC
This sequence comes from Mesoplodon mirus, assembly GCF_964341445.2. Classification (NCBI taxonomy): domain Eukaryota; kingdom Metazoa; phylum Chordata; class Mammalia; order Artiodactyla; family Ziphiidae; genus Mesoplodon; species Mesoplodon mirus. The sequence goes on from NC_138979.1 coordinate 182,012,366, forward strand.
TGAGAGGATAAATAGATTGACATCCCATGTTATTGAATCTCCAGGCACAATTCCTGGCACATTATAGGGCTTTTTGAATGGATGGATTAATAAATAAAATAACATGAATAAATTGATTAGCTTCTATAAAACAAAGTAATGTATTACCTCTGTATATAAACTACATGGGGACTCTTAGCCCTAATTACCGATGAGGAAACTCAGCCGGGGGTGAGAGTGTGCAGGGAGGAAGCAGGCAGAGAAGCCAAGACCAGAAGCTGAGCCCTGAGCCAGAGGCTCTGCATTGATACCTACCACTCACCTCTCTTCCAAGCAGCCTCTCCAGTTTGGCTTCTGGAGCTCTGTCAGTGACCAAAGGGTCTTATTATTTACATTACAAGCTTGTGTCCTTGTTAAGTGCTTTCTGGTGATTTACTGGCATGTTGATGAAGCAAACAAGGAAAATGACAAGGTACTTTTTTTCTCAATTCATTTTAATGTCTGGGTCTTGGTTTTCTGGTGGCTGCTCCAAGAATCCATTTGTCTGTCATGCACCAAACGTTGGAGAGATGATGTACCCCCTGTCCAGGGGGCTGAGGATTGAGAGGAGAGGAGGGTGGGGTACTGGATATGTAGATCAGTGGTTCCTGGAGCAGGGGAACCAGGGAAAGGAAGGAGGGAGGAGGTGACGGCATCAGCTGGCTAAGTGGCGACAACACAGGAGGAGTAGCTCCCCTGCCACTACGCAAGACAAGAAGTAATTGCAGAGACAGGGCAAACATCCTGAGCTGAGAGTCACGTAAGGTGTACGCTTCCCTTGCACACAGCTTAATATTCAGGGAGGCATCAGGTGCACAGTAAAGAACTCGACTTTCAGCATCCCAGACTCTAGTTCACATGTCACTGCTTCCTGACCCAGCAATTGTGGGCATGTCATTGAATTTGTCTGTGTCTGGCATTCCCTATTCTTACAAATGGGAAACAAAACAAAACAAAACAAAAAACACTACCTCAAAAGGTCGCCATGGTATTAATTGACTAACTCTGTGTCAATGCCCAGTGATCCTCCTTACCAACAAATGAAAAAACACATTCTTCATCTCCACTCCCCGTATTTTACTCCCATTGGCCCTAATATTGCCACCAAATTTGAGACCTGTGATATCCAGTTAATAACTACTGGCATCAAGTAGCTATTGGGAACTTGAATGTGTTTAGTCCGAATTGAAATGTGCCATATGCATAAAATTCACACTGGCATTTGTAGATTTAGTTCAAGGAAAATAATATAAACTATCTCATCAATGTATTTTATATTGATTACATATTGAAATGATAATACTGTAGATATAGTAGGTTAAAGAAAAAAATATTATGCCTTAGGATATGAAACTCTAACTTCTGCTGCTGACTTCCAAACTTAAACTCTGGCAGCCTGTGACATTAACTTCATTTATGTACTGGATTTCTGTTCCATGTGAATACTGATCTTGCTTTTGATTAATGCCATGTATTCTTTACTTTTCTCTTTTATTAATCTATCTATCCTGCTTTCTGTTTTGAGGTGGTATGGGTACACTCAGCTACAAAGTGTGAATTCACCCTAACATTTTCCCCTGAAGTCACCATGCCCTTTACTGTGGCACCAAAGCTCTTGGACTCAGGGAGAAACTATGCCTTTTGGTGAATAATATATGGAGACAGTCTGGATGAATACTAACTGTGAAAGGTGTGCATTATTCATTTATGGTTCAATGTGACAGGGTTAAGCCTGATAACACCTTTTTAGTAGTATTAGGCTCTGATAAGGCACCTGGCACTGCTGCCCTGTTATCTGACATCCCAGGAGCTCAATGCAAGCACTCAGGGTCCAAGCAGAGGCTCCAGCAAGGACATGAGTACTTAAATAAAATACATTTGAACATTTACAATCAGGGACAGCCTGGGAAATTTTCGCTCTGACTGTCTCACTCACACACCCTTTGTTTTTCTTAGTGCTGAAGGATAATGAAGGGTTTAATGAATATCTGTTATGTGAATGGATATTTGAACAAATAAGTAAATAAATAAAATGGATAGATGAATAAATGAATTGGTGAATAAATGAATGAACAAACGAACCAACTAACTTGTGGATAATTTGATGGATGGATGGATGAATGGGTCAATGAATGGGTGAGTAAAATATTGAATGCATACATTTTTCTATAATTGGATGGATAACTTAAAGAATAACTGGTTGGTTAGTAGGATAGAAGGATGATGGATGAAGGAATATATGAATGAATATATGAGTGAATGGATGAATAGATGAATGGATGGATGGACAGACGGATGGATGGATGGATGGATGACGGATGGATGGATAGTTGGGTGGATGGATGGATGGATGGATGGACAGATTGTTGGATGGATGAATGACTGATGGATGAATTAATGGATGGATGAATGATGGATGCATGGATGGATATTTGCGTGGATGGATGGATGGTTGGATGGATGATGGATGGATGGATGATGGATGGATGGATGGATGAATGTTTGGGTGGATGGATGGATGGATGGATGGATGATGGATGGATGGATGGATGGATATTTGCGTGGATGGATGGATGATGGATGGATGGATGGATGGATGATGGATGGATGGATGATGGATGGATGGATGGATGCATGGATGGATGCATGGATGGATCGATGATGGATGGATGGATGGATGAATGATGGATGGATGGATGAGTTCAGTATAATGTCTTAAGTGAGGTTTTTTCTGGTATTCTTACCTAATATATCTACTCTTCCCACTCGACATTCCTTTCTCCCTCTGCTTTACTTTTTCCTCTTAGTAATTACTACTATCAAATATGTAATATAATTTACTTATTTATTTTTTTAATTGTCTTCTCCACTACAACATGAACTTCAGGATGACAGAGAATGTTCTCTATTTTATGTACTACTGCACCCCAAGAGCCTTCAATAGTGACACTGCAAGGAGCAATAGAGGTCCAAAGGGAAACTCACTCTACTGAGTAAATTGTCCTGAAAGCCACTAGAGCACAGGGTGATGCGTGCCATAAGAGAGTGGCAGGGGCTATGAGACACCTGTCCCCAACTGTCTGGGATGTTGAGGAGAATTTCTAAAGGAAAGGGCATCTCAGTCAACATTTCAAGGACTGATAAGAAAGCAAGATGTGTATTGAAGGCAGAAGCTCTGATATGTACAGAAATCCAGGGATTGAAATGGAGGCCAAGTTTAAAGAGGATACTGGAAAGATGGCAGAAATCAAGTAAAAGAGTCCTGTGGTTGGACAGAAATCACATCATAAAAGGTCCTACACTTCATGTTAGAGTTTGGATTCTATCTTATTTGCAAGGTTTCTAGGCAGTAGAGTGATGGACCCAGGTATTATATATCCAGGTCCAAAGAGAGTCCAACTCATGGCCTTTGTAGCCTGTACTGTAATGTCCACAAAGTCACATTAAAGGGATTCAGGCCACCACATTTTTCAGTGGGGAGTAGATCTTGATGTCTCAGTATGTCTTCAGTTAACTACTCACATGCTAAGATATAATAAAAAAATAAATATTTGGTCTTAGTCCTCAGTTCCTGGCACAGAGTTCCTAAAACAATTGGAATTTCCTAAGTGATAGGAGTATCTTCTGTTATTGTTAAGATCCCCTCACTCTCATACCAGAGTTTATCCTAATGAGGTGACTTAGAGTGGGGGTCCCTAGATGACCTTAGGGTGGGACTCATCATCAGGAAGACCAAGTGACTAGATGATTGTAACTTGCAGCCTTAATGACTTCCAATCTCTGGGAATAGAATGGGAGAGAGTTGGCGACTGAGCTCTGTAAACCCTTGAATAATGAGATGCAGAGAGCTTCCAGGTTGGTGAACACATGGAGGTGCTGGGAGGAGGTACAACTGGACAGGGCATGGAAGCTTCCATGCTGCATCTCACCTCCCATACCTTGCTCTACATATCTCTTACCTCAGGTTGCTCATGAGTTTTATCCTTTGTAATAAACTGGTAAACATAAGTAAAGTGCCTTCCTGAGTTCTATGAGCCATTCTAGTTGAAAATGGGAGTCGTGGGAACTATAATTTACAGCCAGTCAGTCAGAAGTACAGAAGCAGGGGTGTCTGTAGTGGGGAGAGTCTTGTGGGACTGAACACTTAAACCTGTGGGGTCTGAGGTTAACTCTGGGTAGTTAGTGTCAAAACTGAATTGAATTGTTTGACATCCAGTTGGTATCTAGAGAATTGGAAAACTGATTATTGGTTTTCAGAAAATACTGTAGACATGCATACATAACTGTTGCCTGTACAGTGTCCTAAAGATGTGATAAGACAAGCAAGTATATGTGTTTTTGAGACTTCATTTTATACATTTGTTAATTTCTTACCCAAGGAATGACATATCTAGGGCCAGGTGGTTGATGATAATTATTAAAATAGTATTTCCTAGCCTGGCTTTGTGGTTTCTCAAAAAGTACCTATTTATCTCAAGAGGCACTGTCTGAACTGCTTCCTAAATAAGTTTGAAAATTATTCTAAATGTATTTTTAATGTTAAAGATTACCTGACCTGACTAGCTGAATAAGGAATAGGAAGCAGGTGAGAACAAATTTTCTTACTAAGGTTTAAATTACTCTCCTTAACTTGCTTTATGATAAGGTATCTATCAGCCAACTGAAGTTGCCTCATTTCTTCACCTGTACTAATTAGTGTCTTTTATTTAACAGTCATGCTTCTCTTACTGTGCATGAGGAAGTTTCCAGGATTGTGGTAGTATCGTATCAATGGTCTGAATTAGTCACCTCTACCTGTATCTGTACCTTTGCCATGTGACTCACCAGTGCCTGCTTACTGTGGGAAGGAGGATTTTCCCATCCCTTGACTTTGGATTTGGTCATTTGGTTTTCTTGTCCAATGGGTTGTTAGCAGATGTGATATAAGCAGAAAAACTTGCTTTCTTGCATCTCTACCACTGTCTTGAGAAGACATGCCTATGCTTGTTTGATGGTTCCAGAAGGAGGATGAGAGAGCCATGGAAGAGTCACCACATGCTGAACTTAGCCTAGAGCAGTAAACACATAGCTGACCACAGACACAAGGATGCATCCTGTCCAAACCAGCCAAGTCCAGGCTAGATCAGCCTCCCCCCAGATGACAGACAGTCTCATGAGTTAAATAAATGCTTGTTGCATCCTGCTGAGATTTTTCTGGCTGTTTGTAACCAACATTTTTTCAACATCAGCTAACTGATGCAAAGATAAGTCATAAAATCCTACAAGTGCCAAAATTCCACAGTTTATGCCTGATGGCCTAGTGTGACAATATTCTGAGACTATTTTTATTTAAAATGGATCTGCTTGTTGTTTTACAGAAGTAGATTGCTAATGATAAATTTGCATCACTAGAAGAAATTCAGTGACGTAATTGTTTGAAGGGGGTTGGAAAACGGTGAAATTACTAATATCTCAAATCCCTCTCAGGCTTGAATGTCCACTTCAACAAATGAGCTGTGTCACTGTGTTTCTGTTTCAATGACTATGAGTTAACCCACCCCACCCGACTCCACCCCCCAACACACACACTCTGAATTGACCCTGTACTTTTCAGACAAAGAGTCATTTCTTATTTCACTTTTTCCCTTCAAATAGAGAAAGACATTTCCAGGTAGGGCCTAAGAGGTTAGATTGTCAAAATCTTGACCCAGTCTTCTACGAAGGGCTCCCAACCACATAGTCTAAGTTGATGTCTTCAGGGATGTGTCAGGCTTAATATAATACAGTAAAGTTACACTATATTTATATGAGATGAACATAATTTAGATCTTGTTGAAAGGCATCTCTGGGTTAATGATGTTCAATGGTCCATCATTTATCATGTGGATCAAGAGGCAAGACAGATGCTGCTCATTTGTTGACCCCCAAATCTTTCCCAACCTCCTTTTTAACACATTCCACGTAAAAGTTTACAAAGGTAAACTTTCACTTTTATGGATTTCCCTGAAGCCAAGCAGGGTGTTATGGGTTTAACTCTATTCTCAAAAAGATTTGTTGAAATTATAACCCCCAGTATTTCAGGATATAACCTTATTTGGAAATAAAATTGTTAAAGATGTAATTAATTAAGATGAGGTCATACTTGACTAGGGTGTGCCCTAATCCAATAAGATCCATGTCCTTATCAGAAGAGAGAGATTTGGACACATAGGCATACGTGGAGAAGACAATGTGAAGACACAGAAAGAAGATGGCCGAGTTAGGATGCTGGCAGAGATTGGAGTGATGCTATCACAAGTCAAGGAATGCCTGGAGCTACCAAAGGCTAGAGGAAGCCACTATTCTCCTCTGGAGCTTCAGAGAGAATGCAGTCCTGCTGATACCTGGATTTTGGCCTCTAGAACTGTGAAACCATAAATTTCTGTTGTTTTAGGCCACCCAGTTTGCAGTAGTTTGTTACAGTAGCTGTAGAAAACCAATATAGATTGGCACACAAAGGTTCAGGTCAATGACAAGAAGTAGAAGCCTACTAGGAACTTCTGAGAAAGGTTCTGGTTTTCTGATAAAAGGGACAAATGTGGCTGCTCCAAACCAGTTCCCCCTCTTTCCACTTTGAATACAGACATGATGATTTGGTTTAAGAGAGCAATCTTATACCCAAGCAGCAGTAGTTGATATACTTGAAATGGAATAGCAGAAAGGTACAAAGAGCCTGATTTTTCAATGGTATTGTTAAGCTGTTAATATTCTAGCCCTTCACGTCCTACATGTAGAATTTTAAGGTGAAAACAACTTCCTAATTTTTTAATTGAATAATTATTGGATTTTCTGTTATTGTAATCCATGGAATCCTTTACAGTAGAATTCAGCTTGCTGTCTCTTTTTGGTATATGCCAGAGGGATATGAATATCTCCTTGATTACTAACCCCTAAAACTTTTTAAAAGTTGTTTAAATAGGCAGTAGGTTAACTGATTTATTCATTCAACAGATACTTATTATGCTAGTCCAATATTCTAAGTGTTTGTGGCCTATCAGGAAATGAAATGGACAAAGATCCCTCTCCCTGTAAGACTTAGGGTTCACCTACTCCTTCCCCTCTGTGTACTTCATAGATCTTTCATTGGAGTGAATCTGGCATGTTGAGTGTTCTCCCTCATGAGTTTCTCAGTGTCCATACCGAGACCACCATCAATTTCCTCCAACAGAGCCTGCCCCAGGGAATATTGTCGACACCTTCATCAATCACAACTTAAAAATCAGACAAGAAGTAGAAAACACAAAAGCTTTGCATTTTCAATCACGGAGGTGGCTATCCTGATATCAGCCTGAAAAAAGAAAATATGTGGAATCACATGACCAGCTTTCCCTTCTCCATCACCTTCTGCTCTGGGCAAAAGAAGGCAAAGGACTGTTAACTGCAGAGGAAGGCTTAGAAAACATCAAGTTCATCTTCACTATCGTAACATTTCAACAAATTTTTTGGCCTTTAAATATGACTTTGGGAGTCCTTCTAAATCTTGCCTCCTTGTCTTTCTTGGGCGACAATGTCTCCTTATCCCACTGTATTATTTTTTTCTTCTTTTTCTCACAGCCTGCTGTGGATCTTAAAATATTTTTAGGATTGCTGGCAGGTGTTCAAAGTTTGGATGTGTGTTAGGCAGACAGTCGTATTTATTGGTGCCTTTTCTGACTTGGAAAATAAAAAAGGTCTACATCTAAATTTAGTGAGGAGAAAATATCCTAAGTTGGGTCCTTTCCTGAAAGAGAAAGAGAGGGGGAAAAAATTCTCATCTTTTAATATTATAAATATGTCTTCTCAGATGAGAATTGTTAGTGTCATTTAAAAGAAGTAAGATTCAAGTTGCAGTAAAGGCAAAACTTTTGAAATAAGGAAGAAAAAAGAGTAGAATCTATAAATGGTTTCATTCAAAGGGCTGTTTTTAATGTTGCTGTGGTGACAGATTAAGAAGGAGAAACTTGAACCAGACCTTTGACCAGTTGTGGGGTCAGGGGTTGCCTCTGTCTGTGTTCGGACTCCTTTGACAACTTCCTGTCTAATTTGACTATTATTTGCGTGTCTGGGCACTGTCTGACCCCAGAGTCTGGAAAAATGAGAAAGGCAGCCTGCATTCTGTTGCCATATGGACTGCAGTGAGGGAGGGCACGTTTAATCAAATTTGAGTGAGAAACACTGTTTGATCCTAGGTTAGAGAAAGAAGCTTGCACGGACTTTCCAACAGACTGCAGGAGGAAGGGTCAGATGACATGCATGGCCGTGATTTAGGACACATGGCCCCTGCCAGACGCTGGTATGGCTGCAACTAAATTTTAAATTTGGAAGCAGATCAATTATGAAAGAAGGAAAGAGAGGTGCTGGTGGCATTTCAAATTGCAAGTGGACTTCTGCCATGAAAGTCCAGAAAGACTATATTTTCAAAATCCAAATAAATGCATTCTAACATAGACTCAGATCATAAGAAAATGGGCCCTTTGGGCAGAGATAAAGAATTTTTTAAAAAAATCATAGCTCTAGGAGAAGATTGTGTCATAGAGATTAATAATAATACACCAGTTTCATAATTTTCCATGGGGGTTTTCATTGCAGAAGATTTATATATATAAATCATATATATATAATCATATGTATATATAATTTACTTACTAAAAATATAATAAATGTATTTCTCAATTTGGGGGACTCAAAAAATTTATATAGTAATAAACCTGAGTTTCTGAACAGCATGAAATAATTTGCATGGCCATACAAAGTTCGTATAGCAATGGTAAACCCTTGACTGTATAACCTGTAGGGTCTTCTCATGTTAAATGAATATACTCACAGATCTGAGGGGCATTGGGTTTTGGTAAGAAAGTTCCTGGGGCCAATGACCTCACTTGTTACAAAGGATCAAGTGCCATCATCTTGTTGACACCCAACACAGCCTCCTGAAATGGCTGGTAATGGAGGAGAATCAAGAGTGGGTCTCAGAAGACACTCGTTCATCTTTGGATCTACAGAGAGAGAGTCTGACCAGTGGTCAGTAACCATGGCTGAGGGTTGGAGACAAGAACCAAGGTATCAGTTCAACAAACATAGTGCAAGGCAAGATGAGCAAAATACAATCGGACCTACTAGTCTGTAAGGGATTAGGGAGGAAAGTAGGACCAGCTCAGGGCATGGTTGAGAAGTGGGGGTCTTTTTGGAGAGTAGATTATAAGGGCCTGAGATGGGCCTGGAAGGATGGGTAGACTTAGGGAAGAGAGAAGAAGGGAAGATGAAGAACAGAGGGACCACTCTGAGTTCAGAGCTAGATCACAGCTTTTCAGATATCACAGCATTTGACCCTTTCCATCATATAGACAGGGAAACTGAGTGAGGGCAAAGTTCAGTAAGTGTGCTCTAAGTTACCTAGTTAGGTAAAAGCACACCTGTGTTCAGTCCCAAGTGATGTGATACCCCAAGTGTCAGACCCTAAGCTCACACCAAAAGCAAGGAACCCAAGTCTATGTTTTTTCTGGTTCAAGTTCAGAAAGAGAAATAATCTAATATCTAAAATGTTTTAAGATCCTCAGGCTTTAGAAATGCAAGCATGTTTTAGGTTTTAGTGAGTTCATAGGAAGATTAAGTGTCATAATCAGGGAGGTTTTGGTCTTAAATTCCCTCTGACAAAAGTTAGGCTGTTGGCAAAATAGACTTCTTTCCCTCTTCTAAGAACCATATTACAAAACACTTTGGTTAATACATTGGAGCTACCCTATTAAAATATATCTTCTGGGGGCTTCCCTGGTGGCGCAGTGGTTGGGAATCCGTCTGCCGATGCAGGGGACACGGGTTTGTGCCCCGGTCCGGGAAGATCCCACATGCTGGGGAGCGGCTGGGCCCGTGAGCCATGGCTGCTGAGCCTGCGTGTCCCGAGCCTGTGCTCTGCAATGGGAGAGGCCACAACAGTGAGAGGCTCACGTACCGTTAAAAAAATAACAACAGCAACAACAACAAAATATATATATATATATCTTCTGGCTACTGATTTTTTGTTTCTTTTAGGCAGGAGGGACATTTATGATGAAATATATCTCACAGAAAGGGACTCCATTTATTGAGCATCTACTATGTATTAGAGACTGTTCAATTGTTCATAAATGCATTTGATCTCATGACCAAAACTGAAGATGCATGTCAGTCACCCTGCTTTAGATCAGAAGAACCTGAGGCTCCCAAAATGGTGAGCCAGGTGGCTGCAAGCTGCAGTCCCCACCCGAACCTCTCTGCTCTGTGTTCCTCCCACTGTACCCTGCTGGGCCCCAAGTGGCACCCACTCCTGGAACGGCCTTTAAAGGAAGCAGTCTTATTTCCTACATGAGGGTGCCTGCATTTTAAATAATTTTTGCTGGAGTTTTAAAAATTTAATATTCTGGCATCATAGATGAGAATTAAAGAGAGGTGGCCACAGGGCTTCCCTGGTGGCACAGTTGTTGAGAGTCCGCCTGCTGATGCAGGGGACACGGGTTCATGCCCCGGTCTGGGAGGATCCCACATGCCGTGGAGCTGCTGGGCCCGTGAGCCATGGCCACTGAGCCTGCACGTCTGGAGCCTGTGCTCCACAACGGGAGAGGCCACAACAGTGAGAGGCCCGCGTACCACACACACACACACACACAAAGAGAGGTAGCTACAAGAAGAGAGCTGGAGTCCTGAGATCCATGTTGCAGACCATGTCTGGACGTGAACCATGCCAGTTCTTCCTTCTGAGCCTCAATTACTTCATCCAAAAGGGATGCAAAGTGTACTGGGGACCAAATCCTCTCTAAGGATTCTTCCACTGCAGGGAGATCGTGTCTTGCCCTTTCTTTCTTTCTTGGCATCCTCAAGAGCATTAGACCATTGCAGGGTGGTGTGGCAGGGGACATCACTGCTCACTTTTCCAAAGGCTCGAGCCATTTTCTCCTTTCTTATGCTTAGGGACACTGAACCCAGGGTTCATGTCCTGGTTTGTTTTGTCCATGGGGGAGGTACTGGGGTCTGGCTTGGTTTTAAGACTCACCTTGCCCCTTGGGCCCTATGTCCCATTTTAAGGCATGCCGTGGGGGAATGTCAAGCCCTTATTAAATATCAGGAGCCCTCCATCTGCCTCTGTCTTTCCTCTGAGATGACTGCCAGACAGCCAAGGTCAAGGCCACACAGGAGGAGGGGAGAGGGAGGGCTGGAGGCTGCCTATCTACAGGAAGCAAGACACAAAAGCGCTGCTATTCAGAATATTTCTCTGCACCCTGTGAGGATCAAGCTCTGTGCACCCACCACACACACTCCCAAAGCCATGTTTTTATGTGTTGTTTTTTTCCCATTCATTTCATCATGTGGTCACGTTCACCTGAGAAGTGAGGACCCACTCTGGAGTCAGAAGAGGCAGATGAAGGGGACAGCTTTTTCCCTGACCAGCGTCCACATCCCATGGAGCCAGGGATGGTCGGCTCAGCTCTAAGCCTTACCCTGGGACTTGAGATCGGGCTTTCACATTATTTGAACCAAATGCTGATTGATCCAAAGACAGAAGTGTGTGCATAACTTCAGAGAAAATTATTATTCTAAAGGAGAATGATAGTGATGCATTAGGGCAGAAGGAACGGTTTCCCACGCCCCTGGCTTTTCAACTCCTAGCTGGTGGCCCTGGAAAAGTTACGTCACCTCTCTCTGCTGTGGGCAATAATAAAAACTACTGCTGTGGGTTTTGGTGAGGACTGAATGGATGAATACCTAAGAACAGGGCGTGGTCCATGGTAAATGCACAACAAACCCTGACTCTCATCCTCATCCTCAGTTTCGTCATCATCATTAGTAGAAGATTATATCATTGCCCTGAGCCTCTGTGTCCCAAATTGTAAAATCTGGATGAAAAAAAAAAGTTTCTACTTGTCTTGCAGGTCAGGGCTCCTAGTTTTGGGTTCACAAAGAGGTTCTGCAACAGCAACTCATAATCAGAGGAAAAAAAGAGCAGAAATTAGAAGGTGGCAAATAAGAAGGCACACCTTGCTTTTTGTCACTTGAAAGTCCTCATTTCAAGACTGTTCCCTTGGCTCCAGGAGCTCTTGTGTCATTATCTCCTGTTAAAAGGATTCAAATGACATTATTTGCATGGAAACTCACATACCAAGGATGCCGCCTATGCCACAAAGTTGTATTACAAGGAAGGGTGATGAAGGATGATAACTGTGTCACATGGACTTGACATTCTTTATGTCTTCAAACTGAAAGTCAATGCTGGCAGTTCTTAACTGCTCAAGTCCCCTGAAAATATGTCACTTCTAATATGGAAGACCTATTTTAGGGTGCCATCTCAAGGCTCCTCAAATGGTGCTGACCTGTAGTGTCACTGTAAGCCAGGCAAAGTTTGCTAAACCAAGGTGGATGTAGGGAGCCTGCTCTGAGACAGCAAGGCAAGATAGGTTAATCAACTACAACCTTTCCCCAACCAACGTCATCATGACTTGATGACAGTCTCTTCAACGTCTTTTAAAAGCGGTTTCACTTGGAAATGTCTGCAGAAATAAAAAAATAGGGATGGCTCTGTTGATTGAAAGAGGGTGGCAAAGATGGGGGTGAGTTACAGACCCCAAGTGACCTCCTATTGGATGGAACCAGATCTGAAGGCTGGTGCAGAAGAGTGGATGTTCCTGTGCTGTGTAAAGCAAAATTCAGGGTGGTCCAGGAAAAGAGCATATTTGGAGAATGGAATAGGACAGAAGAAGGGACATGGGAGGTATGATTGCATGTCCTAGGCAGAGAGTGGGGGAGAAAACACATCTATCCAGAGACCCAGAAGTACAGTTATGATGAGAGATTTCAACGACGGGAAGAGGGAACAAACCAGAAAGGTGCTTTACCCTTGTGAGACAGGACAGGAGAGCTGGGGCCACGGACTTGTCAGATCTTCTCACGTGGGCTAATGCTGGGGACAAGTCACTCTAAATCCTCAAGTCTGCCAGGCAGGCTAGGCACATGCAGAGCCAAGCAGCAAAGAAAAGAGGGAGTTCCATACTGATGAAAGTATTCAGAATTTTACAATAAGAAAATTAAGAAAGAGCTGGCAGTAACCCATAGCAATAACAACTGCAGCTACACCGACAAGAATGTTAGTGATCGGGCCTCCCTGGTGGCGCAGTGGTTGAGAGTCCGCCTGCCGATGCAGGGGATACGGGTTCGTGCCCCGGTCTGGGAGGATCCCATATGCCGCGGAGCGGCTGGGCCCGTGAGCCATGGCCGCTGGGCCTGCGCAACCGGAGCCTGTGCTCCGCAACGGGAGAGGCCACAACAGTGAGAGGCCCGCATACAGCAAAAAGAAAAAAAAAAAAAAAAAAAAAAAAAGAATGTTAGTGATCATAATGAAATAAGTACAGCTGATGTTATGGATACTCACCTCTTTCACATCACACTTTGTTTTCTGGACTGAACTGCTGCCTTTGGACATTCACCTCTGGGGTCTCTCTCACCTCCGCCTCCTGGGCCTTGTGAACTGAATGTATTAAACCTGGAGTCTCTGGCAGAGGCTAGGAGTGGCAGCCATCTCTCTGCCTGGGGCAGCCTTAACCTGCCTGAGCTGACCCCTGCAGCTGACCCCAGGAAACAGCCCTGAGACCACAGCTCTTATCTTTGGCTGATGTGACAAGAGTGTCCACCAGATTTTGCCCATCCCGACTAGGGGATTGGAGAATGTGTGCTCCCACCATGCTTAGCTTGTGCTTCTGAGATAGCGGCTACCACCCACTGTTCTAGACAAGGGGATATCTGGCCATGCCTCAGGATCCAGAGCATCTTCTGTGAATGAGTCCCACCTCATCCTCACTGTGCTAGCACTGGGATCATACATCATCGTAAGGACCAGAGCAGCCACCTGTGTGGTGCTTCACTGTGAGCCTGGCCCTGAGATCGGTGTTATTTTTATTCCCATTTTACAGTCAGGGAAATGGAAGCATCAACAGAGACCCAGCAAAGTGCCTCAAATCACTGTGAAAAAGAGATAAGGCTGGGATTGGAAGTGTCTAGCCCTGAGCCATGCTCTAACCATTGCACTTACTGCCTGTCTTGGAAGGCGATCAGCAACTGGCTTTTTAATTGAATGAGGCACGGATGATCATGTCTTTCAGAGAAGAGTGACAAAGAAACCCTTTAGCAGGACATGTTTACCTGGTTCCCAGTGAATTTAAGAATTCTCATTTTCTTGCAAACCAACTCCCTTTCCTTTTGCAAACAACACACTCTGTGACGCTATGTCATACGAGGGTGCAAAAATCAAATGTTATAATTAAAATTTTCTCTGGGGGGTTTCCTGCCAAAGATAAGTCCCCTTGATGATCAAGAGACAAAGCATAAAAGTTGGGGGTTGGTGAAAGCTCCCTTAGCTCTTCTTATTTAATATTATTGATACCATTGAAATATAATTGAAACATCCTTCAAAGCAAGTTACACCAGCCACCCTTCAGCTTTGATATGGCTTTTTAATCAGGAGACATTGTTGCCTCACAATGAATATGGAAAGCATTTAAACTATTTTGTAGATGGAGTGCATTGCTTCTGACCTCAGCTGAAAGACCACATGAAAAGGAACTAAAAAGAATTCACTCTGGGTCCTCTGGGCTCCAAAGCACTGAGGGTATGTGGAACATGGTAAGGGCTGGACTCATCTGGAGGAAAGGATTAAACATCATGTTAGTTGGAACATGAGAGGTCAGCTTTGCCTCGGGGGGTAGAGAGTGGTTTCTCAGGGCACCAGGGATGTCAAGGAGATCTTGGGCTTTGCCTTTGAGTAGCTGGCCTAATTGCTTTCTTCTGGGCATGTCTTAGCTCAGTGTTTCCCAAGTTGCAGTCAGTGGACCGCTGGTCCAGGGGATGCTTCTCCTTCACCTAATGCCCATCTGTCACCTGGGTTTGGGAGACATTCCACACTGTGAGTCACCAAGAAGGAATGTGAGTCGCATTCCCACTTGGTGACTCACAATGAACACAAATGTATCAAAGGCTCTGGAGAGTCACCCAGAAAAGAAATCTCTGTAAGATTTTAAAACTTAAAAAAAATCTCTGCAAGGTCTTTGTATTCTGCATCACATAATTTGGGATGAGCTGCCTGACTCAGAAAGGGAAAGCGTGTAAGGGGTCAGGGGTGGTCTGGAGTGACGTCCCGGTTAGCCCTTGAACCTGTCTGCCCCGGGGAGGGCTGCCCCCTCCAAATCCCATTTCCTCCAAGCTCATCCAATTACACAAGTGACCAGGAGTAAATCAAATGTAATTAGTTGAGATTTTCTTTTATTTTTTTTAATAACAAGACATAGATGGTCTGATCTTATTAAAACAGGAGTTGGGAGGGTTTAAGACATAGAAATAAATAAGTATAATACAAAGGAGGATGAAGTCAATACCAGAGGGGGTGAAAGCTTCTCTAGATGGAGGAACTAGTGAAGGCAGGAGGGGAATCCATCAAGGAGGTTCCTGGAGGGAGAGGCAGGATGTAAAGTCCACCTTGAAGGAGGAATACAATGTTTGTGTGCTTCCTATCAATAATATCAATAAAAAGTTAATAATATTCTTCTCCAATTAAAAAAAAATAATAGCAGCTCATTGTAAAAAAATTAGAAATTGTAAAGGAGAAAGGAGAAAAGTATCGCCCATCACTCTAGCACTGAAAGATAATTGTGAAAACATTATTTCATATTTTTATGCATTCTTTATACAAAACGCAACTGTCTTTGCAACACAGCTTATATATATTTATATATATGTGTATTATATATAATAGAAAGTCTGTGACTTTGTAACATCATTTTCTTTTTTTCAAATTATTGACTTATAATGGCAAAAGAAGCATATATTCCTTCCAGTCATTGTCTCCAATCATTTTCTAATATTTTTCAAGTTGATAGATCATGAATTGACTAAGCAATAATCTCTTATTGGATAATTCTTTTTTCTAATTTTTATGTTTTTAATATTTTCTATACCTCTGCTAAAACATTTTTGTGCACACAAATTTTTCGATATATCAAGCTATACTCAAGGTAAATGGAGATCCTCTATGTCTTCATTAGCTTATTAGGGTATAGAGATACACATCAAGTATGGCATTGATTTGGCATCTTGATATGCAAAGTGTTTATCACCCCCATGGACATACTCATTGAATTTCCATCTTTGTACCACAAAGATCTTCATTCAAATCCAGACAGACAGACAGACATAAGTCACCACTGTTTGGGGGGAAGAGGGTCAGATTTAACTCCAAAGCCAGAATCATAAGAATGAAATCTTAATCTCTTAGTTGAAAAATCATACTTCAGATATGAGACGGGAAAGTTTGGAAGAGGGATACAGGTGGAAGAAAGTGTGCTCCCTTGCTTTGCCAAACTACTGAAGTCCTTCAAACTGAAGGGGAAGAAAGAGAGAGAGAGAACATGTTTGTTGGAGGGAGGACTCTGCACCTTGTCTTCTGGGTCCCTAGCCCTGGTTCCAGACGAAGGTCACAGAAACCCTACATTGAATCTGGGAGATCCAAGAGTTAGGAGGAACTGTGCATACCCATCTCTTCTGGAATTCTCATTAACAGCAGACCTGTTTTATTGCTATCCCAGTACATCAAGGGGTGAGGATAGTAGGGAAAAGGTGGACAAGGCAGCATTCCCCCTCCCCACAGTTCACCTGTGAAAGTCCCTGGAGAAAAAGGAGTCATCCAGAACCCATAACAATGGCACAGAGAGTTGAGGAAGGGCCCAAGGTCTGAGCTGATCTAGTGATTGAGTGTGGATGGTGCAGAGTGAAACGTGGGTGGGGAGGCTGGGGGCTGAAGACTCCTCTGTGTAAGCAATGGGGGAAGGTGTGAACAGGGTGACCAGACCTGAGAGCCATGGCAAGGTGGGAGATCAGAGCGGGACCAAGAGGCAGACACCCCTGCCCACAGCTGCTCTGACCATATAATAAGCCCCTGAGAATTTCAGACCTACACCAAGAAGGTAAAATCCTCAAAAAACAAAGTAATTACATGTAGATTGTACTTTCACAAAGTTAGTTCTAAAGGGACTTCAGATTTGTCTGAATCCTCTCATCTTTTTTTTTTTTTACGATTTTTTTTGATGTGGACCATTTTTAAAGTCTTTATTGAATTTGTTACAATATTGCTTCTGTTTTATGTTTTGGTTTTGTGGCTGCGAGGCATGTGGGATCTTAGCTCCCCAATCAGGGATCAAACCTGCACCCTCTGCATTAGAAGGCGAAGTCTTAACCACTGGACTGCCAGGGAAGTCCCTGAACCCTCTCTTCTTGTTCATGAGGAGCCTGAGGCTCAGTTATTTGCCAGCACTCCCATGACAAGTAAGAGGAAGGACAGGAAATCAGATCTTTGAATAATCCCTGCCCTCTTGGTGGGGAAATCCACAGCAATTGGTTGACCACATTGGAGTCCAATGTTAGCAGTGTCTTAAGTGACTTATGACCACCAACAGGAGAATCAGGATGGAAGGCAAGGGAGGTCATGATAACACATGTGTTGAGGTAATGATGACACAGTGTGGTCCACAGGAAGGGGCTGAGGCTCCCAGCTCATCCCAGTCAGTCACAAGGGACCAGACTGAGAAGGACACTTTGAAGCTCCCAGAGGCAGTAAAGCAGTGGACATAAGAATTCCCAGTTTCTCTGGGCTTGTTTTTACCTAACATAAACCAGTTGCATTCACTTCTTTTGCTCAGGGTGTTCAGTCATTGAATTTCAGGATGGCGTAGAGACATACTAAGGATTTGTCATGCATCAGACCTTGGTTTCATTCCTGCCGTTTCCACTCTGTAGAGACATAAATCACTCAAGTCACTGTAAAATGGTGGGGTAATGGGTACCACTCCAAACTGGGTATCTGGGTATCGTGTGTGAAAGAGCAAGCACAGTAGGAGCTCAGTTCATGCTCAGTGGCTGACACTTGTCACACCATGTCTCTCTGACTTCTCATGAGTCTTCCTATAAATGTTGTTATTCAGTTTATAGACGAGGGAGGAAGGTTCACGAAGTTGGATAATTTGGAACAGGCCATGGAATAAATGTCCTGGCTGTTATGTATGTATTTCCCCTGTGGGGACTATCAAAAATCAAAATTCCTCAGCCCTTAGGCCACAGTGGTGGGTTCAAATCTTGGTCATGGAACCCAAGTCTAACCCATCCCTGGTCCTTTTGATTTGGAGCAGAAAGAAGAGCTCTTCACTTTTCTGATTGCCTACCTGGCATTGTCTATGGCTGGGTCTGGGCGACACAGAGTGGCTGGTCTGAGAGGTTTTTCTGTGGTACGTAGACCTCTCACTATTGTGTCCTCTCCCCTTGAGGAGCACAGGCTCCGGACGTGCAGGCTCAGCGGCCATGGCTCACGGGCCCAGCCGCTCTGCGGCATGTGGGATCCTCCTGGACCTGGGCATGAACCCGTGTCCCCTGCATCGGCAGGTGGACTCTCAACCACTGCGCCACCAGGGAAGCCCTGGTCTGAGAGTTTGAAGGTGACATACAACGGAGTCAAGACACAACAAGAAGGAAAGTGCAGATCACAGGTTTGTTTATCCCTGGGGTAAGCTTCACCCCTGTCCCTCTTGTGATTTTATTCATGACTAATAACTTCCCTCCTTCTGCTTTGGCTAAGTCCAGTGGAATTTCTATCACCTTAAATCAAAAGAATCTTGGTGAATATATGATTTGGACCCAGGTCCATCTAAATCCAGAGGACCCTATGTTCACTCCACTGCTCGAGAAGGAAGAAAGGAAGGAGGCAGGCAAACAAGGAAGAAACACTTTCTCCTTAACTTACCAATCATCAAATCAGAGCTCCCCGGGGTCTCTAAAGAGATGGCCTAGGTAAGCTTGAAATGTATGCTTGCATTTTCAAAAGAGCGCCCTTTCTAAATCACCTTATTTTGATGTAACTGCAAAAGGCAGTACTATTTTGGGTTCTTGCTATGATAAAACTGAAGCTGTAAGCTAGGGACTTTCATGAGAGATTGCACCGAAATGTCAACAGATGGCTTGCTAATCATGTTAAAAAATACTCATTTCTTTTCAAAAATGGCATTTCTCCCCCACCCATAAGTAGATCAGAAAGCAGTGTTTATGATATAAAACATATTAGTCACAATGCCATTTAATTACTCTACTTAATCATCAAGGTCATAATGATAATTGTTTCTAAAAATTAACACCTCTTCCCTCAGCAAGGAAAAGCTTCCAGAATTCATGGTCAGAAACACAGAACTGATGCATTTAAAAGGACGTGAGCATTAAAGAGGGACAAGAGTAACAACTATAACGACAACTATAGAGATTGTGTGTGATTATTCACAAAGCATCTTGCAATCACAGTCTAAGGAATACCAAACTATGTGTTGGTCCAATTTTGCCCAAACTTCCTATTTCTCCCAGCAAAGAGGAGGGAATGGAGTCTTAAAATCATTCAATCATGATTCATCATGGGAGCTAACATATTTTCTTATAAAAACAAATGGGTATCTTTGTGAAACTGCTGGACCCACTCAAACATTGAAGGCCACATCTCAAGGAGATGGATTCTTTGCTCTTGTTTCTGACTTGCACTAATCTCTCTCCATCTGATCTCAGACTCTCCTGCTTTATTTAATTTTCGATCCTTTTCTAGCTTGTTTTACATGGCTTCTGTTATCCCAATTCTATTCTTTTTTAAAAATTTAAATTTAATTTTTATTTTATATTATAGTATAGTTGATTTACAATGTTGTGTTAGTTTCAGGTGTACAGCAAAGTGATTCAGTTATACATATGCATATATCCATTCTTTTTCAAATTCTTTTCCCACATAGGTCATGAATACTGAGCAGAGTTCCCTGTGCTATACTGTAGGTCCTTGTTGATTATCTATTTTATATATAATAGTGTGTATATGTTAACCCAATTCTATTCTTCTTTTAAAAAAATTATTTATTTATTTTTGGCTGCGTCAGGTCTTTGTTGCTGCGGGCAGGCTTTCTCTAGTTGCAGTGAGCGGGGTCTACTCTTGGTTGTGGTGAGTGGGCTTCTCACTGCGGTGGCTTCTCTTGTTGTGGAGCACAGGCTTCAGTAGCTGTGGCACGCAGGCTCAGTAGTTGTGGCTTGCGGGCTCTAGAGTGCAGCTCCGCGGCATGTGGGATCTTCCTGGACCAGGGATTGAACCCATGTCCCCTGCACTGGCAGGCAGATTCTTAACCACTGTACCACCAGGGAAGTCCCCCCACTTCTATTCTTAAGTGTCACACGTTCTTGGCTGTCTCACTATTCCTTTCCGAGAGTAGAATCTCCCCTTTCTGTTTGATCCTTTCAGGACCCAAATCCTGAAAGTAGTCTTCTCAGTCAACATCCTTTAGCAGATCCCTCCCCACTTCCAGTACCCTTTTGAAGGATGCTTCAAATAACTGTATCATCCCAGCCACTTGGAGTTTTACCCATTAAGCTAGTTCACATATCATATGACTGAAGCTTATCTTTTTAAGCATCTCAGACAACTTTTACCTCTTTAGCCATGAAGTCCTTCTAAAATGAATTACGTAGGCAGGAAAGGAAATGAGCTTCATGTTAATTCTTCTTGATGACTCCAGGTTATTATTTGGGATTCTGATGACTGTACTATCTGCATGACTTCATCAGAGCCACTGAGAGGGAATAGGAACATTTGACCCTACATAAAAGGACTTTGGGTTTTCTGTGCTTTTCAATTCTTGTGTCATGCCATTAATTGCACTCTTGAGTGTCTCTGCTCCTTGATCTCAGGCTGCCATCTGTCACTTCTGAACACAGCTCTTCCCTCCCAGTATTGGACTTCTCATCTACAATAGCCTCAGACATGCAATGCTCACCTCCACTGACTTGGTGTCTGAAAGAAACCCGAGGGGTTTTGTTGTAGAGCTGCCACCTCCAGGAAGCCTTCTCTGTTCTCCCTTCTTCCCCTCTGAATGGTAGAAGGGTTGGGAGCATTAAGAATGCCTGAGTTCAAACTCCTGCCTTGTGACCAGCCGGGTGACCTTGGGTAACTTATTGTTCTTATGCCTCAGTTTTCTCTTCTGTAAAGTAGGAATGATCATTGTATCTAATGCATGAGGGTGTTCTGGAGATTAAATCAATTAATATTTGTAAGGCACTGAAAGCACTTTCTGACACTACTATATAGTTACTAAATAACTAGGGTTAATTCTTTCTCTTTTAGTCCTTCACTGTATCATCCATACTTATGAAACATACAGATGTGAAAATAACAATAATGTTCTTAGATTTATTTCATGAGGAAGGAAAAGATGTGATGTGTGATTTATCTCTTTTAATGTTTTGGGTGCATGGTTGCTCATTTTCCTTTTTCTGAATTTTTCACCATTCTTTTAGCTAAATGGCAGCAGCCACATCCTCTGTCATGTCCTGTAACATGGGCTGTGTACCCCTGACCACTCTGTCACAGATTATGAAACCAAATGTGATCATCTGAGTCAAGGCTAGCCCACATCCAGCTATCCTTCTGACCAGAGGCAGAGCTGGGTCATGAGGCCTAAGTCCATGCTATTTGGGAATCCTCTTTATGAAAAATAATATAAAGTTTCTGTATGACAGCAAATATATATTTAGAATGAGAAAATACATTTCAACAAATTACAGATTTTTAAGAAATTGACAAATGTTCAGAAGAACAAAATAATTTGTGCTCATTTACTGCCTTAAACATCTCAAAAATTCTTTACCCCTGCATTTTTGGCCACTTGTACATATAAGTAAACTTTTAAAATATCATTTTTTTCCAGAGAGGAAAAAAAGAAGATCTTTCACGGGTGATTTTTTTAAATTATTGTTTGAAAAAGTTTCTTTCAACTTCACAATTCATTGGTAATATGTAGATTTTTTAACTTTTTTAAAATTTTTATATAATTTTTAAAGGTTACTTTCCATTTACAGTTATCATAAAATATTGCTCTTCATGTAGAGTTTTAAGATGTGGCCAAGCATAAAAAACATTGTTAGATACCTTATATGGATGAGCTGTTAAGAATATATGTCTTGTTTTGAAATAGAGGCATTGATGAAGAGAATGGATGTATGGATTCTGGGGCCTTGGGGATAGAGGGGGATGGGATGAATTGGGAGATTGGGATTGACATATATATATATACTACTATGTATAAAATCGGTAACTAATGAGAACCTACTGTATAGCACAGGGAACTCTACTCAGTGCTCTGTGGTGACCTAAATGGGAAGGAAATCCAAAAAAGAGGGGATATATGGATACGTATAGCTGATTCACTTTGCTGTACAGTAGAAACTAACACAACATTGTAAAGCAACTCTACTCCAATAAAAATGAAAAAAAAAAAAGAGAGAGAGACCTGATACCTTACAAAAAAAAAATTAACTGCTGTTTGTAGCTCTACCAGGGGCTTTTGCTTTACAAACCCAATTTCACTTAAAAGAAGGATTATGTTTTTATACCTGAATACACTGCATAGTCTAGTATATTTGTGACAGGATAAGACTTCCATTTCTACCGGTATTACTGAGAACTCATTGCTCTCTTATAGAATTACACATCTGATACATGGAAGAAATGTCCACAAGTAGCTTCTGTCTCTGTTATATATCCTCCTTTATTCATCTACCTCCAGGGCTGAGCACTGAGGACACATTCATATCCCCACAGGACCTCTAGCCTCACTGCTTCCTGTTACCATGGTAGGTAGGTTAGCACCAGAGGTAGTCAATGGTTTCCTGAAGCCAGACCATTTACATCAGGAGAACAAGGAGAATTTAGCTTTTCTTGGAAGTAACTGTGGACGTACAAAATCCAAACTAAATGTATACTCAACTTTCCCTTCTCTAGGTCCCCAAAATATTCTGGCTGCCCCAAGATTTCCTGGGATGAGGGCCAGTGTGAAGGAGCAAAAGTCAGAGCAGAAAGAGACAGCTGTCTTAAACAATGTGGATAAACTATCTTACTAGGGCAGATTTCTGAAGACACATGACCACAGGAACACATTCCTAGGGTTCCTCCTCAGCCGAGGAGGGGGCCCAAGCAAGTGAAGATATACATCTTAAGCTTCATTAGCTTAAGATGCACATGTGCTTTGGCCAGAGACCTCAAGTCTCTGCAGATTGGCTGGAAAAGATGAGCTGAGTTAAGGAGATCTCTTGCCAAGTGTTTTGGAAGTGGAATTCTGAGCCTGTTGCCAAAATGCTATAGGGATCTGAGCTAAGTCCTGGGTACTCAGACTAGGGAAATGATCAGGGCATTGTATGAGTTGAAAGAGAAAGGTGGTAATCAAGAAGGAGCAGGGGGGTGGAGGGGGAATAAGGTGTGCTGCTAAGATAGCCACTGTGGCCTTGAGCGAGAGGCCCAGGAAATGCATAGATTTCCCAGAACTGCTATGATTACAGCCTTCTCTGAGGTGTGTTTCGGGGGCATTTTCTGAATCCCCAGGCCAGCACTCTGTATCCCCAGGATAAACCCCATTACTGGAGCCAGTATGAGTAAGTGCTTCATCCCTTCAACTGAAGAGCTTGCTAAGGTATTTCTCTCTCCTGCCTTAGTGCAATATCTGCTACCTACATTGACATTTGCTTAAAAAAAAAGGAAATGGTTAGGAAGGGCCCATGGCCATGAGGGCCTCAGGTATCAATTCAAGTTTCTCAGTAATCATGTTTGTCCCTTTGTTGTCATATGGTAGTTCTGAATAGTCGAACTAATAAGAGTTATTCTTATATGAAGCAAGAGTGTGGACAACGGGGTGTAATTTTAGGGGAAAATTGAAAGTTGATTCATGTCTACCCCAAGTTTGGGGTGGCTCCAAAAAGAAGTTTGTTCTTGGAAACCACATAGGGACACATCTCCAGAAAGAAAAGAAAATTCTTCTCTCTCAAATGCCATGTCCTTTCTGATGTCTTCCTATTTCTTTCTGTTAGTGAGTATTTATCTTAAGCTTAGGATGTATCTGGGACTGTTCTAGTCACTTTAGAAGATACAAAAAAGAATATGACATGGAGTCTTGTTTTAATTCGTTGATAGCCTAGTAATTACCTTATATCTTTCCAAAACCATTGCCTGTTAAAGGCCCACCATCATTATGATGTTCACAAAGACATTTTCAGAAATTAACCACACTTAACGAAACCACAAAGCCTCTATCTTGGAAAGTACCATCATCTTATCATTTTGTTCTTTTAAATGAAGACTCTTTGAAATAGACTTATTTGTATAACCCTACAAGAACTTCTCATGAATAAACATGCACATCAAAATATATATATTCTTGGGACCATATATATTTCAACTTGGATTCAGAAAATATGACCACTTTTTTGACAACTAATTAGGTACTCCTTAGCACTGTTAGTTTTCATTCTTTGTATTTTGGCCCCAGTTTCCCAGTTGGACCAGAGTCTCCAAGGACAAGCATTATGTTTAAAATATTAGAGTGTTTCACACTTGTTTTTTCTGCATGTCCTATAAATGGTTGTGAATTCATTTTGCAGTGTTTGGATTATGGGATCCCTCTCTTTATGGAATTATAGTCCTTGTAAAGATTTAATTATTACTTCTTGATTTTCTAATCCAGTCCATAACCTATATTTGACTACTGCAAAATCTCTCTGGAGAACAAGGAAATATTATTATTACTAAGACACATGAGGGGGCTGCATCTTAGAGAAGTTGCAGAATCTACTAGCCACAAAAGAGGATGATGTAATGGAGAATTTTCCTGCCACTGGCTTTGTCCTCTTTCAGCCAGATCATAGTGTCTCTCAGAAATTCAATCCCCTGATAGCTGATGATCACCAGGGCATAGAGATGGAGGCAATGGATTGAATGGACAAATAAAAGAAAAATGGAGATGAGCAATCTCATGGTAACCATTGCTGGCCCACTTTCTTCACCAGATCCTTGTAGATATTAACAAGTTCATACGTGGATGTCTGACTCTTCTCCAACCCACCCCTACTTTTATCTTTTTGTTAGATGTGTCCATAAGGATTGAGTGGTTAAAATCCAAATGCCTAGACAGGGGAGGAAACATACCACGTTAATTCTGCAGATGCAGAGTCCCTACCTAATGTGGATTCAATCCTATTCTTTTATTAATTCTCCTATGTGTCTATTTATTTGGCTTGGTAGAACAATTTCCTAAGGATGTAAAATCCATCCTCATGTCCCATCACCTCCAGGGTAGAGCCTGCACTTCTCCCCATGGAGTTCAAGGCACAGTACTGCCGTTTTACTAGCTTCTCCATTGCTGCTGGACAACACTGTTGGTTTCAGTTGTGTGACACAAAACCCAGATTCAAGGTCAGCCTGACCCTAATGAGATGGCTCTGACACTAATGATGACCACGTTGGCTTATTGAAGATCACTCTCTTGGCCAGTACCTGGCAGAGCTGGGCTCCCCATTGCCCACCTGATCCCGATCTGAGATTCTTTCTCTTTCATGGTGAACTTGAGAGTGATACCATACATGTTGGAAAGTGCTGTGGAATCTGATGCCAGAGGTTTTGGACTGATTTGGGAAATAAATGAACTGTATCCTTTCAGCAATAAACTCCTAGTTTTTCCAACAAAGCCCAACAGATACTTCTGGGGTCAAGGGAAGTCCATGCTTCCTCATGCTCTGCCTGGAGTTACTTCTCAGGCTGAACTGTCCTTTACTGGAGTAGCTGGGCTCCTCTGTGTCAGCCATAAAACTTTGGTCACTGACAATAGCCCAAAAGCCTATAGAGAAGGGAAAAGATTCTTGTTCTCGGGACCGCCAAATGGTGGCCATAAATTAAATCCCCTCCATTGTTGAGTTTTTATGTTGGTGTTCTGTTAGCATGCAGGTATATCTACTAGACCTTCTGTCTTCTGTTATTTGTTTCTGGAATATTCTGAGGATTGCCAGAATCCCCAAGCCCATCAGCTACAACTTGGTTGCCCAAACAGTTTGTTGTCCATGTGTGACTGTCACATTGCCAAACTAACATGGGCCTGGTGGGGTTGTAGGTGGGTTTGGGAGTTTTCCCCATGCCTCAGAAAACTAACAGCCAAGTAACGATAGAGACAATGAATTCATCTCTCTCTTTTTTTGCTGATATTGCTTTGATTTTAAATTAATGAAATAAACATACTTAAAAAAAAACCAAACTAAGCATTGCATGCGAGAGCCTCAGACTGTCAGCTTAAACCAATCTGAAAGTTATGCCTTTGAATGCAGACATTGGACATGAAAAAGACCTTGCGGGTCATAAAGCTCACCCCCTGCCAATATCAGAGGAGCCCTGGGCTGGTTTGGGGGGTGTGAGCGTCTCAAATTCCCTTCCATCCAAATCAAGGGAGGATTGGGCTGAGTTCTGCCTCTGGTTAGTCACGCCCTGTGGGGTGAGTCGCAGCTATTGCTGGAGCTCACAGCCGCCCTCCCCAGCACAGCCTTGATTCTCAACCTTCTCTGATCAAAGGAAGTGTGACCATTACCCCCATCACTACCTGACCCCAGACTCTGGCCAAAACCTTGGGCATAGTCTTTGAGTCTTAAGGATGTGCCATGGGATGTGTAAACAACTCCAAGAGGTTCTAATCCAGGTCCCCCACCTAGCCATGGGTTAGAGAGAATTGCCCCATCTCTGTTGTTAATTACATTTACCCCCATGAGGGTCTGGTTGGGGCACAGCCATCTAAGTGTTTATCTCAGCTTCGACTCTACCTCCCTCCTGCCACCTCTTTGTGTCCAGGGTGAGACAAAGCCAGCATCTCCCTTCAAGATCACATGCCTGCATTCCGGCCAGTTCTCATTCTTTGCTTGTGTTGAGAAAACTGTGGGGAATTTCATCCTGATTTTCAAACAGCCTCGTCTCCCTGGAAGACACAGCTTGGTGTCTTTGTCCAGTGAATTACTGCAGCTTGACACACTTGGAGAAATATTTTTGTCATAACCCACTGCTTGCTGCACTGTCGATCCAATTATTTGGAACAAGCAATCTGTCATTCTATTGTTCCTTTCCAATAGTTTGACTTTGGTGGCAGTTGTAGAAAAGAAACAAGTACTTTCAATTTAAAAAAAAGAGGTAAGGAGAGCAGCCTAAAAGAATATCTTAAATATGTACCTCTGAGGTTACTAGCGGCCAGGGGTCTGAAGACCTGATCACATCAAAGGGCAAAGAGTGCTCCCCCAGATAACAAATATCCTGGAATAAGGAAACTCAATCACATGTTTTGGCCATTTTAGAAATAACACTCTACCTCCCAAACTCTCTGCCAATGCACATATCTCCCTGCTACCAAAAACCACCAGCTTTCTGGAGCTGTTTATATGAGATGATCTGATTAGTTCTATTAATTAAAAGGGTTTTTGCTTTCTCTAGCCTTACTTGAAATCAGTAACTGCCATACTGCAAGCATTGTAAAGTATAAAATTCATTATGGGTATATACACCTACTTTTTCAGAACCACAAAAGAGGACTCCTGATTCAGGAACAGATCTTTCCTTTCCTATTTGAGAATTTATTTTTAAAAATATACAAAAGTATAAGAATTAAATATAATCTAATGACAACATTATCTTTATAACATTGAAGGAGAAACCAACATTCGGAACAAAACAGGTATGAAAAAAATAGTTATTTAAATTAGAACTAATATATAAAAAAATTGACATATCAATTTGTCAGAATTTGGAGTTGACCACAAAGATGAATCCAGCAAGTGTTTTCCAACTTGAGCCTTGTGTTAATTGGCCAGGGCTGTCATGACAAAGTACCACAGATCAGGTAGCTTAAACAACTGAAATGCATTGGCTTAGCTCTGGAGGCTGGAAGTTCAAGATCAAGGTGCTGGCAGAGTTGGTTTCCTCTGAAGCCTCTCTCCTTGACTTGTAGATGGCTGCCTTCTCCCTGTGTCTTCACGTCACCTTCCCTTTGTGTGTATATGTGTTTAAATCTCCTCTTCTTATAAAGATACCAGTCATATTGGATTAGGGTCAATCCTAATGACATTTTTTTAACTTAATTATCTCTTTAATTACCCTGCCTCCAAATACAGTCACATTCTGAGGTTAGAACTTCAACATATGTATTTGGGGAAGGACATGATTCAGCCTATATCAGGCCCTTCAAGCTACCACAGCCAACTCTGCATCCTTAACAGTTGGCTTCCAGTTAGCACTGTTCTGCGGGAGGTTGCATGGGCCTCATCCTGAAACCCATGGTCTTCTCTAATCCATAATTACATCCAGACCTGCTCACATGGGTCCACTGGATTCTCCCTGTTTTTGCATCTTTACATGTGGCTTCTCCTCGTCTTACAGATCCCATAATCATTTGCCCTCCAGCTTTTCTGTCTTTGCTCACCCCACATAACACCCTTCTTCCAAATTCCTTCCCATCCCACAGGCCATTCCTTTGTTCAGAGCCTGTAGCTCTTGATTTTCAGGCTTCGTTGAAGCTGAGGGATCTGAACTCATGTTATGGAGGAACTTTGTGTGCTCAATCAAAGGCAATTAGAATACTCTGCAAAATCATCCACTTTGCAGGCTTATTTTAATTTTGAATAGCTAAACTAAATTCCAAGTGTTAACATTTACACTGGCCTGGTGGATTTTGAATCTCCCAAAGTGAATATATATTTGAATGTGTATTATGGAAGTTATATGCATCAAAGCAATTACTCTAATGTAAAACTAAATAACCAACACATATTAAAACTTCAGAGAAACGTTTCACCATGCATTTTATTCTGAGGCAAATGAGGACCAAAAGCCACAGAGATAAATCATTAGACATCTGGGAACAGACCCCAATGCCTTCCAAAACTCCATGTCTTTTGGACACATGTCTTTCAGAATGGATGCATAGGGTTCAAGTTATTTGAGGGAAATGCACCAAGTCCAACAAACATGGAATCCTCAGAATGTGGTTAGCAGAAGGAACAGTTCATACAGATACACTGTCATTCAGAAAGATCACTGAGCAATCCTTGTGATAAATGCCATGGTATGGTTAGTGAGATCTTCGATTGCGGGCTGCAGTGATTCAGAGAAAGAGAAGAACATCCCTGACAAGGAGACTAAAAGGAACCATTGCAGGGATCAACTAACACATGAATGCCCAAATACACAAATATTTGGGAAAAGTGGATGCCACATTCAACTTCAAATAAACCTGGGTTCAAATTCCAGTTCTTAACCTGCTTTGGAAAGATCGTTAACTCCGTTGTGCCTCAATCTTCTTGTTTGTACAATGGGGCTAATAAATCTGCTTGTCAGATAGTATGAAACTTAGAGATGATGCCTGCAAAGTACCAGGCCCAGTTTTAAGCCCACAGTGACCGCTTTTTTTAAAAAAGGGCTCTTGTTAAGGTTTTAGTCCAGTGGAAATTTTACAAAATGAGTAGGAAGAGGTAAGATTGAGGAGATACTGCAAAAATGTAGAGGTAGACACACAAAAGAAAAAGATTCTAGTGACTGACAATTATCTAGAACTCAGAGTATAAATCGTGCATCTCTGTTACATATATGATGAGCATGAATCCATTCAGTGGCAAATCTCCAGGATTCTTCAGCCAAGGACTATAATCGTCAATGGATGTTTTGCATGAGAGGGAATTTTCCTGTTACACTTAACCTGAGACTGTTATTTTGAATCCTTGTAAAAAAGATTATATGACATATCTCATCTCCCTAACATACTAAGGCACAGGGGGAAAGGCAAGGCTTTTGTAGAGTGTTACTGGAAAAGCAAACTTTCCTAAATTTCAGGATTATGCAAAGACTCTTGCACAAGAAGGATTGGAAGCAGCAGTTTAGATTGTGGTGGATACTGTCTATTTTTAAAGTCTTAACTGTGAAATGCTGTCAAAGATAGTGAAAGAGGACTGTAGTCACTCCAGGGACCTGATCAAAGCAGGAGAACCCCCAGTGGAGAGTGGTCCTGGATGCAGGCCAAGGTGGGATGCGGAAGAAAACGAATGAATGACACAGCATCGGATCAAAGAGAGCTCCGTCCTGTACCCAGGACGCAGTGGAGAGCTGTCCTCAGTTCATAGTGAGAAAAGATTTGCATTATCAGGCCATGATGTCATGTGGTTTGCACATATAGATGGCTTAAATCTGTAAATGGAAACTGACTTCTTCTACTGTGTAGATTTAGACTTTTTCAGCTAAGCCTCTCTCTTGTCATTGTGAATTCTGAATTCAAGATTCCTGATACTTTTCACAAATGAAATGGAAAGAGATATTAGGAAGAGTGCTAGCTATTTTATATACATGATTTCTTTATATTGTCATAATAATCCTGAACTATGTTATTCCACCCATTTCATGTAAACAGCAGGACAGAGACTAGAGAGAGGCAAAAGAAGGGCCCACCTGCACAACTTAAGGTGGCTTTCACTGTCAGGTGACAATCCTACACTTGTATAGACCTTAGGGCAAGTGCTTCCTTAAATATGACACCCTAGATGCCTTGCTTGCCTAGCTTTTAGAAAACTGATACAAGGAAGAGAGACCTGGCCACCATTACCAAGTTGGTTCTACTTAGGCCTTAAATTTCTCCCAGTTGAAACCAGCTGATATTTGTCGAGACCCCGGTGGCCCATGGTGCACTATCCTGGCGAGATGTCCCCCTAGGGAAGGGGCCCTAAACCACCTGAACAAGATCTATTTCTGATCAGATGATTACATGTTACATAAAATCAAAGAAGAGCTATAGCAGCGTTCTGCACAAGCTCACATATAATAAAAGGAATCGGGTCTGGTCTCCAGGGATACCTGGGAACATAGCCAAATGGAGGGAGATGTTTGGTGCCAGGTGCTTGACTTGCCCCAATCAGGAAGGCAAATGGACAAACAGAAAGAAACCCCTGTTGATCCACACAGTGGAATCCAGCAAGGCCAGGATAATGGAGGTGGCAGAGGGTGGCAAGGGTGGAACTGGACTCCAAACAATCCTCACCTGGAGCAAAACTGTCCTTACACCCCGGCATGTGGAGCACACAGTGTGAAGGGTTGGGTGGCTTCCCAGCCTGTTCCGAACTGGGGGCCAGCAACCTCCTCCTGAGAGGAGAGGCATGTGTTGTAACTGTTATCTGGGAGGGACATCTGTGACCTCAGCGCTCCAGGCACAGGCTCTGGCAGGACACCGAAGCCACCCAGACATTCAGCTCGTCCCTTCGTCTGCTGGGGGTGGTCTACAACCACAGGTCCAGCCATGGCCACCTGTGAGGCTGCATGCCCAGTGCAAGACAGCATTCCTAGAATAAGATGTCATTTGTCTATTTATGTTGGAGCCAGATGACAGAAGGTAAAAATACAAAAGCTAGGGGTGTTCCAAATGGAGGTCTCCCTGGTGTTCATGTAGCCTGATGCTGTCTTTTCATCGTACAGAAGAATCCAAAGCCTAGGTAAACTAAATGAGTTTTGCAAGTCCTGGAACAAGAGCAGGATGCTCAGAAGCCAACAGGACCACCATACATGGTCACATAACCCAAAGATCATGTCCTTTTAAACCCTGAGTTAAGTTTCAATCTTGTTTCACTCATTTAGAAAACCTGGATCAAGGACAATACACATATACGAAGCCCAAAGATAAATAAATCTTGCTACAACATACATTCACTTTGTTTATTATTTGTTTGTTTCATTTTGCTTAGCCCATCCACTTATGTGTCTAGAACCCTGACCCTGACATAGGGTTCAACTGGGTCTATCTCTTCCACGTATGTATGTATGTATTTAATTTTACTGGAGTATAGTTGATTTACAATGTTGTGTTAGTTTCAGTTATACAGCAAAGTGATTCAGTTATACATATACATATATTCATTCTTTTCATGTATGTATTTATATCATAGCTAAACAGTTCCTCTGCAGAGGAATGATCTGAATGATCTGTTCACAATGCAAGATGACCAGGTGGTAAGCAATCTGAGGTTCCCAGAGAAGAGAGGACACCTGTTTTGTAATAAGGTGACTGTAGGAAAGATGGAGCAATAAGATGATTCAGCATCTATTTAGGAGATAGAGTTTATAGTATTTGCTGATGAGCTGAATTTGGGGCAGATGGTGCAATATTTGAAAATGCTGGTATAGTTTTCAAATTGTGAGGTTTTCAAAACATATAGCAGTCAAAGAAGAACAAGTCAATATTACTTCTTGGGCTCAGCAAATCTCCCTGACTTTACTTAGACTTAACTTGTTGCTTGGATGACTTCAGTCTGTGGTTTTTGTGGCACTAACTAAACTCTAGGCAAAATCTGAGAGGTTTTAAGCGCTCCCCTTATTTACCACATCAGTATTCTGAAGACCAAAATGAACTTTCTGGATACCTGGATATAAAGTCCTACATTCAGGAGGCATTTAATGGACCTGAGATGAAAAAAAAAAAAAAAAAAAAGGATAAGAAGACATGTTCTCATTTCAGCAAGTCAGACAGATGGGTCCGCACTGGACCATGTCCTGTGATCTGGCTGTGTGAAGGTGTGATCATGAGCCAGGAGGGAGAGGGGCAGGAAAAGTGTATTGAGTTCTCAAAATAGCCTCATTTCCAAGAGGTCAAGGGAAAAAAGGCCATTTCTATTGGAGGTGTCATGGACTGATTGTATCTTCCCAAAACTACTATGTTGACCAAGGATGGGAAGTGATTAGGTCATGAGGGTGGGCCCCTCATGGATGGATTAGTGCCTTTATAAAAGGAACCCCAGAAAGCTTCCCTTGTCTTCTTTCTACCATGTGAGGATATAAGGAGAAGATAGCATTGTTCAACCTGGAAGAGCTACCACCTGAACCCGGCCATGATGGCACCTTGACCTTGGACTTCCAGCCTGTGAGAAATAAATTTCTATTGTTTACAAAGTGCTCAATCTGTGGTACTTTGCTATAGCAGCCAGACTGGACTAAGATAACAGGGAACAACACCAACAAAGACAGAGAGGCAGGAGGGAAGAGGGGGGAGTAGGGAGGGCAGTACTGGAGGATAGAGAAGAGTTTGTAGGATTACAAGCAGGGGAGTAACATAATTAGGTTTCTGTTTATCGAAGAGACCTTTAGTTGGGGTGAACAGAAAAGATCTGAGCATTCAAGAGAAGATATGGTTAGGACTTATTATATCATTCCAGTAGAGAGTAGACAACAGTTTGGTTAATGTAGTAATGGTACCAATTTTTTTGAGAAGAAGTAACAGATTCCCAGATTTGGTTGTCAATCCAAATTCATATATCCAAAACAATGTCTGATAGATATATAATAGGAGTCACATATAATTTTAAATGTTCTAGTAGCCACATTGAGATTGTCATACTGAGTGAAGTAAGTCAGACAGAGAAAGACAAATATCATGTGATATTGCTTATATGTGGAATCTGAAAAAATGGTACAAATGAACCTATTTACAAAATAGAAATAGAGTCACAGATGTAGAAAACAAACTTATGGTTACCAAGAGGGAAAGGCAGGGGGAGGGATAAATTAGGAGATTAGAATTGACATATACACACTACTATATATAAAATAGATAACCAATAAGGACCTACTGTATAGCACAGGGAACTCTACTCAATACTCTGTAATGACCTACATGGGAAAAGAATCTAAAAAAAGAGTGGATATATGTATATGTATAACTGACTCGCTTTGCTGTACAGCAGAAACTAACACTACATTGTAAACCAACTATACTCCAATAAAAGTTAATTTAAAAAAAAGAATAAAGGGCATGAGGAAAGTTCACAATTTCCCTTTCAAATAAATCTGTCACTATTTAAAAAACAAAACAAAAAAGAAAACAAAAGAAACAAAAATGCTCAGGTAGCCACATTCAAAAAGAATAAAAACAAACAAAACAAATGAATTGATTTTAATATTTTATTTATCTCTATCTATCCAAAATATCATCATTTTAACACATAAATCAACATAAAATATCGATGAGATATTTTACATACCTTTTTTCCCCATGAAATCTGGTGGTATTACATGCTCATAGCACATCTCAATTTGATCTACCTGCTTTTCAAGTGAAGCACTTAACAGTAATATCCACTACTGGCTACTCTCATGCACAGCTTTGATCTAGAATCTTCTAGAATTCCCACTTGAAAACTGAGCCAGTGACCTCCTGTACAGATTCATCCCTGGTGTCCCACCACAAGTACTGAACCTGGAGCCAGGAGACCCCAATTCCAGCCTCAGCACCTCTACAAAGTTGCAATAAGGTCTGGAGGTAAAATAATCAATGGCTTGGACTTGAGTTGTCCTTTGTCTACTTGAAAGGGCTGGAAGTAATGATTCCTTTTAGCTCTGAGGTCCAATGATTGAATAATTTTTCAGCGGTGGTGGTGGGGGAAATTCCAGGAGATGCTTCTGAAGGACTGCAACAGCCTATGGTTTCCGTGTGTGGACATCTTTCTTCGGTGGAGCAGTTTCACCCCAAGCCCTATTCATGTCTGAAATGGGGAAGATGGGTTGGCTGAGTCAGTCATTGGACAGAAACCCTGAGAGTGCATCTCCAGGTCCGTGGGACATGGACAGGTGGTTTGGCTGCCAGGCTTGTCCCATTAGTCAGGACTAAGCAGGATGAAGCCAGGGGGCACTGACAGGTAACAGGCGGCTCGGAGCAAATCTCTGGATTCATCACTTGCTGTCCCAAGTCCCTTCTTGCAAAAGGTGAGGTGTTAAGCTATCTGGCTGCATTTCAGCCTAGAAAAAAATCATCTCCTCACCTGAGTTCCCCTAAAAGCTTCAGCTGGCCAAACTTTCTTCCTTTCATCTCCTCCTCTGCAATGGACTCAGCCCAAGAAATGTCAAGTTGCAGGAGAAGCTGGGGAGAGATGGGTGTGTAAAAACATTTCCTGTCAACCCAACTAAGAGCTCTGGGTGGTATCCTTTCATTCTGAGTTAAGAAAAGAGATGGCAAACTTATATTCACAAACAGATTGGCAAGTGGATACATGACTAAGAGAAAGAGATAGAGAGACAGAGAAGGAGACAGAAACAGAGAGGCTTGTTATGAATGTAAACTTACACTGACATCTTCAAAATTAACAATTGCTCTGAAGTCTCAAATCTCTGGGATGGTGCATAGACCTGATAGGTGAGCAAAATATTACTCGGGGAAGCCAAAATCAGTTTCACATATACAAAACTCCTGTACTTTTCTCATTGCAAAAAAAAAAAAAAATCATTGGACCCTAATCAAAGATTATGGGGTGTTTCTTTGCATGTAATTCTCACAGATCTGGTTAACAAAATA
Organism: Mesoplodon mirus; assembly: GCF_964341445.2. Lineage (NCBI taxonomy): Eukaryota > Metazoa > Chordata > Mammalia > Artiodactyla > Ziphiidae > Mesoplodon > Mesoplodon mirus. Next base: position 182,047,621 of record NC_138979.1, read on the forward strand.
ATTAGTATGGGTGTGAGTGCTGACTTATAGTGGAAATCTTTCTTTTTTTTTCCCATTTGATTGAGACTGGATTGAGCTTCACTACTCTGTCATAAACCAGGTAGATTCGTCCAACTCACTGTGAATTCTGTAGGCGTCTCCTGTGAAGTGCTTCTATGAAGTCCTCAGCTTGAGCTCCGCCCTCCCATGTACCACTCTCCTTACCCTGTCATTCCCTCTGTCTCTGTATTATTCACTATTTCAACTGAAAATGATCTATGGGAGAGTTTCTCAAAGCAGGGGTCAAGGACCATTTTTATTATAGTTGTGTAGGGTGTAGCTGAAAACAATATTTCTAGATCCCACCCTAGGACTTCTGAATTAGAATTGGCCTTTGTAACAAGTATCCAGGTAACTCTAATGCTCCTTTAATGTTGGGAATGTTCTAGAAGGGCAGTGGTTTTCTTGTCCTTTGTTGCACAATGGAATCACCTGGAGAGTTTTCAAAAGTATTGATACTTCCTGGGTTCCACCTTCAGATATTTTGATTTAATTGACATGTGGCATGGCTTTAAAAATATAGGATTTTTAAGAGCTCCTCAGCGATTCTAATGTGTGGCCAAGGTTAAGAACCACTATTTGGGTTTAGGTTAAATACTCTGTACTGTTCTGGTAATTTGTTAAAAGGTACTAAGTGCCCTCACACACACACACACACACACACACACACACACACACGGACATACACACACATTCTTTCTACCTGCACTGGTGTGACTTCCCAGCCTTGCCACTTATTCACCCTTCTTAACAGCCCCAGGCAGAATCTTGAAAGTCAATCATACCCTAAGCTTTGACACCTTGAAGTTGAAACTTAATATTATAAAACAGTCAGGAGACTATTCTTTGCATTTTTTTTCAGTTTATTCACTTTGCTGCAACCTTCACTCATTAGCAAAAGAACATTCTGATACACAATTCTCCATGCGAAGAGTAAACATCCAGACATATCCCCCATTGCCCTTCTATTGGCTCACCCAACTTCCAGGCCCTGGCATACTGATGCCCCCTTAGTCCCCATCCCATATCCCAACAGTTATTTATATGATGATCATTTTAAACATCTTATTCCACTCCATGGTTCCACAGGAACAAAATAGTCTGGACCCTGGAGTGGAGGTGACCTGAGTCTTGCTTAATGTTTATACTTGAGAAAAGAAATGCATTTTTTTTCTTTCCTAGTAAATATCTTCTCCATTGATAGTCTAATTTATTTTCAGCTAGAAAGCCTGAGGCTGTAGTTTCCTCAGAGGCTAAGAAATGAGTTTGTGGATGACCAAGGCCAAGTGGAGGGTATGCCTGCAGAACAGCGCAGTTGCTGATATCCAGACTCAAGTGGCTGGGACCCCAGGCTCCTTGTCCCTGTCATGGGCACCTGAATCAAAACACGACAGGAGATCTGTTCCTCTGTGATAGTCGCTGCTAGGTGCCTTCCTGGCTGCCCACATTAGCATGGCGGCTGTAAATTTCCTAGGCTATTTTGCCTGGAATCTACATTTAGATAGAATATTTTATAAAGTAGAAAACCTGACATTTTTGGTGCTTTTATTCTTCTCTCTTTTATTTATTTATTTATTTTTTTGTGGATAGGTAAAGAGTAATTTTGTAACATCTTTGATAAGAGAAGATTACAGCACATATTCTAGCCTATTATAAATATTGAAAAATATATTAATCCTATATTCTGCAAGCCCCCTAAATAAGCTGACAGAGCCCCTGGGATCTGTTAAGTAGACAGATGGCAAGCTCTCAGTTGCACATATTGTCTTTTTAATTTAAAGGCAGTTAACCTCTTCTTTCTTATGTTGAAAGTAGTTAAAGAATTGGTGAGTTAATAACTTAGGCCTTTTTACTTTTTACAACATTCCCTTTTCCCCTCTGTGTCTGGGTGCTATTCGTCTTTCTTTATTTATAAACTATGAACTTTCTCACTTTTTGTATGTTAATATTAACATATATACATGTGTGTATATATATATATATATATATATATATATATATATATATGAACTTTAAGTAGAATTGAATTGTGACTCAAGACCTAATTAATGCCTTAAGGCTTAAATCACCATTTTTGTGTCTAAAAATAAAATTAAACTTTTGTTTTGACTAGTCATACTGTGTGTAAAAATTATTACAATGAACTGATCTTTTTAATTTTTTCTACTCTCAATAATTTTTTTTTTTTTTTTCCGTACGCGGGCCTCTCACTGTTGTGGCCTCTCCCCTTGCGGAGCACAGGCTCTGGACGCGCAGGCTCAGCAGCCATGTCTCATGGGCCCAGCCGCTCCACGGCATGTGGGATCTTCCTGGACCGGGGCACGAACCCATGTCCCCTGTATCGGCAGGCAGACTCTCAACCACTGCGCCACCTGGGAAACCCTGCTCTCAATATTTTAATTTGTGTTTGATTAAGGATAAACCTTAATCACAATGCTTCTCATCTATTTTCCCAAACATCCTTGTTTCAACGTTTAAGACCTCTGCCAGGTGAGTCTGCTATGGAAATCGTGGTAAGTAGCCTCCAATGTGGTTCTTAGTGAATCACCTCTCCTTATATTCACAATCTTGTGTGCACTTTTTATCCATTGAATCAGGGCTGGACTTCACAGTGAGCAGAATATAGCAGATGACTTCCAAGGCTAGATTATAAAAGGCTCTGTAGCACTGTTCTTCGGTCTCTTGGTCTCCTGGATGGTTAATTCTGGAGTTAAGCCAGTTGTACATCGTAATGCCTAGAATGGCTGGATATATCAAATAAAAATACAGGACTCCCAACTAAATTTGAGTTTTAGATAAATGATGGATTTTTTTAAAGTATAAATATGTCCCATGTAATATTTGAGACATATTTATACTAAAACATTTTTCATTATTTATCTAGAAATTAAATTTAACAAGGTATTCTGTATTTTATCTTGGAAGCAGCCCCTCCAGCCCTGATCAAACCTTCAGATAAATGCAACCTCATGAGATATGCTAGCCAGAACTGACCAGCCAAACTCCTCCCAAATTCCTGACCCACAGACACTATGAGAGCTAATCAATAATTATTGTTATTTTAAACTACTATGGGTAGTTTATGCAAATTATGCAAATGCAGTTATAGATAATAGATAATGAATACTTTTTTTCTAACTAGTAGAGAAGCTGTTGATAGCTTGTTTTTACTTCTGTTTTTGTAAAAATTATGCATATTGCTATCAAAGGGGAGTTTTAAGACTATCCCCACTTCCACTGCTCCTGGCAAAGGAAAAGGCAGAGTTGTATGTTTTGATTAACATGCCTTCAAGGAGAAGAGTCAAGGGTTTGTCCGCTAAGGGGCTTGTATTTGAACTAAGAATGATTCCTGAAGGACCAGAAGTGACCAGCTTCCTCTGAGTTCTCTTAAGAGTGGAATTGGGGAAAAGAAGACCAGTTGACAAACCTGGAAGTCAGGAGTTATCCTGAAAATAAGAGACAAAACTCAGATTAGGAGCAAGGAAGAAGCTGAATAAAATTAATTCCATGGGGACAAATGAGTAAGAAGGGTCTTGGCCAATTTTCTAAGGTGAACCTGAGCCTTGGTTTACCATCATTGACCTTTGGTTTTCTTGAGTTCTTAATACTTTTCACTACACAACAATGGTAGCTGAGACATTTTTTGCACAGGGGCTTAGAAGCATCCTAATAAAAGAGTAATCAAAACTCCATCTCTCTCTTTTACAAGTTCAGTATTACTGTAATATGCTTGATGGGTGGTATGGTCCCTTCCAAAGTCAACCATTAAGAAAGGGCTTCAAATGTAAGCTCATCTTTAAGGAAGCTGGGCTGGGACATGGTCTTGTCACCAGGGTCCTTGGCTTGTGAGAAGAGCTGGGTTTTGCAGAAGTCTCTTTAGACCTGTCCACCCCCTAATCCCCAGCCATATGGCCATCATATGGTTTCAGTGGCTGAGACTTGAGTATAGGCTGATGTGAAAAATCTGGACCAGCAAGTTAATCTCTACAGAAGAGGATAATTATCCACTGGGCCATGAAGGACCATGTCCAATGGTGATTCCAAGTGACACCTAAAGTCCCTCATGGCTTAGAGTTAGTTATGAGAACTAACCACTTTAGATTGAGTCTCTGGATTAGTTAGGGAAACTGATGTGTCTTAAAGAGGGAGATACTGACAAGCATGCTAAGTTGGGCAGGTAGAAGATTCAGTAAATAATTAGACATACATATATTTATTTATTTATATTTATGGAATAGGACAATATTTGTATCTCAGGTGAAGTCATTCCTGTCATTTCATGTTCCATGAAAGATAAGCCTAGAAGGTTGTTTGGACCTGTATTATGTTTTAAAAGGCATACTGAGAAATTTGAACTTAATGTCATAAGCCAGGGATTCTCCAGCTTTAATGGACATCAGAATGACCTGGAGAGCTTATTAAAACACAGCTGCTGGACCCCATATCCTAGAGTTTCTGATTCAGTAGGTCTGGGGTGAGACGCAAGTGTCTGCATTTCTAACATGCTCCCAGGTGATGCTTATTCTTCTGGTCCCGGGACCACACTTTGGGAAACATTGCTGTAAGCAGCAAGGTGTCAGTGCTGATGCTGAGCAGAGAAGCAATACAAACTGGTAGAAGGCTCTGGTTTAGAATTATGGAGCTGAAACAAGGTAGAAAAATCAACTGAAGGAGCAGAGATTCAAGACTAAGTGCAATTGTGTTCTCCTTGTGCAGTAATTGAAATCCTTGGGAAAATCCTACAGAACAACTCAAATCCTCCTCCAGTGCCTAGAACTTGCTATTTGATGATAGCTTTGCCATTCTGATAGATATCTGCCTTTTAGTTTTTGTTTTTGGTGTACCATTTTATTCTAAGAAACTATACAACTGATATGAAAGTATAAGGTTGAAGTATCATTACATATTATTTCTGAAGCTCATTTTATTAGTATATTTGGTAGTCTTTATGAGTTTTATTTATGTTATCATTTACACAGCCTATCTCAAAAGTTTCTATTCATTATTTTCTGATAGAGAAAAATCTGTTATTTATTTATAAATATATTTCTTTATTTAAGTATAGTTGATTTACAATATTATATTGGTTTCAGGTGTATAGCATAGTGATTCAGTATTTTTGCAGATTATACTCCATTAAAAGTTATTACAAGATAATGGTTATAATACCCTGTGCTGTAAAATATATCCCGTTGCTTGTCTATTTTACACATAGTATTTTGTATCTCTTAATCCCATACTGCCAATTTACCCCTCACCACTTTCCTATACAGTTCCCTTGTTTTCTATATCTTTGAGTCACATCCTGTTTGCATATACATTCATTTGTATTATGTTTTAGATCCCACGTGATATCATACAGAATTTGTCTTTCTCTGTCTGTCTTATTTCACTAAGCATAATATTCTCTAGATTCATCTATGTTGCTGCAAAAGGCAGCATTTTATTCTTTTTTTATGGCTGAGTAATATTCCATTGTATATATATACCACATCTTTCTTATCCATTCAACTGTTGATGGAAACTTAGGTTGCTTCTGTGTCTTGGCTATTGTAAATGGTGCTGCTATGAACATTGGGGTGCATGTATCTTTTCAAATTAGTCAGAGTGGCTATCATCAAAGTCTACAAATAACAAACGTTGGCAAAGATGTAGAGAAAAGAGAACCCTTGTACACTGTTGGTGGGAATGCAAACTGGTGCAGCTACTGTGGAAACAGTACGGAGGTTCCTTAAGAAACTAAAAATAGAACTACTATATGATCCAGCAATGCTACTCCTGGATAAATCTGGAAAAAAAACAAAAACACAAATTAAGTGGTCTCTTAGTTAAGGAACAGTGAAGATATTTAAGGTTGTTAAGACTGTAGGCTTTTCAGTGCAAATGTGCCTCATGTCCCACTTTGCTGGGATAGGTGATACCCCTGATTTTGGTATATGTGAAGCTGAGGTCAGAGACCAAGGAGGTCAGGTGTTCTGACTCCAGAAAATTACATGCGGTTTGCTTCCAAACTGACCTCTGAAATCCTCCCCTGCTCTACTGAGGAAATGTTCTACTTGAGGAAAGAAAAATGTATTTCGTGTGTGTGGCAGCGTGTGGTTGGCGGGATGGAACCTGAGATTTTTCTACCTCCACGACCAGACTTCCAGCTCTGTGCTTGTCAGACACAGTCAGCAGCTGGCACCAAAGACAGAAAGTAATGTTGAGTGGCTTTCTTCTTTTTTTCCCCCTTGATTTTCTCAAAAGATTTAGACAGATGAAATAATACTCCTTCTGCTTGCTCCTTGCCCCTGCCATAATGCAGTCCACTTGTCTAAATTACAGACAAGCAATTATTTGTGCTTTTTTTTTCAGATTGAAGGCAAATTATCTACATTCTGAGTAAAGGTGGCAAAAGCAACAATAGACTCATACGTCACATCCTTCAGCAGAGAGAAGGAGAAATTTATTTAGTCCCCACAATGTAGTACACTTTTTGTATATGTTATGTTCTTGGGTCCTCACTTCAGCCTTATGAGTTAGATATCTCTTTGGTCCCATTATTTTAATTCTAAAATTTTATTTTAAATAATTTTAGGCTTACAGAAGAGTTGCAAAGATAGTACAGAGTTTCTATATACTCTTCACCCAGCTTCTTCTAATGTTAACATTTCACATAACCACAGTATAGTTTTTAAAATTAAGAAATTAACATGGATAGACCACTATTCATTCAATTACAAACTTTATCCAGATTTCACCAGTTTTCCCACGGATACCTTCTTCCTGTTCCAGGATCCCATCCAAGATACTGCATTATATTTAGTAGTCCTGTCTTCTCAGTCTCCTCTGATCTGTGACCGTTTTTCAACACTTACTTGTTTTTCATGACTTGGACACTTTTAAAGAGTATTTTGTTAAAAAAAGGCTCCTCAGTTTTGATTGGTGTGATGTTTTTTCATGATTAGACTGAGTTTATGTATGTGGGGAAAGAAAACCACAGATATGAAGTGACTGGCTCCACTCTGCAGATGAGAAAGCCAAAGTTCAAGGTGATTTAATAAATCAGTCAAGGTCATTCAGTTAAAAAACATTGTCTTCTCAACTTTCTGAGTGAATTCTTCAAAATACTTCCATAGGAAGCATGAAATAAAAAGTTTATCACAGAAACAATGAGAGGAGTTTGACTTTACAGAGAAAGGCCACTTGAGGTGGGGTGATGGCTCTCTTGGAATTATCTTTATTCTTGGGTGTCACCTGGGTCCAGGAAGGGGACCATTTCCAGGTGCTTTACTTTAAAGTTGAAAACACTACCTAGGAGGACATCAGTTCGGTCACGTGTAGATCTTAGATTTTATCAATTTCTCTGAGCTGTTTTGTTTTGGTTTGGGTTTTGTTTATCAATGCAAACAACATTCACTCAAGCCGTTGATCATCTACTTCACAGCGTGTTTATTTGGATGTCTTTCCCATTCATTACCAGGTTAGGGGAAACAATAATACTTCTTAAATGATTTGTGTGTTTTTACAGCATTTTTACAGCATAAGTCTCATTTAGCCCTAAAACGAATCTTCAGATTTTTTGAGCTAGTCCAATTCCCTCAATTAACAATTGGGAAAGAGAGTCTCAGGATGGCACAAAGGAGTCTGTCAGTATATCCTGAGGCACTCATCTAAGGAACATTACTGAACCTAATCTTTAAGGAAATACTTTAAAGCAAGCATTAAAATCTCTATTTGAAATGGGAGGCAGTGATGAGACCCTTGGACCAAGTTCATGGTTTTAAATGGTGGAAGCAGTGTTTGAATGCAGCCAGATCAGCTACACTACAGCCTAGAGCTTTCTCATTTCTACCATTCTGCTAGTTCAAGTCATACAGCCTTTGCCAAACCATGTGATGACCTCACAGTCTGAAAACGTGATGTCTCAACATCCAGTGTACGGCCTCATACTAAGGAGGCACCTAAACGTTACCAAGCCTTGGACACATTTGCCTCTATTCCATATTCGAAGACCAACAGGACTTGACATGGGAGCTTAAGCAGGATACCGAAAAGGTTGCCTTGATTTTTTTTTCCCCAGGTGGGTAGACAGATCTCTAAATTTTTTTATTTCCCCATTGATTAAGTGATGTTTTTATTCATTCAACAAGTGTAAAGAATGATCTATGTCCAACACATTGTCTTAGGTACTTTGAGAAATAAAACGGGTGAATTGGGTGTGTTCAATCATCAAAGAGTTGGTTTCCATGCTTGTGGTCCTCAGGTTTATTACGGAAAAATTCACACCCTAATGTATAGAACTCTGTGCTAATGTCCCTCCATTGTGTTGCTCTAGCAAAGAAGAAAAGATGTGCACCAACGCTGTGATAATGCACCCTATGGAATGTGATTACCAAAAAATTTATGGTTAATACCAACCATAAACTGGGTTGTTCAGGAGATTTTTTTTTCCTTGAACCCAGAAAACTCATCAAAGATTTGTGGAGAAGTGCATATTGGATGGGGTCTCTATAAAGAATATTTTTGTTTTGTTAGTGCAGGGCCAATATCCCACCCCCATTCTCTCCTCTCTCTTGAGTCCATGTGGTTCTTAATGGAACAGACCCAACCTCAGCTCCAGGGATGGGACCAGGACACAAGCCTGGATGCTCATATTTAAGGATAATCGTGTGACCTAAAGCACACTGATGAGAATTGGCCATGGGGATTTTGCTGAAAAGAGGTTCTCTTCCTTTGCTGTTATCTTTGCCACAATGATGTAAAGCCTGACTAAGACAGAGACCAGCATAGGGGAAATCAGAGCCAGAGAGGGAGAAAGATAGATTCTTACAGATATCATTTTTGTGACTAGATCCAGCTATGCCTGAAGTCTGCCAGCCCTGGATTTCTTAGTTACTGGAAGCAATAATTAAATTTATCTCACTTGTAACCCAGAGATCCAGGTTAATATATTCTTGTAAGAGGGAAAGAAAAAATTGGCAGTTAATGGTATAGTTGAAGAGAGAGGAGAACAGAAGAATTGAAAAAAATGACAACTAGTTTCCACTGGCTGAGGAGCCTGGCCTTTGAAGGGTTGCTTGGAAAGGCATTCTGAGTTTAAAAGGTGTCTCCCTAAAAGCCAGACATTACATGTTCCTGAGAAATCCAGAGAACAGACTCAGAATCTTATTACAAATTCAGTATTTTGAATGGGTTTTGAATTTAGGAAAATCAATTTTGTTCTTCTTAATTCCATTCTGGATGATTTTTAGAACTAACAGAAAAAAATTAATAGTCACTTCAACCCTTTTAAAGCAAGAACTGCCCTCTTGTCTTCATACCAACTATTCAGTTCCCAGTTTTCCCTGAAGGCAAAAGAGACAGGGGAGAAAAAATATATATAAAAGTGCATTTTCCTTTATCATCAAAATGTATCACAGCTCCTAAACCATATGTGTTTTGGCTGCTGGGTATAAATGTGTGTGGTTTTATAAAAGACACAGGGAGCTCAGCAATGCAATTCCACACACAGCACAGCTCTGGTGATTTTTTGAATTTCAAGTTGCGCCTTGGAGGTTAGCTATACAGGAACTGTTCCTGGCAGTGGCCAAATTAATGCTTGCTATCAGACAAATGGGCCTTAATATCTGACAACAATAATAAAGCTTCTATCTCTGAGCACCTATTCTGAGCCAGCCTACTCAGGCACTCAGTTAGTGAGTATTTATTAAACATCTCTCATGTGTCTTCAGGAATCCGACTTAATCCTCATGACAGTCAAACGGGTGGTTTCAAGGATAAACGAAGACAATGCAAGCACCACACCTGGAAAAGGATGGGGCCAAGATATAGAGGAAACTCCAGGCAAGACCACCTAACATCTAGAGAGATCTGCAAACTCTTACTGACATTCCTTTGGAGATGTGGTGTATAACAGAGGTGAACTGCCTCTGTCCCATAAACATACAAATAGGCTTGTTTCTCTTGTTTTGCAACTGATGTGGCTGCTTAGATGGGCTGGACTTCACCAGTGGAAGATTCAGGCTAATAAAACCTGTTATAATTGGTGTGGCTTTCTCTTTAAGACTTTCAAAGCCTGGGAGTGGCCACAAATCTGGGTGCAAACTGGAATAGGGTTTTGTTTAGTGGAGGTCTAATGACAGAGGATCCCATTTTACTTACATTATACCAAAGAAGTTTGTGATAATTTGGGGGCAGCCCCAGGGACTGGCAGGAACTTCAGATTCTATTTGGTCCTCTCTGTCCATCCTCTCTGCCTCTCTCCCACTTGCTTAATACATTTTCCAAAACTTCACGAAGCCCCCTTTCTTAAGACTGTATGTTTTTCAAATGTTCTCCTTGCTTTTTCCTTTTACAGATTAATTACAGTTAAAACTTTCTGCTAAATCTGGAGAATGTGGCCTTGTCTGTGGCAAGGATTTTCATACACTAGCCCCCAAATCCCAGATAACTTCATCAGGCTACAGTTTTTTCTTCAAGTGATTTCAGGACAAAGCCGATTTTGGACGGCAACTCAGCAGAAGTCTACAAAACTGTGCATATTTTATCTGTGTTATGAGTTGTTTTTATTATACCCCCCCAAAAGATAATACCAGGACACACAAAAAAAAAAAAGTCTGGGGAAGGGCGAGGCTTAGGTCTGTCAAGTCTAAAAACCTTTAATCCTCCCCTTCCCTATAATGAGTTTGAGATGCCAATGATTTGGTTTCTGAGCACACCCTTGGGGTCTTTTCATTCTCCAGTCTAAGATTCCATATTCAAGGCCTATTGCCTTCACAGAAATGTCTTCCTATAACTAAACTCAAGTGCCATCACTTTGTCTATGTTTTGCTGCTTCATCTTGTTCATGCTTCCTTTCTACTTAATTATCTGGAGGAATGGGTCTTCTCATTAGGGCCAGCCAGATTGTCTAGTATGATGGAGATGATTCATACTCAATAACAAATTATTCAGTTGATTACATTACCCATTCTTGAATTTTGAAAGTCATTTCATTATTTAATAAAAGATATATAGTCTCATAATATGAAAATTTGAGCAACACAAAAAATGTAAAGATAGCATAATTAAATTACTAAAATGCTTTCATCTAAAAAATGACTTTTAATAGTTAATATATTTTTAAACCTCTCTCTAATGCATACACGTATATAAAAAGCTACATAGTTCGATGGATACATAGATGGAAATCATTTTGGTAAAATGTAACATTTACTAGACATACTACTTTTTAGGGTTTTAAAAATAAATGTATTTGCATATAAAAGAAAAAAAGAGCTGTGAAACTGCAATCATTGTTGAACTTGAGTTAAATGTCTTTTAACAACTAGGATTACTACATACTACTATATATAAAATAGATAAACAACTCAGATTAGCCCTCAATACCCAGGTTCAGTTGCAAAAAAATTGTGAAAAACAATTAGAAGTTAGGAATCATTGGCATTTTATTGTTTGATTCTTAAAAGAGTTGTTGTAAATATAACTTTTAGACAGTATTCATTGATTCTTTGCCATGAAAGATGAAGACATTTGCAAAAATACCTTTACTTGTACTTTTCTCCCCTCCCTTTGGGTTTTTTCAGTTATATTATTGTTTTTATATTGCCAAGGTTTATAACATGTATTTTTTTTCTGTAACCATCAATCCAACAGTTGCCTATTCCTAACTCAACAATATGATTCTAAGTGCCAGCCTTCTAATTTTTTTTCTATTTCTAAATTCTTTATTTTGATCCTCCCACCCCCAGGAAAGTCTCATTTCTCAAGTTCTTCACTGTTTGAGAATTTCTGTGCATGACTCTTGTACATGAAGTGCATTAGATAATATTGCTAAGCAGGAAGATACATTCTACTGAAGGGGGTAAATCAATTTATAAAATTAGAATATTTTTAAATTTTTTAAAATTTTTAATTTTTTTACACTTTTTTTTATTGAAGTACAGTTGATTTACAATGTTGTGCTAACTTCTGCTGTACAGCAAAGTGACTCAGTTATACACATATATACATTTTTGTTATATTCTTTTCCATTATGGTTTATCCCAGGAGATTGGATATAGTTCCCTGTGCTATGCAGTAGGACCTTGTTTATCCATTCTAAATATAATGGTTTGCATTTACTAACCCCTAACTCCCAGCATCTTAATTAATATCATAATTTTAATTTCAAATAAAAAATATCACACTGGCCTCACACAACAAATTTTCCCAATATCTTTTATGGGTGTGATTTTTAAAACTATGTAAATCACAAGATTAATAGTAAATGTAAACAGAAGAAATTATAAAGATATCGATAAAATGTTTGAATATTCTAAACAGATAATATCTTAGATTAATATCCCATGGAAATTATGATGTTTTGAAAATAAAACCACTTTTGGAGTTAGAAGGGATTTTAGAGTTAATGTCTCTTCTTTTTTTCACTTTTTTTTCTAGAAAATTAGAAATTTAGAAATAGAATGTATTGAAACAATAAATGCAAGGAGGGACCCTAAGAGAGGCAGAGAAAATGAGGGAGAAATGCCCACAAAGCCTTATATTCTAATGATCCCATTGATGAGTTCATCCCAAGCACAGTTGGGAATTCAGCTGAGTGGATTAACCTTCCTGGTGAAGGCTGTATTTTGCAGACACCTGTTGCCTACTTAGCAGCCTTTCCCTCATTTAAATTTCTTCACAATGAAATATTACAAGAAAATGGAATGAATTGTATTATGGGCTGAGGTGACAGCATTTTTTGTTTTGTTTTGTTCACTTGGTGAATACTTAAAGATAAGAATGATTTGATATATTGATGTGATTGGTTGAGCCAGCTCCATCGTGGAACATAGCATGGGAAGGAATTTTGGTTTGGAAAGAGGTTGAGATCTTGAAGGGATGGAATTGGACCACATTGGCTTGTGAATTAGGAATTACCAACATGCTTTCTAATTGAGGATATTGCTAAAGCAAAGGGAATCCCAGGACTGAGAGATGACAGAGCTTTTACAAATGTGTTTGGCACACTGGTGGTGGTGGTGGTTCCTGACTTGAAGTAATTCCCCAGAGGACTCTATATATCCAAGGCATTAGGTGAGCAGGGATTCTTAAGACATGCATCATTTCCCTCAGAAGTTGGGAAACACCGCATTCCAGTCTTCTGACATTGGCTTTTGTTAAAGAGAAACCTGTGGCTAACTTGCTTATTTTCTTCTTTGTAGGTCACTAGCTTATTATTTTTTTTTTCTACATTGATGCCCATAGTTTTCAGCCTTCATCCTTATTCAGTAACCTTTATATATCTTGATGCTGTTCACCCCTGACAAATTCTTCCCTGGGGACTAGGAAGCCCCTTTGCAGGTGGAGACTGTCGGTGGTGGAGGGGGGAAGCCTCGGAGCCACAGAGGAGAGCACAGCAACAAGGATGCAGAGGGCAAAACGGAGAGATTCCTGCACAGAGGATCAGTGCCGACCAGCACTCACCAGCCCTAGAGGCTTGTCTGCTCACCCGCCGGGGCAGGCGGGACTGGGATCTGAGGCTCGGGGAGTTCAGATCCCAGGGAGAGAACTGGGGTTGGCTGTGTGAACACAGCCTGAAGGGGGCTAGTGTGCCACAGCTAGCTGGGAGGGAGTCTGGAAAAAAGTCTGGACCTGCTGAAGAGGCAAGAGAATTTTTCTTCCTGCTTTGTTTCCTGGTGTGCGAGGAGAGGGGATTAAGAGTGCCACTTAAAGGAGCTCCAGAGATGGGCATGAGCTGCGGCTATCAGCACGGACCCAGAGATGGGTAAGAGATGCTAAGGCAGCTGCTGCTGCAGTCACCAAGAAGCCTGTGTGTAAACACAGGTCACTATCCACACCTCCCCTCCTGGGAGCCTGTGTAGCCCGCCACTGCCAGGGTGCTGTGATCCAGGGACAACTTCCCTGGGAGAACAGGGCACACCTCAGGCTGGTGTAATATCACACTGGCCTCTGCCGCCACAGGCTCACCCCACATTCCATACCCCTCCCTCCCCCCGGCCTGAGTGAGCCAGATCCCATGAATTAGCTGCTCCTTTAACCCCGTCTTGTCTGAGAGAAGAACAGACGCCCTCAGGTGACCTACACACAGAGGTGGGGCCAAATCCAAAGCTGAGCCCTGGGAGCTGTGCAAAAAAAGAAGAGAAAGGGAAATCTCTCAGCTTCAGGAGCAGTGGATTAAATCTCCACAATCAACTTTATGTACCCTGCATCTGTGGAATACCTGCATAGACAACGAATCATCCCAAATTAAGGAGGTGGACATTGGGAGCAATGATATATATATATATATATATTTTTTTTTTTCTCTTCTTCTCTTTTTCTGAGTCTGTATGTGTATGCTTCTGTGTGTGATTTTGTCTGTACAGCTTTGCTTTTACCATTTGTCCTAGGGTTCTGTCTGTCCGTTTTTTTTTTGTTTGTTTGTTTGTTTTCTTTTGTTGAGTATAGTTTTTAGCACTTGTTATCATTGGTGGATTTGTTTTTTTGTTTGGTTGCTCTCTTCTTTCTATTTTTTTTAAATTACTTTAAAAATCTTTTTTAATAATTATTTTTTATTTTAATACTTTATTTTATTTTATTTTATCTTCTTTCGTTCCTTCTTTCTTTCTTTCTTTCTTTCTTTCTTTCTTTCTTTCTATTTTTTCTCCCTTTTATTCTGAGCCATGTGGATGACAGGTTCTTGGTGCTCCAGCCAGATGTCAGGGCTGTGCCTCTGAGATGGAAGAGCAAGTTCAGGACATTGGTCCACAAGAGACCTCCCAGCTCCATGTAATATCAAATGGTGAAAATCTCCCAGAGACCTCCAACTCAATGCCAAGACCCAGTTCCATATAGCAACGAGCAAGCTACAGTGCTGGGCAACCTATGCCAAACAACTAGCAAGATGGGAACACAACTCCACCCATTAGCAGAGAGGCTGCCTAAAATCATAATAAGGCCACAGACACCTCAAAACACACCACCAGACATGGACATGCCCACCAGAAAGACAAGATCCAGACTCATCCACCAGAACACAGGCACCAGTCCCCTCCACCAGGAAGCCTACACAACCCATTGAACCAAACTTAGCCATTGGGGGCAGACACCAAAAACAATAGGAACTAAAAGCCTGCAGCCTGTGAAAAGGAGACCCCTAACACAGTAAGTTAAGCAAAATGAGAAGACAGAGAAACACACAGCAGATGAAGGAGCAAGGTAAAAACCAACCAGACCTAACAAATCAAAAGGAAATAAGCAATCTACCTGAAAAAGAATTCAGAATAATGATAGTAAAGATGATCCAAAATCTTGGAAATAGAATGAAGAAAACACAAGAAACGTTTAAGAAGGAGCTAGAAGAACTAAAGGGCAAACAAACAGTGATGAACAACACAATAAATGAAATAAAAAATTCTCTAGAAGGGATCAATAGCAGAATAACTGAGGCAGAAGAACGAATAAGTGACCTGGAAGATAAAATAGTGGAAATAACTATTGCAGAGCAGAATAAAGAAAAAAGAATGAAAAGAATGAAAAGAATTGAGGACTGTCTCAGAGACCTCTGGGACAACATTAAACACACAAACATTCAAATTGTAGGGGTCCCAGAAAAAGAAAGGGACTGAGAAAGTATTTGAAGAGGTTATAGTTGAAAAATTCTCTAATATGGGAAAGGAAATAGTTAATCAAGTCCAGGAAGCACAGAGAGTCCCATACAGGATAAATCCAAGGAGAAACATGCAAAGACACATATTAATCAAACTATCAAATATTAAATACAAAGAAAAAATATTAAAAGCAGCAAGGGAAAAACAACAAATAACACACAAGAGAATCTGCAAAAGGTTAACAGCTGATCTTTAAGCAGAAACTCTTCAAGCCAGAAGGGAGTTGCAGGACATATTTAAAGTGATGAAGGGGAAAAACCTACAACCAAGATTACTCTACCCAGCAAGGATCTCATTCAGATTTGACACAGAAATTAAAATCTTTACAGACAAGCAAAAGCTAAGAGAATTCAGCACCACCAAACCAGCTTTACAACAAATGCTAAAGGAACTTCTCTAGGCAGGAAACACAAGAGAAGGAAAAGACCTACAATAACAAATATAAAACAATTAAGAAAATGGTGATAGGAACATACATATTGATAACTACCTTAAATGTAAATGGATTAAATGCTCCAACCAAAAGACATAGACTGGCTGAATGGATATAAAAACAAGACCCATATATATGCTGTCTACAAGAGACCCAGAGACCCACTTCAGACCTGGGGACACATACAGACTGAAAGTGAGGGGATGGAAAAAGATATTCCATGCAAATGGAAATCAAAAATAGATGGAATAGCAATTCTCATATCAGACAAAATAGACTTTAAAATAAAGACTATTACAAGAGACAAAGAAGGACACTACATAATGATCAAGGGATCCATCCAAGAAGAAGATATACCAATTGTAAATATTCATGCACCCAACATAGGAGCACCTCAATACATAAGGCAAATACTAACCATCATAAGAGGGGAAATCGACAGTAACACAATCATAGTAGGGGACTTTAACACCCCACCTTCACCAATGAACAGATCATCCAAAACAAAAATAAATAAGGAAACAAAAGTTTTAAATAATACATTAAGCAGGATGGACTTAATTGATATTTATAGGACATTCCATCCACAAACAACAGAATATATTTTCTTCTCAAGTGCTTATGGAACATTCTCCAGGATAGATCATATCTAGTGTCACAAATCAAGCCTTGGTAAATTTAAGAATATTGAAATCATATCAAGTATCTTTTCCTACCACAACACTATGAGACTAGATATCAATTACAGGAAAAGATCTGTAAAAAATACAAACACATGGAGGCTAAACAATACACTACTTAATAACCAAGAGATCACTGAAGAAATCAAAGGTGAAACCAAAAAATACCTAGAAACAAATGACAATGAAAACATGATGACCCAAAACCTATGGGATCCAGCAAAATCAGTCCTAAGAGGGAAGTTTATAGCAATACAATCCTACCTTAAAAAACAAGAAACATCTCAAATAAACAACCTAAACTTACACCTAAAGCAATTAGAGAAAGAAGAACAAAAAAACCCCAAAGTTAGCAGAAGAAAAGAAATCATAAAGATCAGATCAGAAATAAATGAAAAAAAAATGAAGGAAACGAGAGCAAAGATCAATGAAACTAAAAGCTGATTCCTGAGAAGATAAACAAAATTGGTAAACCATTAGCCAGACTCATCAAGAAAAAAAGGGAGAAGACTCAAATCAATAGAATTAGAAATGAAAAAGGAAAAGTAACAACTGTTACTGCAGAAATACAAAGGATCATGAGAGATTACTACAAGCAACTATATACCAGTAAAATGGACAACCTGGAAGAAATGGACAAATTCTTAGAAACGCACAACTTTCCAAGACTGAATCAGGAAGAAATAGAATATATGAACAGACCAATCACAAGCACTAAAATTGAAACTGTGATTAAAAATCTTCCAACAAACAAAAGCCCAGGACTAGATGGCTTAACAGGCAAATTCTATCAAACATTTAGAGAAGAGCTAACACCTATCCTTCTCAAACGCTTCCAAATTATAGGAGAGGTAGGAACATTCCCAAACTCATTCTACGAGGCCAACATCACCCTGATACCAAAACCAGAAAAAGATGTCACACAGAAAGAAAACTACAGGCCAATAGCACTGATGAGTAATAGATGCAAAAATCCTCAACAAAATGCTAGCAAACAGAATTCAATGGCACATTAAAAGGATCATACACTGTGATCAAGTGGGGTTTATCTCAGGAATGCAGGGATTCTTCAATATATGCAAATCAATCAATGTGATACACCATATTAACAAATTGAAGGAGGAAAACCATATGATCATCTCAACAGATGCAGAGAAAGCTTTTGACAAAATTCAACACCCATGTATGATAAAAACCCTCCAGAAAGTAGGCATAGAAGGAACTTACCTCAACATAATAAAGTCCATAGATGACAAACCCACAGCCAACATCGTCCTCAATGGTGAAAAATTGAAGCCATTTCCACTAAGATCAAGAACAAGATAAGGTTGCCCACTCTCACCACTATTATTCAACATAGTTGTGGAAGCTTTAGCCACAGCAATCAGAGAAGAAAAAGAAAGAAAAGGAATCCAAATTGGAAAAGAAGAAGTAAAGCTGTCACTGTTTGCAGATGACATGATACTATACATAGAGAATCCTAAAGATGCTACCAGAAAACCAACTACTAGACCTAATCAATGAATTTGGTAAAGTAGCAGGATACAAAATTAATGCACAGAACCTATTACATTCTTAAACACTAATGATGAAAAATCTGAAAGTGAAATTAAGAAAACACTCCCATTTACCATTGCAGCAAAAATAATAAAATATCTAGGAATAAACGAACCTAAGGAGACAAAAGACCTGTATGCAGAAAATTATAAGACACTGATGAAACAATTGAAGATGATACAAACAGATGGAGAGATATACCATGTTCTTGGATTGGAAGAATCAACACTGTGAAAATGACTATACTACCAAAAGCGATCTACAGATTCAATGCAATTCCTATCAAACTACCACTGGCATTTTTTCACAGAACTAGAACAAAAAATTTCACAATTTGTATGGAAACACAAAAGACCCTGAATAGCCAAAGCAATCTTGAGAAAGAAAAACGGAGCTGGAGGAATCAGGCTCCCTGACTTCAGACTATACTACAAAGCTACAGTAATCAAGACAGTATGGTATTGGCACAAAAACAGAAATATAGATCAATGGAACAGGGGAGAAAGCCCAGAGATAAACCCATGTACATATGGTCACCTTATCTTTGATAGAGGAGGCAAGAATATACAGTGGAGAAAAGACAGCCTCTTCAATAAGTGGTGCTGGGAAAACTGGACAGCTACATGTAAAAGAAAGAAATTAGAGCTCCCTAGCACCATACACAAAAATAAACTCAAAATGGATTAAAGACCTAAATGTAAGGCCAGACACTATCAAACTCTTAGAGGAAAGCATAGGCAGAACACTCTATGACATAAATCACAGCAAGATCCTTTTTGACCCACCTCCCAGAGAAATGGAAATAATAACAAAAATAAACAAATGGGACCTAATGAAACTTAAAAGCTTTTGTACATTAAAGGAAACCATAAACAAGGTGAAAAGACAACCCCCAGAATGGGAGAAATATTTGCAAATGAAGCAACCGACAAAGGATTAATCTCCAAACATACAAGCAACTCATGCAGCTCAATATCAAAAAAACCAAACAACCCAATCCAAAAATGGGCAGAAGACATAAATAGACATTTCTCCAAAGAAGATATATAGATTGCCAACAAACACATGAAAGACTGCTCATCATTAATCACTGGAGAAATGCAAATCAAAACCACAATGACATATCATCTCACACTGGTCAGAATGGCCATCATGAAAAAATCTACAAACAATAAATGCTGGAGAGGGTGTGGAGAAAAGGGAACCCTCTTGCACTGTTGGTGGGGATGTAAATTGATACAGCCACTATGGAGAACAGTATGGAGGTTCCTTAAAATCTAAAAATAGAACTACCATACAACCCAGCAATGTCACTACTGGGCATATACCCTGAGAAAACCATAATTCAAAAAGAGTCATGTACCATAATGTTCATTGCAGCTCTATTTACAACAGCCAGGGCATGGAAGTAACCTAAGTGTCCATCAACAGATGAATGGATAAAGAATATGTGGCACATATATACAATGGAATATTACTTACTCAGTGAAGTAAGTCAGAAAGAAAAAAACAAATACCATATGCTAACACATATATATGGAACCTATAAAAGAAACAAAAAAAATGGTCATGGAAAACCTAATGGCAAGATGGGAATAAAGACACAGACTTACTAGAGAATGGACTTGAGCATACGGGGAGGGTGAATTGTAAGCTGGGACAAAGTGAGAGAGTGGCATGGACACGTATACAGTACCAAATGTAAAATAGATAGCTAGTGGGAAGCAGGCGCATAGCACAGGGAGATCAGCTTGGTGCTTTGTGACCACCTAGAGGGGTGGGATGGGGGGGGAGGGAGGGAGATGCAAGAGGGAAGAGATATGGGAACATATGTATATGTATAACTGATTCACTTTGTTATAAAGCAGAAACCAACACACCATTGTAAAGCAATTATACTCCAATAAAGATGTTAAAAAAAATCTACCAAATGAAAATTTTGCTTAAGTGATTTAAAGAAAAAAATAATAAATTCTTCCCTGGGACCTTGGGACCTACTATATATTTTTAATACCCAATTCAAGTCTTTATACAAACATTAAGCTTTCTTATAGCATTGGGTATTTTCCTGTGACCACTTAGTTGACCTCTTGATTAGCTGTGCTTAATACCATCATGCTGAATCTCCTTCCTCATATGTAGTAACTTCTCTGTGGTCATTTAAAATGTTTTTTTGTTTGTTTGTTTCATTTAAGGGACTGTCATTTTCCCAAGATAATTTTCTATGCCCTTATCTCTGTTTCAGTTTGTTTATTCTTCCATTATTTTTTCCTGGTTGTTTCTAATGTACCTTTTATTTCTTTTCATTTTTCTTTTGTATGCATTTTCCTGACCTTGATTCCTTTCTATTTAATCCTACCATCTATTCTTTAATTTGTTGTATCCCTTTCTTGAGCTCTTTTCCCAAAACACCAGTTGTCTTTAATTTATCCCTACTCTTCATCTGTTTTCAGATTTCGTTCTTTCTTAGATTTATGTTTCTTACCTGATTTGTTCTCATTTCCCTCCCTCTGTTCTTTCCTTTTCTGAACAACTTTTGAACACCCTGATACTTGCTTTCTGGTATTTACTCATCTTCAGATAAGAGCAGTCCTTTCTGGGCTAGTATCTTGTTAAAAGATAGAGGGAAGCTGGATTTGACTGAGGCTGTTTGTTTGTGTTGGGGTAGATATCTACATCAATTTCTGGCATTCCGGTGGCTTGTAAGCATCCCATGGAATCCCATGACCCCCAGCTTCTTGTGCTATGATGTGTCCATTGTGAATTCCTCTCCCTTCGACACCTTACCTCGTCTGCATCAATACTCCTTGGTGAGGAGACAGAATCTCAGAAAGTGAAGATGGCACGTCTGTGCTCCACCTTCACCTCTACCAACCTTGATGTTATGTGGCACAAAGCTGGATCTAGAGAGACATTCTTCGCCTGTTCCTTTTATTTCTTTTCTCCATTTTCCCTCTGTGTATAACCCACAACTCTGGGTCTAAGGATTCCTGGATGGCACTTGTAGGGATGTGAGAGCAACTTTTAGAGAAAACTGTATTCTGTCTGAGGAGATCTGTGTTGGCTCTTTCCCACTTTCCACGTTTGGATTCACATTTTATTATATTTGGCAGAAAATCTTCATATTTTGTGGTTTGGGGTTGTGGCCATTTCCTTGTCACATTGAAAATGTTCTCTTCTTTAATTTTACTTTTACTTTTAGTGTGTGTGTGTGTGTGTGTTTCTCAGAAGAGAGAAAGACATTCTAGCTGGAATTATATCCTCTGACCATGCTTACTGCATTGTTCCCAAATGTACACATGCTTTTTTTGAGATGCAGGAGAGAAAACAAAATTTATAATGGTCATGTTGAATTGTCTGATACTCTTTCTTTGTTCACTAATGATTTGCATGAAGAGAAAACTCTAATGGGGCAGAAGGGTTGTACTGATAGCTTGTCTATCCAGAAGTTAGTGAATTTCATGACAGTCAAGGCAATTCTGAGAAAGCTGTCTTTAACAGGCTTTGGCTACTGGATTTCCAGGTTGCTCTGCCAAAAACAGTTCTACTTTTGGTCCCCTGCCTTGGAAGCTCATACAGGGAATAATAGCAAAAAACAGAAGCAACAATATCTCAGATTTCTAAACCTGGCTTTGTCCTTACTAGCTGTACAATTTTGGTGACATTATGTAACTTTTTTAAAGGCTCAGTTTTGTCACCTGTGAAATGGGTATTTGTGTTAATCCAATGAAAATGCATGTAAGAAAGAACTTTTCAACCTGTAGGGCCATTTGCCTGAGACAGGATTATAATAATGGCAGGAGAACAGGTAGAAAGTCTGAGAGACATGGCTTTAAATAAGAATTTCTCTCCTGAGCTGTGAGATGTTTATTTTCACTGATCCTCCATTTCTTCATCAATAAAAG
The DNA here is from genome assembly GCF_964341445.2 of Mesoplodon mirus. Taxonomy (NCBI): domain Eukaryota; kingdom Metazoa; phylum Chordata; class Mammalia; order Artiodactyla; family Ziphiidae; genus Mesoplodon; species Mesoplodon mirus. The sequence continues at coordinate 182,069,870 of NC_138979.1, forward strand.
AAAGAGTAAGTCTATGCAAATTACTGAAAGGATTTATTGAGATGATCACATAAGTGGAGACTAGGGAGGCAGTGATGGGGAAATTGTTGAAACTCAGTTAATAACTGGTCCCTCTTTACATTCTTGCTAATATACTTTACCATGAAAGTTTCAAGATATCTATGGATGTCAGAAATTCAGAGGAACTTTGCAGACCCCTGCCCCGTCCCCCTGTCCAATCAAAGTCAATCATATTCTTGTTTTCTGAATACTTTCTATCTACAATGACCAGTGGGGCCACCAACACTGAGAAAAAAAATAACATGGGGGGAAGGCAGACTTTGCACCAGGACTGGGACTCACTGCAAACGTGGCTGCCTACTCTCTGGGACCCCCCTGGTCTTTCTTCCTCACCTGGGTGGCCGTTTCTGGGATTGACCCCACTTCTCTGAAATTGCAGGACTCCCATTCACGAACGGTTCCACTTTGACTGTTCCATCTCTTCCCAGCTCTCTCTGGAAGCAGAACCTAGAGCCGTTCTCACCCTGGCTAACTCTTGCTATCACAGTCTCCCCTTGTCCAAAAAGCATCGCCAATTCTGCACCTCATTTCCATGAGTCTAAAATGATAGAGTTAGGCTAGATCATTTCTAGGATTGCTCTAGAATCCAAGAGGACAAATGCAAGGTGAAGATGCTCTATCTCCTGGGCCAATGAGGGACAAGTCTAACTAATAACAGTCCCCTTTTCTATCTAGCCTGGAAGGGCCTCTGAATCTTTCCACACTATGGTCCAGCCTGTCAGCCTCAGTTGTAGGTGAGTTCCAGTCTCTTCACTGTGCATAGACCAAGAAACAATGGAGGGCAAGGATGATTGCTCCTACCTCCCTAAAAACCCAGTGCCAAGCATGGTGCCTAGTACAGGTGGCAGTTGAATGGGTGCAGAATGAATGAGTTACCCTCAGCAATCAAAGCTCTCACTCCTACATCTTTGAAGCTAGAACTGAAAAGTGATGTCATCTCTCTGGAAGGAGCATTGAACACTCCTTTATTTATTTGAGAGAGAAGCGGCTGTCTCTCCACGTCTTGGAGATGATGTAAGTTGGGCAGAGGACAGACCATTCTCCAAAGGGAAGAAACATCATTAAGAGCCACGGCAGTTCCTGCCTAGTTGGCTTCTTCTCAGAAAGCAAAGAACAGTTACTGTAAGGAAGCTGCCTGTCTGGGCCAGCAGCTTTATCAATGAATAATTTCCTGAAAGGAAGAGAATCTGTAGAGACTGTACAATATATTTGATCTCTGTGTGCACAAGGCACACAGGACTATCTTTGATTCAACGGAAGTGAGATAATTGTTTCCCAAACAGACTCTCACTGGAGAGGCGCGCTCCCTCCCATTCTGGTGACCCATGCACCAACAGCCTCAGGTCTGCCCCAGACAATTATCCTGTTTTGCTAGGGAACAAATTGCTCTTTTGGGGTAATTCTGAGCAAGTTTGCCAAGTTCTCAGTGATCCTGGGGGAGCCTCTGGGGGAAAAGCACTCTCCAAATCCCCTCTCCAGCCCTTTGAAAGGAAAGCAAGTCATTTTTTAAAGAATTCCAAAGAAAGCAGCTAATTCTGAATGATCCATCCCACCTTTCAAGAGGCCTTGGGAGCAATCCGTTGAGTTCCTAGTGCTGGTCTGATGCTAGGGAACCAATTTCCCATGCAAGTAATTAGGCATGCAATTAAGTAGTTGTATATGGAAAGGAAAAAGAAAAAAAAAAAGAAAGAAAAAAGAGGGCAATGCCAAAAAAGAAGTGTGCATTTCACTTTCAAAAGACAGCCTGTAGGACATGGGAGTTGAACCCAACTTGGATTTGATTCTTGCAAAGGACTGAATAAAATCAGGAACTTGGAAAGAGTAAAATATCAATCTGGTGTAACGTAGTAGCTAAGAATATGGACCCTGAGGCCACCCTATGTGTGTGCAAAGCTTGGGTCTGTCATTTGCCTGCTGTGGGATTTGGGGCAGGTTACTTAAGCTTTCTGCACACACCCCCATCTCTATAAAATCAGATTAATAATTGTACCAGCATCACATGGTTGTCAAAGTTGAAATAAATAAATATATGTGTGTGTGTACATATATATATATATATATATATATATATATATATATATGTCATATAAGGGTGTGTGTGTGTAGTTTAAAACAGTGCCAGGCACTGTACAATTGTTAGCTATTATTACAGTTTAACAGATGACATTTCAAATAAGTTCTGAGCAATCATTTTATAAGACAGCTGAGATACTCAGCATTGTTGATGATTCTTTTCTTTTGACCTTCACCCTTTAGTATTAGAAAATCAACCCAACAGATAAAGGGTAAAGAAGTGCAAAGTGCTTGGTTTGGAAATGACCAAAAAATAAGTGGCTTCTGATCCTGGCAGGGAAAGGGTCAAGACCACAGCACCCCAGGGCTCCCCAGAGAATGAGTGTTGTTTACAGTATATGTTTAAAATAATATTCTTGCTTAGTTGGGCCTCCCCTCGGGACAGTGCAATTTCAACAGTAACTGAGGATTAATTAAAGTCGGTCCTGCTGGTGAGGGTGGCGACTGGGGAAGCAGCAGAGGGGTGCACCCTGCCCCCCGCTACGGCTCCCACTCTACACCGGGAAGGGGCCAGACCTGCTGGAAGTAATTAGTGCAATGCAGGGGCCACCTGACACTTCTGCCCCATTTGTATGATTTTGATTAATACTTTCATTTCACTTCCTTTGAATGCAGGAGAGGCAAGAAATAAATAAGGAAGATGGAAACTCCCCAAACCAAACTCAATAAAGGCTGAATCCCTTCTCAGGCCACCTTGAACAGGGTTCCCTATGTTTTAGACCTGCTAGGGAGCAGCCTCTGGATGGATCATACCTGTGCTGTGAGCAGTGGACCCCAGCAGTTCAGTTTTGAAAACAGACACATAGGCACACCCTGGGGGCAGGGGGTCAGCTGGCTTAGAGGCTCGGTGTCTGCAGGAGGGAAAGGAGACAGGCCCCTTTATGCTCCAGGAAACATCCACGGGCCATCCGTTGTCTGCTGGGCCAGCTCGCCCCATGCCAGTGCTCTGAGGCTTAGGCTGCCGCCTCTTGGACTAACCAGCCCCGCCTCACTCCAGGCAACCTTCCCTGGCTCAGAGAGCGGACTTCCAAATCAGATATGTGACTGCTTCACCCTCCTGGTTCAAATCATCCAAGAATGGACTTCCTGGGGTCCACGATCCTGTCTGGCAATTGTATGCCGAGGTATGGATGGGAGAAAGAGTTCATAGCTCCCTGGCCCCTAAAAGGTTAAGAACCACGGCTCTAGGGCATCCCTATTCCCTTTAGGACAAAGCCCAAGCTCCTCAGTATGACATGCTAGACTCTCCAGGATCTAGGATCACACCTCTCTTGGCAGTTCCCTCCCTTTAGCCCCATCATTGGAGTTTACAGCCCAAGACTAGAGCCTCTTTGGAACCCAACTCTGTCCCTCTCAGCCCTGTTCAGACGCAGATCAAGCTTTCTTGGATAATCCCCAGCCCTGTCGAGCCCTCTCACCCTGTGCCTGCTTCCAGATACCCCCCCAGAACCAGAAGGTGAGTTTCAAAACAGGGACCCTGTGTGCTTATGCCTGCATTTAGTTGGGAGGAGAGTCTGACAAGGTATTGGACTGAACTAAGTAATTAGTAATTAGTAATAGGATGTTGGGTATGGCAAGCAGTTCATGGCTCTATGCTTTGAATACAAAAATGGTGACAATCAAGTGAAATCTGTTAAAAAGGAAGCTTCTCTGGAACTCTGGTTTGATAGATAGTCACTAACCATGCGTGGCCATTTAAATTTAAATTAAATAAAAGTAAACATTCCATTCCTCAGTCATGGTAACACTTCTAGGGCACTCAGTGACCTTGCATGGCTCATGGCTTCTGTATTATTCTGTGTTATGTAGTGGACTGTACAGTGTATATACCTGTGTAGAACATTGCATAGGATATTTCCATCTTTGTGGACATTTCTGATGGACAGTTAGGCTCTAGGTAACTCAATTGCTCAAGGCTGGCACTCTGGAATTATAGAAATCTGTAAATTCCATAGCTGTTTGCTTTCTCTCCTGCTGACCCCAGGTCTGCCTCTCAAAGTGACTGAGGTCACAGGGAAACTGGCTCCCCATTCATCCAGCGTGCATTCCCCACACTTGAATTTGTTGGATCATCTTTTTTTTTTTTTTTTTTTTTTCTTTTTTTTTTTGGTACGCTGGCCTTTCACTGCTGTGGCCTCTCCCGTTGCGGAGCACAGGCTCCGGACGCGCAGACTCAGTGGCCATGGCTCATGGGCCCAGCCACTCCACGGCATGTGGGATCCTCTCGGACCGGGGCACGAACCCGTGTCCCCTGCATCGGCAGGCGGACTCCCAACCACTGTGCCACCAGGGAAGCCTGTTGCATCATCTTTTGTTGAGGAGGGGAGAGAGCAGGAAGTGGAAGAGCTCTTACCTCCTCCCTTGGGAAATCCAAACCATCTCGGAGAGATGGGGCTCCTGGGGTCCTTGTGGAGTAGACATATCTCAGGGTGGGGCTGGAGATGGGGGTGTGGCCCGTGAAGTAGACATGCTTTCCAATTTCTCCAAACATGGGCTTTCTTTTGGGGTTGGGCTCAGGGACAGAAAATTTCACATGTTGGGGGGCGGGGATGGGAACTTTAAAAACTGAAAGAAATGTTGGTGGATTTTTGGAACAAGACTAAAGTACAGAGTTTTGGCAAACTGTATTCCCAAGCCTAGGAGGTGGAGGCAAGTTCTGGCCAAGGAACAGAAGAGATTCATTACTGTGCCCCTTTGCCACCAACTCGCAGGTGACCTCTGGCAAGTCAAGCCTTTCTCTCTGAGCCAGCAGTTTCCCCATCTGTTTATTAGGGGTACAGACAAGAGCTCTCAAGATCCCTGATTCCAAAGTCGGGTGCCCTGCTCTTAGCGCAGTGCAACTGGGAATTCCATTGAGAGCCATTTTGGTCCTTGGAGGCAGTCTCCTCTCTTGAGGGTCCTCATGAAGAAAAGACTCAACATCAGACTCACATTCACCACTCCAGCCCCTTCTGGCTCTCTAAACTGGTGGAGGAAATGAGCTACCTGGATGTGTGGAAATATCTCCGAATCGTTCTGATGTGTGCCGCTGATTTATTTTCCACGTCTCCCCAGTGTTTGGGTGAAGTAGTCCCCATCCAGTTAGAAATGGATGAATAACAGCCCCCAGACTCATGGTCTGCATAGGCTTCACGCTGTCACATCCCTTCCCAGACAACTTCTCCTTTAATATTCTCATCAACTCCTCCAGGAGATGAGGTGGAAATTGTTGTTGTGGCCACATTACAGAGGCAGACATTAGAACCCTTCAGCATAGCTCAGCAGAAGTGGCAGAGCTGGGTCTCAACTCAGGGCCTTTAGCTGAGGCTGGTCTCACTGGGCAGCTTAGCTTTGGAGCCTCCTCTTTTTGGAGGGTAGCAGGTGAGTCCATGAGCCTGTGAAGCTACGTGCCATTCTGGCCAGTGGCTGGTCTGGAACAAAACTCGCCATTGTACACGTACAGTCATGGACTACATGGAGGTGCTGAAAGAATCAGCAGCTGAAACCAGGTTCATCCTTCCTTTTTCACGTAAAGCCAGAACTTGGGCAAATTCACCTCCTGCAGGCTCAGTTCCTCCTTTGCAAAAGAGAAACGATTCTCTGTGCCCACAGGCTTGTTTTGAGAACAGAGTCATGGTCTTGAAGCACTTAGCACAACGTAGATGCCCAAACTGTCTTTTTTCCTTTCCTTATGCAAGCTTACAAGAGTGGTTAGAAAAAGACAGAGGGATGGACAAAGCTACTTGTTTCTGGCCCTGGAATGAACATGGAGGCTAGTAAGCGGATGCTTTAAAGAGGTGTGAGACTGGTTCTCTCCAGACTGTTTTGGCTGGTGAAACCTTCTGCAGGAAGTAGGGAGATATCTTGTCTGGGGCTGTGAGAACGTGCGTGGAGGACCCAGAGCCCGAGCGCTGAGTCTTTCTCATGTACCCCATCCACCAGGCCCTCTCTAACTCCTCTGTTCACCCGTGGCATCCTACCATCCCTCCAGCCAAGTAGGCCGTGGGGAGGTGGTGGGTTCTTGCTACTGAAGGAAAGGTGCTGGGCCTTGTCCCCCTGCATGGTGAGGGGGGTGGTGACTCAGGGCTTTTGCCTAATTTAGCAAGAACTACGTGAAGCCACTCGTCTTCCCAGCTGGCAGGCCCACTCACCTCTCTACATGAGTTTCCCAAAGGTGGTGATTAATTTCAGAGTTGGGATGAGGACAAAGCTGCCAAGTACCCTGGGACAGGGCAGGGCCCGCAGCGAGCATGGCCCGGCTTCTCCCACTCAGAGTAAACAAGAGCAGCTGTCAAGGGATTCTGCCCTCATCTGACCTCTTGTCCCCTGGCTCTTTTATCTTCTAGAAAAAGGAGAGGCAGACAAGGAGCCCCCCGGGACCTGGGAGCCGTGGGTTCTCGCCCCACTCCTCCCTGACTCTCTGTGTGACCTGAGGTTAGGGAACTCAACTATATATTAGGAATTATGACCTAGTGTCAGGCACTGGTGACTCATCAAATCTAAAGCAACGTTGGCACGTGCTCTTTTAAAGAAATGAGCCCCATTTTCCCAAGTACTTTTGAAGGAGCAGATTGACACAGCACTATGGGAGCGAAGTCTCTGATCCACCCATTGGAATAGACATGTCCTTCTTAGGGTTTGTGTATTTCCTTTTTCTCCTTGACAGTCCCATGCCTTTCCTGCCACTAAGAATAAGGACAAGTCAATAAGGACAAGTCAATCAGAAGTCTCTGATCCACCCATTGAAATAGGAATGTCCTTCTTAGGGTTTGTGTATTTCCTTTTTCTCCTTGACAGTCCCATGCCTTTCCTGCCACCAAGAATAAGGACAAGTCCAGCCCTAAGCACTTTACCTGCCATTTTACTCAATCCTAAGCAGATCCACCAGGCCATTGCGATGTTGGTGACCATTTACAAAGGAAGTGACCGTGGGTTCAGAGGAAGGAAGTGCCTGCCCAAGCCCAGACTCTCAGTTACTTTAGAGCCCAATTCTGTGGCCAGCCGCTCTGCCCCCTGGGGCTCGCTCTTCTCTCCAGAGCACCCAAGCCTGGGGTCAGCCTGAGATCTCTCCCTCCGGTCATCTGGGCTCACAACGTGGAACTCCCAATCTCACCACATCCCTGCTGGACTCTAGGCTCTCACCATGTGGGGCACCATGGAAGTTCTTCTAGCCTCTGGGGCCAGGATCCTTCTCAGCAGGGGCTGCTTCCATGAGCTGCTTTGGTGGGGGGGGACCTGTGACAATCTCCCCCAGGGTCCCGGAAGGCACCGAAGAAAGTGGGTGGGAAGGAGGGAAAAGGCGAGGGAGAAGGAAAGGGGTTTTACACTGTATCCAAACACAAACATGAGTACCCAAATTTTAAGTTGAAACCAAAATGCATCTGGAAAGGAACATTTGTCCTGGCTTCCAAATGCAATGTCACCAGAGAAGCAAAGTGAGAGCAGACACTTGAGGATGTCCCTATTTTGAACATCAATTAAGTCAATATGCTCAATGAAGAAAAAAAAAAAAAGCTTGGTACCTGAGCTTATTACTGAAAAAAATGTGTTAACTCCTATATCCATCTACAGGCAGATGCCAGAGGACTCATAGTATTCCTTAAAAGATGGGGCAAATGGAGGATCTAAATGTATATGATTCAGATTATAATAATTGTCCTCTTTCCTTAGATTGTTAACAATTGAAATGTTTTCATTCTTCCAAGAGGATGAGATGCGTCTTCATCTGGAGACTGAATAGAAAGGCAGCCCTTTTTTCCAAGTGGGACACTCGTGATAGAAGGTCCAGAGTGGGTGGGAGGATGCATTAGATGTTGGCCAAACCTGCTCTCAAAATTTGACACTTCTGCTTCCTAACTCTGAGCCTCCTGAAAAGCTGCTTAAACTTGTCTGAGTTTCCTTATTTATAATACAAATTACTTTAAGAAGTTCTTGACTTTTCTGAGGACTCAATGTATCTAAAGAGTCCAACTCAGAGTCTGAAACACAAGGATCACTTAATACAAGTGCTTTTCTGTTCTTCCCTCTCTGCCTTCCGCTCACTCTCCTTCCTTCCTACCATCTGAGGGTCAAGGCTGTGGCGTCTAGAAAGGGATCTAGCATCTGCTGTAACCTGTGGCAGAGGGGACACCAGCATCCGTCACAGGCATCCTCCAGTCTGTGCAGAAGAGGCAGCGCCCCATGGGAGGAGCGCTGTAGAAACTTCCAGGAGAGGTTTCATCGCAGTGGGGTGTTGGGTGGCAAAGTCACCAGAAGCCAGATACCTTCAGTAAAGAAGTTCATTTGTATCATTTTTTAAATTAGATGAAACAAATGAACTTCTTTATAGAAGGCATCTGTCTTCTGGTGACTTTGACACCCAACCCCCAATGAACTTACTTAAAAAACAGAAACGGACTCACAGATCTTGAAATCAAATTTATGGTTACCAAAGGGGAAATGTGTGTGTGTGTGTGCGCTGGGAGGGAGTATTAAATTAGGTGATTGGGATTGACATATACACACTACTATATATAAAATAGATAACTAACAAATACCTACTGTATAGTACAGGGAACTCTACTCAATATTCTGTGATAACCTAAATGGGAAAATAATCTGAAAAAGAATGGATATATATATATATATATATATATATATATATATATATATATATACCTGATTCACTTTGCTGTACACCTGAAACTAACACAACCTTGTAAATCATCAATACTCCAATAAAAAAAAATTAAAAAGTAGCCAGATGCCTTTGGGATGCCCTACCCAGTCTGGCTATAGCTTCTCCATAGCTGTTTCTCATTTCACCATATTCTCCAAGCTCCAGCTCCAAAGGGACAGTCCTGTGACACCTTCTCTGAGGGAGGAGCAATCTTCCTTGACTTCAGATCCCTTAGATGCCCCCCATTCATGGCTACAATCCAATAGCCTCCATCCTGCGACTTACTATTTCTGTGTCTGTGTTTTAGGAAAGCCTGTGAGCTGGCAGAGAGGGGACTGTCCCTGTCCTCACTCTGTGGGGGCACCAGACACAGTGCTGGGCATGATGCAGTCACCTTGGATGGAGAAACAAACCAACTGGGCAACAGGACATATTTCAGTCACTTGGCTGCTTATAGGAGATCCAAAGTCACATCCCATGTCTTCACCGGAGACAGATGAGCCCTTGAAGACCTAACATTGGCCTCTGATCAGGCACAGGAGTTGCCTACCTCATTCATTCCGTCAGTCATTCAACCAGATCTTAGCCAGTGCCTCCCATGCTCCATGCCCTGCTCAGCACTGGGTAAGCAGTCATTGGGCGGGGCCATCTCAGCTTTCATGGAACATATGGGTCAGAGCGGGGGGAGTGGCATTAAATAATAAACACACACTCAGAATATAAATTACAATCTGAGATCAGTGCAGTTCTTCTAAGAGTGGGAATAATGGTAGAGAGTAGGCAATTTTAGATGGACAGGTGAAACATTGTAGTTCAGCCACACTCTAGTGATGGGCTTAGAGGAAGAGTTTCTGGAATACTATAGAATCTGGAGGTTTATATAATTCAGCATCAGCGTTTTCTTTTTTTTCTTTTTTTTTTTTTTTTGCGGTACGTGGGCCTCTCACTGTTGTGGTCCATCCCGTTGCGGAGCACAGGCTCCGGACGCGCAGGATCAGCAGCCATGGCTCATGGGCCCAGCCGCTCCGCGGCATGTGGGATCTTCCCAGACCAGGGCACGAACCCGTGTGCCCTGCATCGGCAGGCGGACTCTCAACCACTGCGCCACCAGTGAAGCCCGAGCATCTATGTTTTCTCAGAAGGAAGCTTTTGATTCCATGTGAACCCAGACCTGTATGGATGGAGGGTTAGGGGTCAGGAGAGGTGATCCTACCTATCAGCCCACCAGGGGCCATAATACTTCATTGGCTTTCACTAGATTCTTGAACTACTGAGATGTCAGTAAAAGGAGAGTGTTAGGCGTCCAGAATGAAGACAGACTTGCTAAAATTGTCTCACACATGGTTCTCCATCTATCTGTTTATCCAGATTGTCTTTATCTCAGGCTGAGTCAGAAATTCAAACACCAAGGCTGTGCTAAGAGGATGGGGTCCATCGAGTGAGCAAAGACCAGACCAGCCAGCTAAGGACTCTGGATCCATCCTTACTACCTTTGAGAACTAGGGAAAAGTCACTTAATCTCCCCACCCCCAGTTTCCTCATGTCTAAAATGGATTTGATAAAGTTGATCTCCTAGGGCCATCATGAACTTAAATGTGATGAAATATTCAAAAGCCCCTATCTAACTAAGGTATCAAAAATATCCTGGCAACTTGTGTATATTTATAAACAGACCTAAACTTTGTGTTTTTCATAGATGAACTTCCAACGTGAGGTCTGTGGGAACCAGTCTATGTTATGTATCTCCCTTTCTCAGTTGAGCTTTTAAGACAAGGATTCCATCCAGATGGAGAAGCAAGTCAGAGGGTAACAACTTGCCTCGGGGACATGAAGAACCATTTTCAGAGTTGAGGTGAACATCCATGGCTCCCAGATATGCCCCTTAGACTCCTCTATAAAGACAGCCTCTTGCTGACATAGAAACTCATAAGCAAAACTTCGAGTCAGCCAGGATTTATCCTCAAGGTGGGCTCAGGTTCAACAAACATAAAAAATAAATATCTTTAGTTATCCTTCTGAAATCTCTCCCATCTTAGGCAATTCCTCCATCTTGGAAGGCAGCAAGAAAATAAAAGTGACATCACCCACACTCGGCTTCCCATTGAGCCCTTGGGCACCAGAATTTACTTTCTTGCACCTCAGTTTCTCACCTCTGAAATGGGAATAATGAAAAGTCTTTATGGAGGAGGGCCCAAGTGGGCTGAAGTGTGTAGAGTACCTAATGAATGCCCCAGCTGTACCTGTTTCCTGAGATAGTCACATTTTCCCCAGGCTGTTTGACTTGAGCTCAGAGAACTTACCCTGAAGATACAGAAATTCTCTAACTTGAATGTGCCTAGGAAGCAGCAGAGGAGGTTTGTTGAAATGCAGATTTGGACTCCGTGGTCTTGGGCAGGACCTGAGATTGAGATTCTGCATTTCTCGCAAACTCTCAGGATTCTACTGGTTTATGAATCCCACTTGGAGCTTTGGTGGACTCCTGAATGAAGGAAGGTAGAGCAAGGGAACAAGCAGCCATGGGTTTGGTTTGTCTTCAGCCCACATGGGCCCTCCTCCATGCATGCACACAAGCACAGACACACTCCTGCAGACACATACACACATATCCACATAAGTGTGCCCTGGTGCACACTCAGCCATGCACAGACTCCCATCACCCACTCTGGCTCTCAGTGGAGGACCATGCTGCATCACAGTTTCCAAATGTGGGTTCTGCAAGAGAATCGCTAGTTTCACACTGAATGGTCTTACATTGACTCCATCCTAAAACCCATATCTCCCCTATGCCTTACTCCACCTTAAGTGACAATGCTGAATCTGTGACTTCCATGGCCAGTGCCTGTGCTCTGAATGTTGACCAGCCAAGGAAGGGCACCCACTCCTGGGTGTGAAGACCTCACTCCTCCTTACAACTCTGCCTCTGGCTGAAGAAGAGAAGGGGGACCCCCACGGCCTGCAGCCTGAGGTTGTGGTTCACTATGCAGCCCCACGTGCTGGGACAGGCCCTGCCCTGCCTGCCCCTTTCTTTTTACTCTGCAATGATAAGTATTATTGTAAAAAAAGCTACATCTTATTGAGCACTTCCTGAGGGCACCATGCTAAATATTTTGCATATTAATGTATTTGACCCTGACCCCATCCCTGTAGGTAGGTCTTATTACTGCACCCATTTTACAGATGAGGGAAGTGAGGTGCAGAGATGTTTAGGTAACCTGCCAAGGCCACACAGCCAGCACCCCAGGAATAGCCAGAGCTGGCTCCTAAGTGTGCACTCAGGTCTTGTACTAGACCATTAATTGAGAAATCACTTTTATCTTACCTATTTTGCCCTTTCCTCCTTGTCTTTTCTTTTAGTGTCTCCACTTCCTTCCTTCCTTCCCTCCCTCTCTCTTTCTTTCTTCCTTCCTCCCCTCTTTCTTTCTTTCTTCCTTCCTCTCATTCTTTCTTTCTTTCTTCTTTCTTTCTTTCTTTCTTTCTTTCTTTCTTTCTTTCTTTCTTGTCTTTTCCTTTCCTTTGCATTCATTGCTTTCTTGTACTTTACATTCTCCTCCTTTCTTCATTCTTCTCTTCTCCCACAGTGTCCTTTGCTGGTTGCTGCCTTCCTGTCTCCAACTGCATTGTCCTGGATGCCATGCAGGCAAAAGAAATGAATCCTACCTTAAGATGAATTTAGTGCCCGCAGTTTTGCTGATCCAGGGAGGTAAAACTCAGTGAGGTGGAGACAGCAGCTGGCCCTGAAACACTTATCCAAGTGTCTGGCTGATGAGCCCCCACCAAGTTGACCGACTCAATCCTCCTGCTCAGACAGAGTTCCAGCTCCTGTACCTGCTGAAGTTCACTGAGCACAGGTTGATGCTGGAGATTTTATTCCACTTATTTCCTCTGGACCTCAAAACAGCTCTAGTGTTTGGGTGTGACAAAGTTCATCTCGCAGGTGAGAAAGCCGAGTGCCATAGACTTAGTGCTTGAGTTTCCTCAAAATTCATATTTGGAAAACCTAACCCACCCCTGCCCCTCACCGTGAGACAGTATTAGGAGGTGGGGCGTTTGGGAGATGATTGGATCATGAGGGGGGAGCCCTCATGAATGAGGTTAGTGTTCTTATAAAAGAGACCCCATAGGGCTCCTTCCCCACTTCTGTCATGGGTGGTCACAGAGAGAAGACAGATATCCATGAACCAACAAAAGGGTCCTCCCCAGACACTGAGTCTTCTGGCACCTTGATCTCAGACTTCCCAGCTTCCAGAACTATGAGAGATATAAATTTCTATTGCTTATAAGCCACCAATCTGTGGTATTTTGCTATAGAAATAGGAACAGATTAAAGTACCAACTCTCAGGGCCATGAAGAGAGGACCCAAGGCTGTCCAGGGGTAAGTGGTGCGTCAGGAGTCGTCTTGCCCTGGTTGACACTTTTTACTATGTTACTTTGTCTTCTAATGTATGCAGGAGCCAAAAAGGGGAAAATAAAAATAAATTTTTAAAAACATTCCAATGTGAGAAGTATAGATGGTCATAGTGAAGGAGAATTTGTTTCAGAGATGAGAACTTGGGCCCTGGGAGGAGAAAAAGCTTGACTGATACCTGAAGGCCACACCAGGGGGCTTGCCACCCACCCTGACATCACTACACCAATCCATGGAATCTTCTTTAGGCCGGTGCCCTAGTGGAAATTGGGCTGCAAGTCCCTGCTCTCAGCTCACAATCTTTTATCATGTAGCACACGTACAAGCACACACACACACAGTCACACACACCGTTGAGTAGTGGGAAGTATTGGGTTGATTCTACTGCATTTAACTTTTATAAGGCTGTTATTTCAGTCTGTAGTCCTCTGGTTGCCCAAATTCAACCCCTGATTTCACTATTTGCAGAGAACCAGGGTTTGGTTTCATGCAGGTCTCAACATGTTACTCACGTAGGAAAGTTCATGGAACTCAGTATTTTGGGTGCCCTTGTATGATCTGGCTTTATACTCATACCCCCTGTTTCATTATTCCTTTCTTAGCCAAGACTGATTTCTCAACAATACAGTCAGGTGTGGACTTTGAGCAAAGGGATTGCTGTGAGGAGCCAGACGGCCCCCTGATGACATGTTTATATGGTGATATCTCTACACACGGTCCCCCAAATTCATCTGTGTCATGATGAAAACCACCGTGATCCACCCCTATTTGTCTTTTTGTCTTATCTCTTTTCCACTCCTCGGCATCTCTTCTTACAGCAGTATGGCTTTCTTTACAATTCTCAAATTGAGTCCGGATGTTTTTAGGCTTCTGTTCCACTCCTTATCTATTTGTTCTGCTTGGGACATCATCTTCTCATTTTTAAGACAACTCAAGGACCCCCCTGAGAAGGCCACCTGCCCCACCACAGCTCACCTTTCACCCAAAAGAACTTATCTGCTCGCCTTTCCACCACTTTCATGGGCTTCTACCTTAGCCCTTTTCTCCATCTATTAGAATGATTTTCCTTGAGCTGCATCTCCTCCATATGCTCATGAGTTCCTGAAGATGATGAAGGTGCTTGTTCTTCCCTGTAGCTCTAACACAGAGCATAGGACCTGGCATGGAGAGGCTTCCATGAGACGGTTGAATGAATGGGTGAATGAATGGATGGATGGATGAGAAGGTCAAGGGGGGACAACTAGATAGATGTTGAGAGATATGCTCCACCATAGCTCTGGGTGTATCCTCAGTCTGAAAGGATGTAGAGATCTTTATCTGCCCTGGCTCCTGAGCTCTGGCCCTCAGGGGTGCTTGTAGCTGAGAGGGCATTACTGTCATCACTTCTCTCTCCTCTTCTGCTTCAAATGGACCCAGAGATGGACTGGTCAGAGAAACCCCCAAGACACCTCCGATCCACACCCAGGGTGCCATTGCTGAAAAGTGTTTTGTCTACAGAGCACTTATCCATCCCAGTGTCATACTCCATGTGTGCTCGCCTTGAATCCATGCTGAGTGCACTGCATTTTCTTTGAGGCCACAGCATAGCACAGCAGGTATTTGTTCAAATCCAACTTGGACCGCTTCTCAGCTGCATGTTGCTGAATATGTTACTTACCCTCTCAAAGTCTCCGTTTCCTTGTCTGTAAAACAAGGAACTGTGATCCAACCTCATAGGTATTTAGAAAAACCAAATGAAATCGTTGATAGAACATGCCTGGTATATAGGAAATACTCAATATTTACGGTATGTGTTTGATTGAATAATGATCGGTGTTGGGTCTAAAGGCCTCAACCCATCGACATTCAGCCTAGCGAGACCCTGAGCAGAGAACCCAGTAACTGTGTCAGACTTCTGACTCACAGATCTGTGGGCTGATACATGGGGGTGGTTTTGTGTTGCTAAGCTGGAGCTGATGGTAATGCATCAATAGAAAACTGATACAAGAGCATGAGGGAGGCTTTCACAGACTGGAGTTGGAGGTGGTCTCAGCTTTGGCTGGGGGAGGCATAGATGGGTCCAGTGAGGTGCACACTCTATGCTTTGCTCCTGGTGACAATGTTTCAGAGACTCCTAGAGCCAGAGGTAGTCATGAAGATCCCTGAAGGAGGTCAACTCTTAGGGAGAACCATTGGGTTAGAGGCATGATGACAGTCCCCATAGGGGGATTTTCCAATCAAGGCCAGCTCTGAGACATCCAGGACCAACTTTATTAATTAGACTGGCTTCATGGTCTGTGACAGAGCCTTTGAGAAGGAACAGAACTGATGTGTATTGTGTTCATATTATTTGACAGAGGGTATGCTTGTGTGTATTTGTTCACCCGTGTGCATGTGTGTGCACATGTTGGGGGTGGTGGATTAAGGGGAGAGATGCACTAATCTGCACTTTTCAGAAAATAAGTGAGAGATTAACAATTTGAACCTCACAATTGTATCGGTTTCTAGCACTGTCTTGTGTAAGTTATTTTACCTTGGATATCATTTTCCCAACTGCAACATGGAAATCATAAATGCTACTTTCCAAGTGATAGGCCAAAATAACTGCAATTTTTAAAAAGAATATAATATGAAGAAAACCTCCACCAGGCCAGAGACACAGAGGGAGGAGAGATGCAAAGGTTTCTGTTACATTGATCCAAACCTCCCCAGTTTCCCCAGAGGAGGGGCCAAGATTGACTCCATTTCAGTTTTGTGAATTCCATTCAAGACCCTGTTATCTGCCTTCCTATGCTGTTGGTGGCAATGTAATTTGGTGCAGCCACTATGGAAAATGGTATGGGGGTTCCTCAAAAAACTAAAAATAGAGTTGCCATATGATCCAGCAATCCCACTCCTAGGCATATATTCAGACAAATCTGTAATTCAAAAAGATACATGCACCCCTATGTTCATAACAGCACTATTCACAATAGCCAAGACATGGAAACATCATAAATGTCCATTGACAGATGAATGGATAAAGAAGATTGGTACATATATACAATGGAATATTAGCCATAAAAAAAGAATGAAATATCGTTTGCAGGAACATGGATGGACCTAGAGATGATCATGAAGAGTGAAGTAAGCCAGAAAGAGAAAGACAAATATCATATGATGTCACTTATACGTGGAATCTAAAATACGACACAAATGAAGTTATCTATGAAACAGAAACAGACTCACAGGCATAGAGAACAGACTTGTGGTTGCCAAGGGCAAGGGAGGGTGGGGGAGGGAAGGATTGGGAGTTTGGAGTTGGCACATGCAAACTAGTATATATAGGATGGATAAACAACAAGGTCCTACAGTATAGCACAGGGAACTGTATTCAATATCCTGTGATAAGCCATACTGGAAAAGAATATACAAAAGATTGCATACATATGTCTAACTGAATCACTTTGCTGTACAGCAGAAACGAACGCAACATTGTAAATTAACTATACTTCAATTAAAAAAATAAAGTTAAATTGTAAGAAAAAATGACCCGGTTATCTGAATATACTGAGTTTAGAGCATCAAAATCCACTCCCATCTGGCCAGCTGCATTCCCTAATGCAGGATGAATAAGCTGTTAAAATGTGACTCCATGAGAGCATCTCTACTTGTTGACTTATATGTTCCCACCGCTAATGAGGAATGGGGAGATGGGTTTGATAAAAGTTAGGAGTGTGGGAAAAATCAGGGGGAGGAAGTACTACAGCAAAGCTTGGAGCTAGAGATTTCTTCCTGTGACTGAAGAAGATGAGAAATAGAAGCACCTGTGATATTGGGGGCAGAATGGTGAGCAAGCCCACGTAGGAGAAGCTCTGAGAACCTGAGCAACATTAGCAGCGAGGAGTTAATATACACCACTTGTGCAGGAAAGAGATCAGAGCAGAGTGGTTCATGGGAGGAATTATAACTAGTCTACCTCTCTGCTCTCTTCTCCTGCCCATGCTCCCCATTGCTCACCACACTCCAGCTCAAGGGACATGGCCCTGCTGCATGCTCCTTGAGCACACCCAACCTGAACTCCTCTTCTATGAAACTGCTCCCCAGCAGATATTTTGAATCTGGCACTCCTACATTGGGCTCCTCTTATCACTCAGGTCTGAGCCCAGATGTCACCTCCTTGGAGATGCCTTCCCATGAACCCTCACATAAGTAGCCCCCTCCCTTGCACACCACCAGTCCACCACTCTCTATTATATCACCCTGGTTTATTTCATTCACTTGTCACTACCTGAAAATATCATGTTCTTTTTTCTGCTTATTTATCACTTAACTCCTCCAGTAAGAGTGTGGCTTTTCACTGGCTTCAATCAGCCTTATCTTGTCGTTAGTACCATGATTACTTGGCATAAACCAGAACCTCAGTCAACATGTCCTGAATGAGTGGATGAGTGAATGAATAAAAAATGGATAAGAAGATCAAGGGAGTGAGGACAGGACATCAATTACGAGGCTGTGCCAGCCAATAGCCTTAGGCAGAGGTGACAAGAGAGGAGTACCGTGGTCATTGAATTGACTGGATTTGGTACCGTGTTTCAGTCCCAAAGGTAAAGAAGGATCTGATAACAGCCCCAAGATCCATGCTTGAAGCAGAGAGAGGACAGAGCCTCCGTGGCAGAGAGAGAACTCCAGGGAATCAGCTTTGTGAATGAGAAAAAGGGGATTGCAAGAGGAGACCAGTTCCCTTTGTTTGAAGAATGGATGCATTTCTGAGTGTGATCGAATTGGCAGCTGGAAATATGGGACTGGAGTTAAGGAAAGAGGTTTGGGGCTAAAAGTAATCATTGGGAAGCTATTCATTCATTCATTCATTCATTCACTTATGATCTGACACTTGATATGATCCAACTATGAGCTAAAAATCTGAGAGAGGTATTGAAGAAGCAAAAACAAAAACTGTGACACTGCCCCCAAGGAGCTAACAGTTTCCTTGGTCCTTCTGCCTACAGATGACCTTGCATATCTTCAGATGAGCTTTCCCAGGGTTTGGGTAAAGCTAATAAAGAGGAGAGAGTTTGTGGTCTACTCTGGGCAATTCACTTAACTAGGGGCAGGAGGAAAAAAAGCATTAGAAAAAAGATGGTGGAAGAAAGAAAACAGGAGAGTTTACTGTAACAGAAGATAAGGAAGACCCACCGAAAAGATTAAATTCTTTCTGTTTGTGAATGGTTTCACTGTATTTGATGATACAGCACATTGGAGGTTCACAGAATTGATGCTCTTCAAGTAAGGCAGCCCTACACTGGTGTCCCAGTGCATCAGTGATCACTCCTGCTTCTAGAATGATATCAACACTTTTATATTCTTCCTTTGGCCCATCCCTGAGCCAGAACAGGAGATAGAAAAGGGAAGAGGACCAGGTCTTTGCCTTCACAATGGCCACTTTTGGCAAATCAGAAGCTGTGCCCATTTGCCGTTCCAGCTGAAGTTTTGAGTCTCATAGCCTGAGAGCATCCTGGCACACTTAGCCCCATGTGATCTTGCATCCTTTCTACTTAAATTATGTGAATGAATTCATGAAAAGCTCTTGAACCAATGCATGGTATACAGTAAGTTTTTAAAGATAATATTACTCTTACCCTTATTATTATTCCTTTTCAATGAAATCTACGTCTCTCTCTGAGATTTTTGTTAAGTCCCCTAGGATGCTCAACCAGCATGTCTAGTGGTCAGGTCACACTGAGGAACTCACTTGCTTGAAGGACCTCGTTGTAATCCCAGTGCAAGGCTCTGATAAGTTCTGACGCAAAGAAAACTGTTTCAGCCAGTGTGATCCACACCTATTTAATTTTTTTTAAATGCATATAATGACTGTTGACCTCTATCAAATATAAGGTTTTACATGTCTGGCAATTGTATTTCTCCTTTTAATCCAATAAGCTTTTTTCCTGAACTCTGCATAGATGGGACATCTCTCGCTTGTCCTTTAATGCCAGAGGAGGGAAAGGGATCATTTTATTAGCAAGAGTGACAATAACACGTGCTCTCTGTACAGCTTTCTAGATCTCCTAAACGTTTTCAAACACACTTGCAGTAATCATGTGAGGTTAGTATTAAATGTTCCACTTTACTGTTAATTGAATTGTGACTCAGAGAGGTTGTATGATTTGCCCAAAGCCACAGAGCTAGAAAGTGATTGAATGTGGCATATGCCTCAGTTGTTTCAATTCATAAACTATGTTCTTTCAAATATTTCCTGGTGGTTCTAAAACTAAGAATTCCAGGTAATTTAGAAATTATGAGTCATGTTCTCTACATACCTAGACATGAAAATAAATCCCTACAGGTGTTCTATGTAATGGAAGCAAACCATGGTGTGGCCCACAGAGGGGTCCGTGTAGGTGGTGATCTGAGGGTGGGGACTGCGTTCGTGAGTCCTGGGCTTAGGTGCTGGAAGATTCTCCCTTGGAAAGAGGAGAAGGCGCCCAGAGCTTCAACAGATGGGTTGTTTGTATCTCACTGAAAAGAACAGCATTATATCAGAGTCTGCTGGGGTTTTACAAAGGCCAGATAGAGGCAGAGGTTGTGGCATAACCCACAGGAGAAAAATTAAGCGAACTAAAACCTGTCTTGGAGAGTGCGGCTTCCATATGAAGATTGCCACTTGGTTGTTGGTTGGTACCTCTCTTGTCCTCGATGGCAGGATTTCACCCGACACCCCCAGCGCCTTGTCCCCGTGCTGCCCTGGTGGGGAATCTCCAAAGCACACAGAGCGAGCACCCCTGTGCTCTCGGCCCACAGCCCCCTAACAATAACGTCTTGCTCTCTGAGTCTGGGGAAGAAAATAACTTGGTTCGCTCGAGGCATTGGGTTGCGTTGCTCTTTGTGGTTGTGCTGTTGTTCTTTTTTGCTCACTGAAAAGAGAAAGTTAACATTTGTTCCTCCCCACAAGTCTCTTCTCCATCTGGAATCGATGGGGGGCCCTCAGAAGATCACCCCTGAGGACTGGCTGATGTTTATAAGATCTTAATCCTGGGGGGACAGGCTGGCTGAGGAGGCTGGTAATGGGTTAAGAAACCTCTCTTCTCCAGGGCACCATCTGGAACCCAGCCCAGGCTCCTAATGACAGGAAGTTTCCAGCTATCAGGAGGCTCACTCTGTGAAAGGCGGTGGTGGGCTGAGTCCAAGGTGGCTTCTGCTCCATCCCCCCCACCCATTCCTGTTTCAGGTTCAATGTCAGGGATTTCCACTCAGTATCAAGGAGGCATAGGGACACAAGCATAAGGTAACCATTGTAATTTTGGCACAGATGAGAGGCAGGGAATATGGGAACACATTTCTCCACCAAAGAGAACCTACTGTGTGTCAAGTGCTGTCGTAGGACAGAGAACTCATTGTTCCATTTAATTCTCAGAGCCATCCTCTGCAGATGGCAGTGGCATCCTGCTGGTGCGGAGAGGTGGAGTAATTTGCCCAAAGTGGCACAGGTAAAATGCCTTTCCGATGTCAGAATCTGTAGTCTTTTCACTACTTGCAATGATTCTGAGTCTTCTCAAATGTTGAATGGTCTAGCCTGGAAGCATCCTGACCATGGACAGATAGGATACACACACACCTACACACATGCTCACACACACACACACACACACACATGCACACACACTGCTATCATCTTCAGCAGCAGCATTCAAACCATGCCACAAAAATATACTCACAAAATGATTTGGTGTTCATGGCTTATAGCAGTGGTTAGAAACTTTTTTTTCTGAAAAATGCCAGAAAATGGTAAGTAGTTTCTGCTTTGCTGGTCATACCATCTCTGTCATAACTACTTAACTTTGCCATCACAGCATGAAAGCAGCTACAGACAATATGTAAAAGAAAGGGACTTTCTGTTCTCTAATAAATTCGATTTATAAAAACAGGTGATGGGGTAGACTTGGTCTATGGGCCATAGTTTGTCAATGCTTGACTTAGAGAAATCCTTCTCCCATTAGGATAACTGAGGGAGGACTTCCTGGAGGAGGTGCCATTTAAAGTAGGTCTCAATGAACAAGCAGAATTTGGAATATGGAATTAGGAGAAGGGGTGGGTGTTACAAAAAAAGCCTGGGGTACTGAGTGACTCTGGAGATGGAAAACGCTCCAGCATGGGGGTAGATCCCTGAATGGACAATAATGGCAGCGGAAATATGACCCAGAGGAAGGGCAAGACCAGCTTAGCAAGAACAGGAATGCCTGCCAGAGGGGCTCTTCACATGGTCTACAATCTCCACCAGTTTATAAATATCCCAAATCCAAGTGGAAAAGAGATTAGAAATCGCATCTCCAATAATTTGAAATTGATTTACAGTAGGGGAGAATAAAAACACATATATGGAGCCACATGAGAACATGTGCTTCTGGAATCAGGGGAGCCTAGAGGGCCTGGTTGTAGAGATGGGAGATGAAGGTCCAAGGCAGAGAGACATGGAGAGCAGAAGCCTGAAACATATGCAAAATCTGAGATCATCCCGACCTTGGCAAAACCATACAGCTCTAGCTGTGTGACCTCAGTCCATTACCTAACCTCTCTGTATTTGAGCTTCATCCTGTTCTCTGACACTGGGTGAATGATGTGTACATTCAAGGATGTGGTAAAGGTGACAGGAGGTGGTACGAATGACACATGTAACCCATGTTGGAGGCATATTAGGACTTTAACAAAGCACAGGGAGACTTTCTCTTGCCCAAGATCAAGGTGTGTGCTTCATTCAGAACCCTGCTGTGGAACTGCTCCCTTGACTGCAAGGTCAGCACATTCTACCTTAAACTAGGGTACGTGGGGATTATGCAGGTTGGCATGAGGGCATTTCTGTTTTACTTGGGAAGCCAGGAGGAGAAATGGCTCCATAGCTACACCACATTTCCTCTCTGCACGTCAGCTCTTAACTCTTTCTTGAACACCCCGTTCTGCTGACCCTCTCAGCAGGTGCATGGCTTTTCCCCATTTCCAGAAACATCTTTCCTTTCTTCTCTCCTCTGCAATCTTCCAAGGCCTGGGCCCAAGGCTACCTTCTTGGTGAAAAGTTCCCTGGGCTTCACCTCTGTCAGTCACAATGGTCACACTCCAATGTCATTGTTGGTTTACGATGGTCACACTCCAGTGTCATTGTTGGTTTATATCCCTGCAACCACCCATAAAACCCACATTTCTCAATAGCAGGTTTTAGTTACTTTGTGAAAATAGCCACTAACCTCTCAATGTTTTGTGCAGATTAGGTGTAAATGATGGCACAGACTGGAGAATGAACAGAATAGAAGATAAAATAGCCACTGCATCTTGGCTGCTATACATGACCCTGGCATCATGCTAGGAGTTTTGTGTTATCTAATATTTACAACACTCCATCAGCAGGTGTCATTTTCCTCATTGACAAGAGAGGAAACTGAGGTTCAAGGTGACGGAGCATCACAAAACCCGCCCTCAGATCTGCCTGCCTTTAGAAGCCTAAGTCTTCAAGCAGACTGCCTCCATTCCCAGGACCTGGAAATAAAGCACACACACAAACATCTTTCTTGGCACTTCTCTCTCACACAGACCATTCTGAGCAGTGTCCTTGGGGTTCATTGTGGCCACCCTGCCCCGTCAGGCAGCCTGAAATGTACATAGAGGCTAAAAGCCCTGGCAGAGTTTAATTTCTCCTGCACTTGAAGGCTTCTGTTCCCCGACAATGATGAATCTGAAGATGGAGACATCGTCCAAAGGCACACATTTGAATGGGATGGGAACAATTGTGTCATCCTTGAACCAAGGGGCAGACAGAGCAACTGCTTCAAGTGTCTGGTTTTTATCCTGCGTTTCAGTCCTCTCAACGCCACTTGTGTACAAAGGCGCAAGAAGCTGCTTCCCGTGTGTGCCGTCCAGCTGCACAGTGCAGAGGAGGCCAGGGAGGCCCCACCCTGGGAGACAGCAGCTGTTTGGAGAAAGCCACTGAGTCTACGCGATGAAATCCTGTGATGGGCAGAATCAGAGCTCCCCAGGGATGCCCTCATCCTCGTCCTTAGAACTCAAGAATATGTTACCTTTGGCGGGAAGGGGACTTTGCAGACGTAATTCAGACTTTGAGCTGGGGAGATTATTTTGGATTATCTGGTTGGGCCCTAAGTGTAATCACAAGGATCCTTAAAATCAAAGAACATTTCCTGGCTGAGTTCAGATCGGGGTGGGGGGAGAAGTAAGTACAGGAGGCTCAGAGGGACGCAATGTTTCTTGCTTTGAAGAAAGAGGAAGGGGCCCGTGAGCCGAGGAATAAGGGAGACCTTTATAAACAGAAAAAGGCAAGGAAACATTTTCCCCTAGAGGCTTCAGAAAGGAACAACCCAGTGGATACTGTGATTGTAGCTCACCGAGACTAGGTTGGATTTCCGTCCCATAGAACTGTGAGATGGTACCATTGTGTTGCTGTAAGTCACTCAGCTAATGCTAACTGGCTAAGATAATAATAGAAGGGTCATATGAATACCCACCCTTTGGTTTCCCCAACAGCAAACCAGCAGCCCATGAAAGGGCAGCCAGCCCACCTTAGCTGTGGCTTTCTAGTACCATAGTGCTTACAGCCCAGGACACCTTTGACATCTATGGAAACTCTCCAGAAGGAAATAAGGTAGAGAGCCCTTCTAGGGATGGAGACATGAGCTCATGTGATTTAGCCCAGGGGACATTTTTCCCCTTTATGACACACAATTTAAATAACCAGCATTGGATCCCAAAAGACAGCATGTGATAAGGGAACATTCCTGAGTCTTTCAGTCAAATCTGGGTTCAGATTCTGCTTTACTCATTCACTGGCTAGCTATCTAATCTTCAGTGACCTTGATCAGCTTAGTTTGAAAATCACAGCATATAACTTCCGCTTATTTTGAGGATCATGCAACGTGATGAATCTATTACCTAACTGTTGCCACTGGAACCTAGGAAGTTCTCAATAAATTGTATTATATTTATTATTTTGCTATTTTCCTTTAGATTATGCCTTTATTTTTTCCCAAATATTGGAACTAAGTCATTCACATACCTCCTATGAGTGTCAAGTGGTAACTATCGATGCTATCAAACCACAATATTTCCTTTGATGAATTTCTGAAATTTTTATTAATGTAATTGGTTAATATAGTTTTAAAAGTCAAATGATAACACAAGAATTACCACACAAACAAGGAGAGTTCTCTACTTAATCCAAACTCCAGACTCTGGCTTTCCAGGGGCTAACACTTTTCATTTTGATAGCTTTTCTTTTATGATATTTACTTTTAATTTTATAAATAATATCCTTATAATACTGCTACATCTTGATTTTGTCTTTTAAATATTATTAACTTCCTAATACAGAATATGATTTAGCTCTCTGAAAATACACACACTTCTTCTCATGTAGTTTTAATAGAATTTTTTGATAAATC
The DNA here is from genome assembly GCF_964341445.2 of Mesoplodon mirus. Classification (NCBI taxonomy): domain Eukaryota; kingdom Metazoa; phylum Chordata; class Mammalia; order Artiodactyla; family Ziphiidae; genus Mesoplodon; species Mesoplodon mirus. The sequence goes on from NC_138979.1 coordinate 182,094,445, forward strand.
AGAAGTGTTTGAATAAGTCAAATACTGAGCCACAAAGTGACTATAATTACATATTGTTGGTGGTGAAGATATTTTCCCTGGAGTAAATATTTATTATTATTATTTAGTTTGTTTAATTTTCTATATAGCTATTATTTATCTATATTTAAAATTAATTAATTAATTTATATTTGGCTGTGTTGGGTCTTTGTTGCTGTGTGCAGGCTTTCTCTAGTTGTGGTGAGCGGAGGCTACTCTTCATTGCAGTGCATGGGCTTCTCATTGCAGTGGCTTCCCTTGTTGTGCAGCACTGGCTCTAGGCAGGCGGGCTCAGTAGCTGTGGCTTGTGGGCTCTAGACCGCAGGCTCCGTAGTTGTGGTGTACGGGCTCAGTTGCTGCACAGTATGTGGGATCTTCCTGGACCAGGGCACGAACCTGTGTCCCCTGCATTGGCAGGCAGATTCTTAACTACTGCGCCACCAGGGAAGCCCCTGATCTAATTTTTATCTTTAAAAAAATTGTAAGTGGCTCACAATATGGCCAAACACTAGTAATTTACTGGAGTCCTCTTTTCTTCAGTGATATCCATTCTCCATTTCTCTGTCCTGCTTCAATGAGATGGGCTGTTTCTGAGGCTGACTTCTCAGCTTTGACCTGGGAACTTCTCTCCACTCTCAGCTTGAAATTTCTCTGTCCCTTTTTTCATCACTTTGTCGTGAATACTATCTTTGTTATTATTGGCATCGTATCTTATTGTCTTGGAGAATATAATTTAGTAACTTCTTAAGTCAGGTCATGGAAGTTCAAATTTCAATCTGTTAAGTGTCTGAAAATATCTGTATTTTATCTTCACACTTGATTAGGAGTTTGGATGGAAGCCATTTTCTCTCATAACAAGAAAAGCATTGCTCCTCTGTCTTCTAGTTTCCAGTATAACCACTGGAAACACAATTTTCTTATCATTCATTATCTTTATTTTTGTTCTGTGAATGCACAGGATGCTATATTTATTCCATGTGTGGTGAAATCCCATGCTGATGTGCCTTGATATGGGTGTTTTTTTTATTAACTGTGCTGACCACTTTGGAGAGATGGAATAGCTTTCAAATGGAAATCTATGTTTTTCATTTCTAAGAAATTTTCTTGTATTATATCTTGAAAAATGTTCTCCTGTTTTCTATTCCTGGAGATCATATGGGCCAAATATTGAGTTTCTTAGATTTATCTACTTATCTTTATTACATTTTTATATACTTGACTTTTTGTTATTTTTCCTGAAGATTTTCCCAAACTCATTTTCTAATCCTTCTATTGGATTTTTTTCTGCCATTATACTTTTTAAACTCAAAGAGTTTTTTCTTATTCTCTGAATATTATTTCATGGTATTCTAATGTTTCTTGGATACAATATTCTTTTATTTCTCTCAGGATAGTAATTATAATTATTTGCAGCTTTCTTCTGGTCAGTGCAGTCTCTATTTCCTTTGATTTCATCTTGCATTTGTTTGTTTGTTTTGGTGAATGTGAATCATGCTAAGAGTTTTCATCAAACATCTGGAGATACTTGGTTGTCAATTCTGATTTGCGAGCCAGAGACTAAATATCTAAGAGGAAATGTATGCTTGAATGGACCTGGTTCAACACTGGACCTCACTATTGCTTAGATGGAAAGCCCCCAGCACCTGTAGTATGTTCTCTTGAGTCAGTCCGTTTCTCCTGAGAGGTTGCCCAGGGATGATGGCTGATGGCCAGTGCTGGGAGTCAAGTATGACAACATGAGGTTATTTTTCAAAAACCTCTGATTGAGATTCCTAAACCTTCTGAGACTTGTTACGTTTATACTGAGACACACAGCCCAGTGTTTTCCTGGTTTGTTTGTTTCTTTCCCATGAGAAACCTCTATTCCCACCACCTTCCTTTAGGATACCTGTATTATATTCAACAGGCATGGCTTCAAATCTTCTCAAGAGTCCAAAAAGATAAGTGGTTTTTCCTTCACACCAATCTCCTGTGTCAAGGAAGAGGAGATTGAGGTATCAAGGCCATAAATGTGTACCAGAATTTACACTGGGCAATGTGCCTGCATTCTCCCTCATTTGGTTCTTTCAGCTACCTATGGGAATTCTCATTACCCCCATCAGACAGAGGAAGAAGCTGACGCTATATGACCATAGGGTGAGGTCACTTGTCCAGGGCTGCATGGCTAATCAATGTCCAAACCAGGTTCCAAAGGAAGGTCTGGCTAATTTCCTCTGCTCATGACCATGTTCTATCCTTGTTACCACAGCAGATTTACTGAAGATACTTGCCCACATCGGCAGTTGGAGTTAGGAACCATACTTATCATTTTACAGCTGCAAAAACATTTATTCACATGGAGACATGATATAACTTGATTAAGACCATGTCACTCATCATGATAGAATTGGAATTCAAGTCCAGACATCCGGTTCCACAAGCTGCAATCTGCATGCTTTACCCCTGGGCCATAAGCCATCGCCTCTCTTTTCTTTACTTAAAAGTCTGATATGCTCATTGTTTAAAGAATAAAGTTCAAACTCCTTAGCAAAGCATGCAGAATTCTTTATCTCTGGCCCCTACACATCTCTTGTCCCCCTTTCCTATGAATTATAAAGGCATCAAATTCCTTTTAGATCTGGGAACCCAGCACACTTTCTCTTTTTATAGATTTTACTTATGTTGGAGCCTTTAGAGAACCCAGTTCACCCATACCTCTCAAGCTGCCTGGGTATTATTGACTTGTCCTTCAAGACTTAGTAAGAATGTCAGCTTTCCTTGAAAGACTGCTATGACCCTTACTTGTTCCAACTGTGGACTCAACCTGAGATGAACTGGAGGCTCACAGTAGGCTGTTAGGGAATCCAGCATGCGCTTTGTCCTACACACATGTATCCTTTCTTAATTCTCTTTTATTGACTGGCTATCTATCACCCCATGTTATAAGGTTGAGAACTATCTGGTCACCTCTACTTTCACGACTCTAAACACAGACTTTGGCACTTAAAACGTGCTTTAAAATATCTGTGAGAAAAAAAAGAAGAGAAAGAGCAAAGGAAAAGACAAGAAGAACAACAACAAAAAAATAAAACATAAATGTGAGCTGCAGTTGCCTGGCTAGTCTGAGTCCTTTTTATATTCATGTTAACACGCATATATAAATACTGGGAATTCCCCTTGCTAAATTCAAGTTTGCAAAGCTTTGGTCTTTCATAAGATTACGTCATTGAAGAGGAAATCACTACATTTTTTAAAGAGGAGCCAGACCACTGAGAAGTGTATAATGGGAGAAAAAATAATAAAATCCAGAAAGCCATTGCCACAAATGTAATATTCACCTCCCCACAACACACACACATGCCAAAAAGGCTCTGCTTTTGCTGAATCTGCAGTAGCTCAAGTCATTAATTAAAACCATTTCCAAATCTATGTTGATCAGGATAATAATGCTGATGAGATTAACCATGTTAATTGGTCTTTTATAAAAATTCTAAATACAAAAATATAATAACAATAATAAATCAAATGGAAGAAGAAAACATAGGCAGAGATATCCATCTAACCACTAGGAGATTTTAGACTGATTAACTGAAAAAAAAAAAAAAAGAAAGAAAGAAAAAGGAAAACTTCCAAAGTGGTTGAACCAGTTCATCATGGTCTGTTAAGAAAACAAGCTTCTTTTGTGTCAATAGGAAGGCATTTCTCATGGTATGGTCTAGGCATTCTCTCCAAAGCATGCTGTGTGAAACATTCTCAGGCTTTATTTAACATCAGGCCATTCTCCTCCTTCCAAGGTTGACCATTTGCTATAAGAACTGATAGTCCCGAGCAGTTTGTTCTGAGATGGGTCCACCGCTTTAAAGACAGGGTGGAGGATGTTAAGTCAAGACCAGCCAAAAACATGGAGGGATGAGTAGAGTTAAGGACCTCTGCCTGCAAATTAAAGAAAAAAACAAAAACAGTCGAGAGATGGTTGTCCTGCTACGATTGGTGGTTTTGCTGCAGCTCCCAAGTCAAGGTCTAGGACAAATCTTAGACCTGTAACTCTCTTGAAGTCTTGTAATCCTCATAATTGGGCACTTCCTGTATTTAACTTGCTTTCATACCATGATGTGCCCTTTTACACACCCTTTTCAGGAGGGGAAATGGAAAACAGGGCAAGGTTTCAAGTTTGTGTAAAGTCCTGCTGAGAAAACCTAACATCTGATGCTTCTGGTTCCATGAAAGAATGTTTGAAGTAGATTCCAGGTACTGCAAATTAAAAAAAAAAAAAAAAAGTCTGATTTTTCCTTTGCATGGAGGAGTGAGGTAGGGTGGTTACAGGAGTCTGACTTTGTGTCTGCGTGTCTAGTACTATAAGAAATCTTGAAGTTTTGATAGACTTAATCCCTACCACAGGAGGGTATAAAATAGCAGAGTTAAACTGCCAAAAAAAAACAAGGACCACACCAGGAAAGCCATGGGTTTTCAAGTGGTTTCCCGCCAGGTCCTGCCTGGCAAGACCCCAACTAATCAATGAATGCATAATATCCCAATCTATCAAGCTAGACTTGGCTTTGCCCCAGTCTGGGTGAGGTCTGAGGTGACCATCACTGTTCAACACACTGCCTTTCGTGGGTGAGAATTTCTATCCTTCAGAAGATATACATGTGAAGAGGAGCTATTGCAGGAACCTATTTGTGCATTTCCAAATGCCCCGTATGCTTTATCGGTCCTTCTCTGTGTATGCGTGTGAGTATGTGTGTCAGTATTTTTCTCCTACCAAAATTTCTTTACGAATTGTGACAACTCACAGATCTTTCTTTGTCTTTTCCTAGTTGCGGCCGTTCAGACCGATTTTCGTCTTGCATATGATTTTAATACAAGCTAGTGTAATATGATTACATTAACTGTTGAGCAATATCGCCTCGGGAGAACCAAACCACAGAGCTTTTTTTAACTGCACTGGGAATGCTGGGACTCTATCTATACTTTTAATTCTCCATTAAAGTACATTGGGCAGATAGGCTGGGTTTTAAGCCATGTGTAACTATGTATTTGGATGGCTGGGTGTAATGGCTTAGGAGAAGGACATGGTGTGGAGGTAAATGATGTTCATTTATTTTTGGAGTCAATTTTCCTTCCTCCCTTCAAAGATTCTAGTGACTTCCTGGAAATGTGCCTTCTTTCAAGTTTGGCCTTTGGAAGTATGGCTAAAAGTGGCTTCTTTCTTTTTACCAGTTTTCCAGAAGGGAATTCTAGGAGATCTGTGAGTTGTGGCTAATGAAGCGAGGAAAGGAAAATCTTCTACTGTGGTTTATAGGAAGAAATACCTCTGAATAAGATTCTGAAGGTAAAATTATGATGATTATAATGACAATGATGATGATAAAGAAAAGAGGAGGAGAACGAGGAGGGGAGGAAGATGGCTGGATTCCATTTATATATATATATATATATTTATATATATTTATATATATATATATACACATTATATATATACATTATATATATATAATATATATACATTATATATATACATTATATATATATTATATATATATATATATATATATATATATATATATATATATATAATATATATATGTTAGAACTGTGTGTGATTAGTATACAAAAAATATGTCCCAATTGTCTTGTTTGGTTATTTCTGGAACAGTGTGATGTCAGAATTTCCATGCCATTGTCTTTAAGAAAACAAAAATGATTCTACAATTCCACTAATGACAGAATAAAAAGTGTAGCCTATACACTGCCTCTTGACATGGAAATATTCCAAGAATTGATTTTGTCAGACTATGTACCTAGAATTTTTCTTTTGGCTCAGAAAATATCACTATCCTGTCATTGAGGGAAAATGTGTGTGTGTAGAGGGGTCTATACTGGAGGTGACAGTAACCTAATTTATCTTCTGGTTAAGAGAACAACACAAGCCACTCAAAGCTTCTGGTCCATTCCCAAACCCTCAAACCCAAATAGATGGGACTTTTTTGTTTTTTTGTTTTTTTGTTTCCATTGTTATTTCTACTCAACATATTATGATATACAAGATATGAATGTATAGTTTCTGTGTATTTTTGTTCAAGGTTCACATCTGATGCTCTTTGCTTAACTTAGAGATGACAGATATGATAAGGGTGGCAAAGGTATCCCATTCTTATAACTCAAGAGCAGATGTTAATGATTTTGATGATTAAAAAAAAGAGTTGTTCATGGATCTTCCATTAACAGTGATTTCATTCTTTCCCATCCTCCCAACTTCTTGTCCTTTGATATCAGGGCAGAAGGCTCTTCTGCTCTGAGCTGATGTCATCTGGAAATACTCTCCTTCCTTGCTCTGGAAGATGTGGCCTGATTCCAGAAAAGAACACATTTCTGAACACTCTTACAGGACTTCTGTTGGCAGTGACCCTGGTCTGCCCCGTTGAAGGGGACTCTGGTTTCCAGAATTTTAAGAACAGCCTGTGCCAATGACAGACCAGGTATTGCTGTCCAGGGGCCCATAGTCAAGACCTGTTGGAGAGGCCCATGGTTTTAAAATGCCCTTGGGAGATGATTTATGTTAAAATATCCTTGAACCTGCTTTCTTAGCAATGCCTGCTTAGACTTCCCAAAAGGTCAAGACTACCTCCTTTTAGAGTAACCTATAATAAGGTTACTCTATAATCCTTTCATTTGATAACATAGGAAGACGAGACACGGAGGAGCAGTGATGTGCCAGTAAAACTTAACAACCGGCTCTCTGGGGGAAACAGCCTTGAGTTGTAGCAGTTGCTTATTTCCGTGGTGTAAATACTCACATCACAGCCAATTTCAAGCTGTCTCCCTGAATGTGGAATTGGGAAGAGGTGCCTGTAATTGGCTCTCACAAGCCAGGACCAGCTCCAGCCCAGCCACTGCTTTAGACTAAGGAAGAGCAGATGAAGAGAGAACAGAACTTGGAGAACAAAGACCTGGCTTGGATTCCAGATGTGCTCTTTCCTAATTTAGGTAAGTTACTTTTGGATTATCTGTGAGTGCCTCTGAAAATTAGGAGAATGAGTGCTTTTCTAGCTGAGTGTGAATCAAATGAGGAAACACGTGGGGACATTTTCTCTGGCAAGAGCAGCATTATCTTCATTCCCAACTCACCTGAGAGGTGCGTGGATTGTACCATGGGCACCACCGGATTCCTCTCATTTCATCCTACTGCACCTTCTCATGTGTAAAATATCCCTATTTTACAGAATAAAAATAGTCTTGGAGAAGTGAAGAAATACCCTCATAAAAGATACCAGTCCCTGTCTGTGTATCTATACAGCCCATTCATTGCACTCTGCGAGATGCTTAATGATTTCTCTCTCTCTTTTTTTTTTTTTTTTTTTCGGTACGCGGACCTCTCACTGTTGTGGCCTCTCCCATTGCGGAGCACAGGCTCCGGACGCACAGGCTCAGCAGCCATGGCTCACGGGCCCAGCCGCTCCGCGGCTTGTGGGATCTTCCTGGACTGGGGCACGAACCCGTGTCCCCTGCATCGGCAGGCGGACTCTCAACCACTGCGCCACCAGGGAAGCCCAATGATTTCCCTTTTAAACTGGGAAAATAGTCCTTGTAGACTGATGACTAGCCCCTTGGAATCTCAAAATCGGGACAGATCTACAGAGAGGGAGGTAGCGAGACCCCTGTGCTATACCAATTCAAGTATCATCCTTTTATCTCTTCCCACCCATTAAAGAATGATGCGCTGTGTACAAAAGATATTCCTGTGTTCTCTGAGCACAGGGTCTATTGCTCTTCAGGAGCTGTGGAGACCAGCCAAGCCATATCATTGACTTATTTACATTTCACTCCTTAAGGAGGTAACACAAAAAGATCACAAATTTGGAACTGCAGGGTCCTGGCTTCTCTCCCATGTCTTCCATTTACTAGATGGCTGACTTAGGTTGAGTTGCTCCCTTCTCAGTGTATCAGAAGAACCTCATCTAGAAACCAAGGATATGCATAAATTCCTCATTAACTCTGTGTATGTGTCTGTGTTTGTGTGTGTGTGTGAGAGAGAGAGAGAGAGAGAGAGAGAGAGAGAGAGAACTCGGATAATTTAAGTGTAAGCTCCTTGAAGGCAGAGCCTGCCTCTCCCAGCTTTTCACCTTCAGAATGTATTCAGTGGCAATGTTGTCCCTATTTGAAGAATAAGTGGGTCATGTGTCTGGAACAAAAATCACCACCAGAAGTCACTTTATAGATGCCAGTGATATTGAATCCAGTCCCAAAGAGCCTATAAAAACCTCTTCAGACTTTTGGAAAATGACAGCTCTATGGTTGTACAATTTCCAAATCAAGACAAGACACATATTTCTTCATTGTGAGCTTACTTTCAATGTGAAACGACCTCTCCAAAGCAACCACCACAAACAGCTAATAAATTGGGAATAAATAACATACAATGTTGCAAGTTGCATCCACAATAATCTGTCATACATACATCTGCTATGGATTTTGCAAGACAACCATACCCCTTGATTTAATTGGACCAATGAGAGGTGACATATACATTATGATGGTCCCACTGACATTCTTTTGCACCCAAGGAATCAAATCAATGCCTACTTGCATATGAAGCGCTATGAGGTCCTTTCTCCCCTGGAAGTGAACGTGTGTTGTTATTAGCCTGGGCTTGGAGGAGTGGGAAGAGAACCCCAGGATGCAGTGGGGAGACCAGGCAATATCCTACTGATTTCAGTGGGACCATGTGCTCTTTGAAATGCCCTGCAATGGTCCCGGATGATCTCTTTCTAGGTCCGGCTGCAATGTTAATAGAAGTTTAATTCTAGCTGCTTCAGTCCTGGTTCTCAGAGAGCGGAGTATTAAAGCAGTGCTGAGACAACTATCAGATTGAATACATTTTGCACCATCCTTCCCCAGGAGAGATTAGAGCGCTGGTGTCTCCCTTTGGAGGACAGGGCAGGGAACGGAATCATCATGTGGCATAAGGGTCCTCAGGAAAGGGAAGCACAGAAGGAAGCTCTTCCTCCTCCAAGGGCAGGTTGACTGTGTTCAGCAAGCCCATCTCCTGATGGTCATGCCTGCCCCCACCTGCATTATGCAAATCAACTTCTCCTACAAACTTCTATTCACTGGCGGGCTGGAAACCCAGCCTTCCCGAGCCCTGGAGCCTGGAAGCTGAGCAGCTCTAGGCAATTATCTGTTTTGAAGGAATACACTGATTTGACATTCTTAAGAAGTCACAGACGTCTGATTTCATAATATAATTTGTAGAAGTAAAAAAGGCAAGTTAAACATTTGCTTACACATATCATGTTTACATGTGTTCAAAGAACTTTCCAAAACTTTGCAGTCTCATCCAACTGCATCTTTTTTAAGCTCGCTTCGCTCTTGTAGGTTTGCAAACAAATTCCACAGCACATTCAACCGCAAATTGATTTACTTTTGGGGAAACTCCTTGAGTTTCGCAACTTTCTTCTTGCTGTTTAACATACACACAGATGCAAAAAAGAAAAAACAATCTCCTAACACAGGAACACAAATCTGGCATTCGGAGGAGTCGATTTTTTCATTTATTCTCAAAGTGAAGGGAAAGCAGCAATGGATGGGATCCAGATTACCAAGGAGTGTGCAAATGACTTCTTGGGCCCCGCTGGCAGTGTGAGTGACAGCGCATCTCAGGGCAGGGAGGCTGAGGGAGAGAGGAGCGTCCCCTTGCGAGGGAAGACCGTTCATTTAGCACGTAACCTGGATGTCCGGCTTCCCATCATTCAGTGAAGGACATCACCACCCTCTCAAGCCTTCAAGACCGTGAGCCATCTTCAACGGCATTATCTACCATACCTCCCATTGGATAATCTGTCCCTGAGGTTCAGTCCCACTGACTGGAACCCTCTCATGTATCTTGAATGCCCTTATCTTGCTTAGCCATTTCTACCGCCCTATCACGTAGCACTTGGACTCTGGCAATAGCCTCCCTGACATTTTGCAGATCCAGCCTCCTTCTTTCCCATACATGCTCCTCATGGCTGCCAGAGGGAGAAATACAGACTGTCCATCTGATCCCTGGTTAAACTTATAAGCACTCTCCTTCCTTCAGGATAAAGGGTCAACTCCTTAACTTTGGAAGTCTTTTATGATCTCTCAGGCTCCAACCAAATTCTGCTTCTGTGCCATTCGGGCCATCCCACAGGGCCTTTGCACATGCTGTTCCACTGACCATGAGCAGCCTCTTAACCATTTTCACCTGGAAGACTCCTACTCGTCCTTCAAAATCAGCTCAGATACTATGTCTGGAAATCATCCTTGAGCCCCCAGGACAGGGTTAAGAGTTTCTTCCCCTTGTTCCTGGCATCCTACACTTCTCGGCCATAGCATCTGTTGCCCTCAATGATTGTTTGCCTCTTTCTTAATGCATATCTCACTAATATTTAATTTTCACAAGAGCTGGGCTGTATTTATTATGAGCTTTGCCAAACTCTATCTCTTTTAGAACCACGTTTTGATCACCTCTGTACCTACAACAACAAACACAGTTCCTGGAATGTGGTAGATGCTGCAGAAAGGTTTCACATGAATGAATGCATAAATGAATTAATTAGATAATGAAAATGGACAGGTGTATAGTAGCCCAGAAGGCTACAGCTCAGACCCTTCTACCTGGCAAAGGTCCCTCACAAAGGAACCAAAATTTATTACTTAAGAGTCAGGCCACTGAAAGAAGTAGACTCCGTGGACAGTGGGTAGGAAAACCACTACCTCAGGGGTCTGAAAAAAAAGCTACATCATTGCATCGGCCCCTCATCTTAGACCTTACCCTCGTTCCTTCCCACTTATTGCTGCATCTTATGGTTTGACTTTCTGGAGATGCTGGAGAGAGCCTCAGAGAAGGTGAGGGTGTAAGGAGAGTGTTAACACCTGGAGGGGGTCCCACAAGAGAGCCAGAGAGATGGAGAGAGGGACGGCAGGGGGCCTCTTCCTGCAGCTGAGCTGGCCCAAGGCTTATCTGGCCAAGGATCTCAAATGCACCAAGCCACCTTCTCCTTGGCTGGAGTCTCAGAATATTCCATGCCCTACAGCCTGTGTCATGAGGAGGGATGGAGACGGCCACCTCTGATGAACGGGCTCCGTGGAAAGCAACAGCCATGGCACACAATGAAGGAGGCAGAAGTTTACCAACAGACAGGACTTTCAATCTGCCTGACTTCTGTCCCAGAATAAAGGAGCATCTGTCCAGCCTCCTGCATTCCAAGGTTTTCCATTTTGCTTTTGTTTGTTTGCTTTCAAGAAGTTTGTAAGTAACCCAGTGTCCAGGCCGTAAAGGGTGACTCCGGAAAGATCTCGGATTGTGACCTGGTTGGCAGCTCGCTGCCCCAGGGCAGTCCTCATCCCCAGCCACAGCTCTGCCATTAAGCCCTGGAAACCCACAGAAATAATAGGAACCAGGCAGGGAAAGTGAAGCTGAAACCAGGAATGTGTGGCCGACGCTTCCAGCTCTGCTCAGCTGTGTGAGGCCCGGTTCAGTCACGCATTGCTGCAGCTGGGATGCTCCAAACGAGTGTGTTGGCAACGGGGTGCCTGGGCTCAGGCTCCGGGGCTTTCTGGGTGCCTTTGTCCAAGCTGACAGCCGCCAGGGACCCCTCCCTGGTTCCTAGGAGCCAGCCTGGTGTTGAAACCCTGGCCCCGTGGGACTCAGCCAGAATGTGAGCAATGGATTGGAGGCTCCCAGGCTTTTGGAACAAAGGAGGAGGGCGAGGCCTGGATACAGTAGAATTGTTTTGGCAAGGGGATCCCTCCTATAGGCCTGCAGACCTCGAGGTGTGACTCACGGACCAGAAGGAAGCAGGTGTGGACACTGTCTTCCAGGGTGGTCACCTGAAGGAACCATGGACAGAAAATTAGTTGGAGGCTATCAATCTAACTTCAAAAGTCCCCATGCAACTGTACTTGGAAGAGAAAATGAACAGAGAAGATGGTGTTCAGAAAGACTGTGGCCTGATGATTCCCTCATTTGTTCCAATATTTGCCAAGAGGCATATGAGCTACTAACCTGGCTCCCCTCTGCCACCACATGCACGCCATCTCGGAACTTCCAGGTTGCCGAGGGGCTCAGTGTCGATGCCATGCAGAAGCACCATCTTCTAACCTTCAGTCTCCCTGCAGATCAGACAGCTCTTGCTGCAGGCTGCACTGCCCATCGTGGAAGCTCTGTGCATCCAAGGCCAACACAACTGCTCTGGGCAAGGTGTGTCAAGGTGGGAGGTGGGGGACTGGGCCGAGAGCTTTGGGAAATGCTAATGCGGTTCAGATCATGACTAGCCCTCAGGACCTGAGGGGAGCAGAGGCTGAGGATGGAGACGGGGGTGTCTTCAGGGCCTGGCAACATACGTGACACTAAGTTATGTGAATGGTCTACCAGTAGCTGGATTTTCTCCTTTTTGCTTCGTGTCTTTTACTTTGGGTTTGCTTTTCCATGGAAAAGCTGGTGTGATTCATAAAACAGAGTCGTCAAGTGAATCGACAACATGCATAAAGGTGCTGTTTTATTACCTGCATGCTTGTGTATATATGTGTATATGTGTGTGTGTAGAATGGATATAGATTTGATAGGTAGATAGATAGATGATAGATTTTTAATCATCATAAAAGAGAATTGATTCTCATTGTAGAAAATTTGGAAAATATTGATAGGTAAGAAAATGCAAATCATTCATGATTGAGTCACTCAGAGATTAAAAACGATTCACATCTTAATGTGCTTCATTCTTTTAGCAAATATTATTTTACATATTTGAGATCACACTGAATAAGTGATGGTACCTGGCTTTTTTCAATTAATGTCGTATTGTAAGTAAGTTTTATTTTCCCCCTTCCTTGAGACATAATTTTGTTTTAGGTTAATTTTCATTTTGTTTAATAAAGATAAATAAATAAAGAAAGATTTTTCATTATATTTGAGAGAGTAAGACAACAGCATTCCTAAATCACTTTTAGATGCTTCAGCTGTTGCTATTTGCCCACTTTCTGGGTTTCTACAGCCTATTGGTAGTTTGAGCAAAAAATAAATCACATGCTATCCATGCCCAAGCTATAGGTCAGTTGTGTGAAAGGAAATTAGCCATACTGAGCTGAAAGGTAGTCTGATCTCCTTACAGAAGAGTCATGTGATTCCTCTGTCGATGGAAACCTAGGTTGCTTCCATGTCCTGGCTATTGTAAATAGTGCTGCAGTGAACATTGGGGTGCATGTGTCTTTTTGAATTATGGTTTTCTCAGAGTATATGCCCAGTAGTGGGATTCCTGGGTCATATGGTAGTTCTATTTGTAGTTTTTTAAGGAACCTCCATACTGTTCTCCACAGTGATGGTATCAATTTACATTCCTACCAACAGTGCAATTGGGTTCCCTTTTCTCCACACCCTCTCCAGCATTTGTTGTTTGTAGATTTTTTGACAATGGCCATTCTGACTGGTGTGAGGTGATACCTCATGGTACGTTTGATTTTCATTTCTCTAATAATTAGTGGCGTTGGACATCTTTTCATGTGTTTGTTGGCCATCTGTATGTCTTCCTTGGAGAAATGTCTATTTAGGTCTTCTGCCCACATATACACGATGGAATATTACTCAGCCATAAAAAGGAGTGAAATTGGGTCATTTGCAGAGACGTGGATGGACCTAGGGTATGTCTTACAGAATGAAGTAAATTGGAAAGAGAAAAACAAATATCACATATTAATGCATATACGTGGAATCTAGAAAAATGGTAGAGATGATCGTATTTGCAAAGGAGAAATAAAGACACAGACATAGAGAACAAATGTATGGATACCAAGGGGGACAGGGGAGGTGGGATGAATTGGGAGATTGGGATAGACATATATACACAATTGATACCATGTATAAAATAGATAGCTAATGAGAACCTACTATATAGCACAGGGAACTCTACTGAGTGCTCTGTGGTGACCTAAATGGTGATGACATCCAAAAAAGAGGACATATATGTATATGTATAGCTGATTCACTTTGCTGTACAGCAGAAACTAACACAACATTGTGAAGCAACTATATTCCAATAAAAATTAATAATAAAAAGAAAAGTCATGCCAGGCCCATGGAGACAGAGGAGGAGTCTGATGCCACAAATAGCCAGGGGACAGAAGAAGCTGTGGGCCGTGGGAACCCCTGCTTCTGACAACTCTGGGGAGAGGTTGCCGGCGTGTTTAACTTCTCATTAGCTGTCTTATTGCTGTGTTTATTTGTTTACTCTAGTATGGAAATCCGCAGGTAAGCGATAACCTTGCGTTCCAACTGTAAGTAAACGTGGCGTTTCTTAACCAAATTGAAAACATTCAGACCACGCCCAGATAGAAGTTTGGTGAGGTATTTTCAGTTGGTCATGCCAAAATGAGACAGGAACATTTTCTTTTCTTCCTTGTTGTATGTTTGTGAAGTTTGGGAGAAGGATATACAGGGGGTGTGGGGTAGTTGAGCAAAAGGAAAACTTAATCCTACTGTGACATCAAACCTTTATTTCATTTTGCCAGAATTGGTTTGAAAAACAAAGAACAACAAAACAAAAAAGCCCTCTGCTTGGTTGAGCACCCAACTTGCCAGTTTGTAGATCTGCCCATAGATGTGCACATACATAATGGCTCATTTTATCCAAGAACACTTGGGAAAATTTCCAATGATATTCTTTCAGGAGCTGCTCGGTGTTGTACACCATGCCAGACAGGTGCATCCAAAGACGAGTTATGTCCTAGACCTGCATCCAGGAACTTTGTAACCATGTATCAGTGAAAAAATGGGATAAATGATGGTCAGCTAAGGCAGACGTATAAGGAGGAAGTGATTTCCATTTGGGGACATCAGGGTAATTTCTTATATATCTTAAGATAATTTTTAAATTATCCTTGTATATTCTAAAGGATAATTATTAGACCAAGAGATGTTAGTGAAACAGATGTGGATTTTGGTGTTACTTAGCTGGGTGGCCTTAGGCAAAGGCCCTCCTCCCTCCATACCTCAGTGTCCCCATCTTTAAAGTGAGGCCAGTGCTAGTTTCTGCCTATGAGGCTATTGTGAGAGGTCAATGCGACCATAAGTATCCTACCTGGATATATCAGGTACTCACTAAAGAGCAATCATAGAAAAAAAGCCATAGTTGTCATTAAGCCAGTGAAGGACTTCATGTGACCATAGCATGTCTCATTCTAATTCACAGTTGTCCTGGTGACATCTCCCATTTGTGGCTGCCACAGCCCAGGCATCATACCTGAAAAGGAGAAAATCATCACAACACCTGCATATTGAGCATCTTCCAGGTGTCATTGTCAATATACTTTCTCTCATTAACAGTTAGAGGTGGCAGAGGTTTGAGAGGAGGACCTACCTGCTCACACTCACACACAGAGCAGGAACTGAGTCCAAACTGAAGCCAAAGCCAGCTGAAGTCTGGTCCTATGTTCTGGGTGTCACACTGCACTGATCCTCATCCTGTCTCTCTCTGGATTGGTGGGTGGATTCCATGAGACAATCCATGCAAGGCAGCCAGTGGAGGATCAGCTGCTGCTTATACCTACCAGGCATTCTTCCCTTCAAAGTTACTGGGCACACACTATGGGCCAGGATATCTACTGGACACTGGGGGCCAGAATCAAATAAATCCCCATCATATTTTAAAGGATTCCGTGATCCAGAGGAGTGAAGTCTGTGTAGACAGTAAGTGAAACACAATATAATGTGGATTTGGGGAAGGATGCTTTATATGCCTCCCAATCACTTCATCTTTTCTCCTGGTCTAGATCACTCTCCTGCATCTCACACCTCTTGTGAGATCCTTGTTTGGATAGAGCTTTGAACTTTCAAGTCCTCTGCGGCCTTTTCCCACAGCATTCTCTGCTTACTTCTGTCCACAGGACATACTGAAGTCCTTCCTCCAGAAAGATTTTCTCCTTCCTGAAATTCTAGTGAGAAACTATACAGCCCACTTTTGAACATATACGTGCCACTTTTCTCCAACAGTTGTTTTGCACCTCAGTCTTGTCTTATTCTTATGGTTCTATTGACGATGTAAGGTTATAAAACTCATGAGATTCTGTTTCTCCCAGCAGAGTCATCAGTGCACAGTAGGCAGTTAGCAGGTGTGTTTTGATTTACCAACTCTGAAGCCTCCTGAAAGTGCATCAAGGAGGTAAATGCACCTCTGGAAATCCAGGAGCTGGCATTGTAGAGCCCAGCCAATCAAAGTCCACAGATCTCGAATAGCTTGCATGCCAAAAGGGGCCACTGAGATGCACTCAATCAATGAGTCAGATCCAATAGAGTCTTCAGGACTCCAGATGAGCCCTGTTCAGTGTGGCGTAAGATGAGGGGCAAGGGCAAGCCTACGGTGTGTTGGAAACAGAATTCATCAATACAGCCTCTCCAGATGAGTAGATCAGGCCTGTGTTGGGATAGAATGTTGCCGAAACAGTCTCCTCTGTCTAGGTGGCCAAAATTATAGGGTTTTATCTGCTGATATGGATCAGATTTGAAAGCAGATCCCTTTTCGCCCTTATTGACTGATGCATGTGTTTTGCAGACTCTGAATGTTTCTTGTACTGTCAGGTTGGCTTGGTGAATCTTTGACTGCCAGTCTCCATCAAAGGAGCAAAGAACGCTCCCATGCTAGTGGCACTGACCCTTAAGCAAACAGTTGCTTCCATCGCCTATGACTCTGTGTTTGCCTATGTTCCCTGTGCTATACAGTAGGTCCTTGTTGTTTATCTATTTTATAAATAGTAGTTTGCATCTGCTAATCCCAAACTCCTAATTTATCCCTCCCCCACCCTCTTTCCCCTTTGGTAAACATAAGTTTGTTTTCTATGTCTATGAGTCTGTTTCTGTTTTGTAAATAAGTTCATTTGTGTCATATTTTAAATTCCACATATAAGTGATATCATATGGTATTTGTCTTTCTATAAGAAAGATCTAGATTAATGTTGGTGCCTAGAGATCATGGTGGTCCCTTTGGAGTGAAAGCAGTGAATATGTGTACAGATCTGGTTAGAGGGCATATATATATTCCCTTTGAAAGGGAAATCTTTCCCTTTGAAAGGTTTCTCTTGGCAAAAATAAAACCATAGGAGGGAGTAATCTTGTGCCCATTCGTTTAGCACAATCTGCTTACATGGCAGATGTGTCAAGAACCATGTGGAAGGTTAATGAGGAATAAAATTATAGGGCAAAGACTCTGTCCTTAAGATACTCAGGGCTGTACATTAATCCCAAACTCTTAATTTATCCCTCCCCCACCCACCTTTCCCCTTTGGTAATCATAAATTTGTTTGGTTTTCAAAGTCTGTGAGTATGTTTCTGTTTTGTAAATAAGTTAGTTTGTGTCATTTTTTTTAGATTCCACATGTAAGTGATATCATATGATATTTGTCTTTCTCTGTCCGACTTACTTCACTTAGTAGGATAATCTCTAGGTCAGTCTATGTTGCTGCAAATGACATTATTTCCTTCTTTTTATGGCTGAGTAGTATTCCATTATACACATGTGCCACATCTTCTTTACCTGTTCTTTGTCAATGGACATTTATGTTGCTTCAATGTCTTGGCTATTGTAAATAGTGCTAGTTCACTAGCACTATTAACAATAGTGAACAGTGAAGCAACCTAACTAGTAGTGAACTAGTAGTGAACATTGGGGTGCATGTATCTTTTTGAATTATGGTTTTCTCCAGATTTATGCCCAGGAGTGGGATTGCTGGATCGTATGGTACTTCTATTTTTTATTTTTTAAGGAACCTCCATACTATTCTCCCTAGTGGCGGTACCAATTTACATTCCCACTAACAGTGTTACTATGTGTAAAATAATCAACAAGGACCTACTGTATAGCACAGGGAACTCTACTCAGTATTCTGTAATAACCTATATAGGAAAAGAATCTGAAAAAGACTGGATATATGTATACTTATAACTGAATCACTTTGCTGTACACCTGAAACTAACATAACATTGTAAATCAGTTATACTCCAATATAAAATAAAAAATTAAATTAAAAAAAAGATACTGAGGGCTGCCCACCAAGCTTGGTATGACCATACTACATACAATAAAAGAGGGTTTTATAGAGTCCCATGAGGTATGGAGTGGTCCAGGATTTGAGGTCAGGCAGAAAATGGGTCCCAAGTCCCAGTCTACCCTAATTTAGCTATTTGTCCTTGCACTCAGTTTTGCTCCCCAAATCTTTCTGAATTTGAGGGGTTTTTTTCTTCTGTAAAACATAATATTACGTAAGCTGTGCCAAGCACTTAGCACCTAACCCAACACTCAATACCTGCTAAACATATGTGAGCTTTATTTTTACCATCATTATTTTATTACTTTCATCATCATTGTCATCATCATCATCATCATCATCATCATCTCTACTTAGTGGATGAGAGATGGCTTCACAGTAAAGAGATAATCAAGCAAGATTTTGAAAGACATGCAGGGATTGCTAAGGTGCCTGAAGGCAGAAGCGCATCCCAGAGAGAAGAGTTTGTGCAAAGACTCAAAGGTATGGGGGGTAAGGGGACTGGGCTACTTTCAGAGATAAGCACCAGTTGAAATACTGAAGCAAAAGATGGATTTCTGGATCACTTGGGGCAAAAGGTGTTGGCATATAGGTCTTTGAAGAGGTGAGGTGTAGGCTGATAGATGGTGATCAAACCATGAGAAGTCTTGAATGGGATGCTAAGCAACCAGGTAGAAGTTATTGATGCCATTGGACCAAATCTTAGCATGGTGGTCAGAGTGGAAACTGGGTTGGTGGAAACTTGGAGATAAGCTCATCTAGAGAGATCAGGAAGAAATGGCACCCAAGGAATGCAGTTAGTACTAAAAGCAGCCAACCATCAGAAATGCAAGACAGGTGGCTAAGGTTTATCTCCAAAGGTCATGAGATGGATCTCTTGCCCCCTTGCACTCTGAAAAGGACTTTTCCTTCTTTAGTTCATGAAACAATTAAAAAGCTGCAATTTGTATTTTTATTTGCAAAGCACTCTATGACTGCAAAACTGACAACATTCTTGTCAGATTTGAAATGTGATTCTTTCTTCTGATCTCTCAGTTTGGTGGCCACGGATGAGTTGAATCCCATATAGCTAAGAGAATCTGCTTCCAAGATAATCTGCCTTCTAGCAAATGGCATCTGTCAGTCCATATCTTTTAGAAAGCCTGAAATAATTATTTGGGGGGAAGAAAAAAAAAGAAAAATGAAATAGTATAGAATTTCTTCTTTAAGTAATGGAATCTCTGGTTCTATTTAAAAGAGATTTTAATTTAAAAATGCATGATCCCGACTTTTCAGGAAGATTTCTACTGTGTAATGTAACAGATCCCTGAAAAATTGCTTCTAGTTTATTCAAAACTGGTGCTAGGAATATAGAGATGGAAAAAACAAAACAAAACAAAAAAAACAAAAAACAAAAAAAAACCCTCGTTGTCCCTGCCCTTAGAGGGCCAATGTCCAACACAGGACACAGACATGAAAGTGCTCGAATGAAGGTGATACAGCAGCCAGAGTGGGAGCCCAGAGAAGCAGCCTCGTCTGCCTGGGAGAAGAAGGCAGAGCTTTTGTAGGTAGATGAAGAAAGCCTTCTATGCCATGGTGGTGGAGATATATTTGCCATATGGACACCATATTTTCTGAATCAAAATCGGGATAGATGATCTGACACAATGTCTGTCTATGGGACAGAATATTTGAAATCAAGGCTGTCCAAAGAAACTCAGGACATATGGCCACCATAACCGATCATTACTGTGCATAGGGGAGAGCATGGTTTGATCCACAGAATAACCAAAGGCAAGATTCAGGCAGACAATTTACATTAATGTTTAACTGCAGATGTGTAAGAACTATATTTCCTGACCTTATCTATCAGAGTAGGCAAAGGGTAGGGTGCTAATGAATTCATAGCAATCCTAAACAAAGTCAGGCATGCCAGAATGTTAGAATGACAGGGCTGGAAATACCCTTAATGACCACCTGGTCTAAACTTCACCCTGCTGCTCGACTGGAGAAACTGAGGCTCATCCCTCAAAAGCATGTATCTGCTATGGGCCAGAGCTGGCATTGGGTGTTGTCCAAAGCTCACCTAGGTGCTGCAGTTCTTTAGGGCTGAATTTGGGGATATTCCAGAAAATCCCATGAATTATTAGAAACCCCAAAATGCTGGCCTTGACCCCACTAAGTTGACATTCAGTAGAATACCACCTTGGCAAACAACCAGGGCACCATATTTGATGACCTTGAACTCACGTCTCGTCAGGATATAGATGAGGATCCCAAGCTGAATATCAGCACCAGAACATTTAAGATGCAGAGGAGGTGGTTGTGACAAAAGTTGGCAATGCCACAGAGTCCCAAGGACACTAATTCTCTTATATTTTGCTGACAATTCTTCATTGGTGATGAAGTAGTAACAAAAAGAAGGTTCATAGCAAAAGAGTGGAGTATTTACTTATGAGTGTTCAGGAGTCAGGAGTTCAGTCTCAGCTGAGCAAGTAGAAAATCAAAAGTCCCCATGTCTCTCTCCAAGATGGCTCCAGGAAGGTATAGGAACCCCCTCGATAACTAAACCCATTGATCTCTAATCCCCTATCTTTCTGACTTGGGAAGGGGCTGAGCTCTAGAATTGCATGACTTTGTACCTTCACAGTCCCTGCAAAACGTAAGGTGCCTGCCCAGCATGTGAGAAGTGTAGACAAAGAAATAGCTTTTTACCTGGGGCTGACAAATATCAGCCCAGAGCTCTGAGATTAAAATGCATGGCAGACATTCTCCTGCTAGTGTGAGTTTGGGCTGGAGGAATGGTGATTAAAAAGGACCAATGGCATGGTCTGTGCTTGGGCTACATGCATTTTCTTCTGGAATTCCAGAACAATCTCACCTTGGGGACCCAGATCTATTTGTGGGCATGTGATACAGGCTGGAGATCACCGGTACATTTTTTTCCTTTTCCTTTCTTTTCTCTTCTCTGCTTTCCTTTCCTTTGCTTTGCTTCACTTCACGTCCCTTTGCTTTTCATTGCTCCCTATCTGGACTGACATATACTACTGACTCAAATTAGGTATACATTGTTCCTTGGCCTAGGTGCTGTTAAGATCTAAGATACTCTCTAGATATGTTGATTATTCTTAGCCATCCATCTATGGATCCACCATCTACTCATCTACCCATCCATCTCTTACCATCCACCCAGCCAGGCATGTATTCACCCTTCCCTTCAGTTCAGATCAGCAGGCATTTCCTGAATCACAGTTAAGTGTTAAGGACCCATGCAATCCCCTCTGGCAACAAAGATAAATATGACCTAGACCTTGATTTAGAGATACCACTCATAATCTAGAAGGCAGGCTTGTAGTTATGTCTTGATAAGTGCTTTAAGGGCTTGATAAGGGCAGTGACTGGGGTGTATACAGTGCAGCCTTTCAGTGAACAGAAGTTGGCCATTTAAAGGGAGAAGGTGGGCAGGAAACACTAAGTTGAGGGTTGGTGAAGCAAAAGCACAGAGATAGGAACAACTACCAGTTTCTGGACATTTCTAGAGGGAGGTAGAGGCTGACAGTGCCAAGCTGGAGAGCTAACAAGGGTCCATACCAGAGCAAAAAATATAAGCTACCAACCATTCCAACAAGTGTGGCTTTTTAACCTCATCCTGTCATACACTTAGGGTGACCAACTGTCCTGGTACCCTTGGGACTAAAGAGATTCCCAGGATGCAGGACTTTCAGTTTCAGGGCTACTACATTCTCAGGCAAACCAGAGTGATGTGTATGCTGGGAAAACTAATGACCCCCAAAGATGAGCAAACCCTAATTTTCCAAACCTGTGAATCTGTTACTTTCATGACAAATAAGACTTTGCAGATGCAATTACATTAAGAATTTTGAGATGGGGAGATTATTCTGGCTACCCTGGTGGGCTCAGTGTAATCACAAGCATCCTTAGAAGAGAAAGAGGGAGGAGGGTCAGAAACAGAGGAGATGTAAGGAAGAAAGCAGAGGTCAGAGTTATGCCATTGCTGGAAGGGATCACAAGCCAAGGAATGTGGGCTGTCTCTAGAAACTGGAAAATTCAAGGGACACATTCTCCTCCAGAGCCTCCAGAAGGTACACAACCCTTCTGACACCTAGATTGTTGCCCTATAACACCCATTTTGGACTCCTGACCTCAGAAACTATAAGAGAATAAATATGTGTGGTTTTAAGCCACTGAATTTATGGTAATTTGTCATGGTAGCAATGGGAAACTAATACACTCTACTTCTCAAAAGATATGTATAAAAGGTGGGTGTAAGTGGTGACTTGCTGATTTTCCATTGCCACTGGCAGATGCTGGTTTCTCCCAAAGTACTATTATTTTATTAAGTACAGGGAGATATTGCAGGAAAAACCCAGAGCACTTTGAAATGCCAACCATTTATTGGTCACCCCGGCATGGTGGGAACACTAGAGTGGGATTCAGGATGCTTTAGTATCTCTCTGGTTCTGCTTTTCCTGCCTCTGTGAGCTTGGCCCACTTCCCTGGACCTTTTGGTTCTTATTTATCTCTAAGACAAACTAAATGATATAGGTCTATCATTTCAAATTTATAAAGCTTTTACATATTATTAAGTGACCATGCATTCATAATGTAGTATTTGTGGTTGAGCATGTATTTTCAAGGGAAAGGTAAAATTACCCCCAAATGGGCGAAAGCTGGTTTTGGGGGGAATAAGGAAATTTTACTCTACCTTTAAAGTACAAGTATACAGACAGCACATAACCAGGTATATAGCATATCTGTGGTATTAGTATTTCATGTGGGGTGATTAGGAAAAAAATGTCAAAAAAGTCTCTTTCTGAGTATTCTAATGAAAAGAAATAATATCAAGAACTTCCTATCTAGTGAATGTACATCACATATTGCTATTCATCGACATGTACACACTGCTATATTTAAAATAGATAACCAACAATGACCTTCTGTATAGCACAGGGAACACTGCTCAATATTCTGTAGTAATCTAAATGGGAAAAGCATTTGAAAAAGGATACATGTATATGTATAATTGAATCATTTTGCTGTACACCTGAAACTTACACAACGTTGTTAATCAACTATACTCCAATATAAAATTAAAAATAAATTTTTTGAAGTATTTTAAATGGCACAGGGAAGATGATGGAGCAGATAAGCTATGGAACTTTATGGAGTCAGACTGATATAAGTTTAATTCCATCTTTTCACATAGCTATGTGGTCCCCACAAACTCTGAGCTTGGTCTCTTTATCTCGGAGAGAAAGAATCCACCTAGGATTGTTGGTGGTGGTATTTAATTATATAACATAGATATAGAGATAGATAGACTGATGGCTATAGAGTGGATTGATAGATACAGATATAGATGATATAGACACAGACATAGACATAGACAGACATAAACACACAACTGCACAGAGTACAGCCCACAGTAATGACCCTCTCCTTTTCCTTCTAATATTTTTTCTCCTTAGAAAAATGTCCTCTTGGGACCCTTCCCTTGCTGTCCCTCACTGATGTCCACTGCCACATATTTTTGCCCATAAAGTGAATCAACAAATGGCAAACACCAACTTCATTTGAGCCCAAAACATTTGTGTTAGATTATTCCAGAGCCCAGGAAGCAGACAGCACTGGGATAGGTTGACCTCCTTGACCAATGATGAAAAATAAAGCCCACAGGGTGCCTTGCCCAAGCTCCCCCTGTTGGTCAGTCCCAGTGCTGCAACATGGTCCCAGGGTTTTTGACCATGACCTAATCTAATTACAGCTGAGGGTTCAGCACAGAGGGTCTGTTTTACCTCATATTCTTGTTGCTTATGCTTCCAAAGACAGATTTTGTGTGGAATCATCGCATCTGCCTGTACTAAGAAGTGAAAGAAGAATGGACACCCTGAGGCTTGTTGCTGTTAAAATGACCCCATGTCATGACATAGTATTCCCTTTATGAATACCAACTGGAGAAAAATACATAGCCGGACCCAGTATGGAGGTGATAGAAAGGCATCTTAGGGGCATATTTTTCTTCTTTAATCTGATGACCCTAATGGATCGCAATTCATCCTGTTTCCCTCTTTGCTCAGGCTTCAGGAAACTCAGAGCCAAATTTGTGTTACATTCCTAACATTTGTGCAGGGTTATCCTGCCTTTTATCTTATTTTGTTTTTTTACTTTTTTTTTTCCTTTATCTGTTCTGCTGTTCCTCTATCCTTCTCAGAACCCTGATAGGCTAACTTGCTCTCTGGACAACTAACACCAGCATTCATTCCTGGTAGGAGACTACACTATTCTCTCCATTAGACTTCATTTCTGACTACATCAAGGTTGTAGACCTGCTTTTCCTCACCAAGGATTGATGTTACACTTAGATGGTGACCCAGAAGACATGGGCCAGAAGATATCACTTGGACCTTTTTACTTGTACCTACTTTCAAGGATTAACTACTCAAAGCTACTTGAAAGAAAATGCTGGATTGAACTCCGAGAATTAAAGCCTGGTTTCAAGTTCAGACCAACAAATATATCTTGATCACTTAATGTAGGTGCTTTTGAAATGGAGCTGAATGGACCCTCTAGTTCTGGAGCCCATAGGGTGGTTTGTGGGCAAACAGTTCAGTGCAGTCTTACAAGTGTCATGGCAAGAGAGGTGCCATGGAGCTCTGGGGACTCAATGGAGGGGCATGTTCGCAGCCTGAGATAATCAGGCGACACCTCCTGGAGCTTTCCCCAGGCATCTGAGCTGGATTTTAAAAGACAGGAAGTTGAAAAAGTGCATCCATATAAAAACCTGCACACCAATGTTTAGAGCAGCTTTATGGATCACTGCTAAAAGTTAGAAGCAGCCAAGCAGTCCTTCAATAAGTAAATGGATAAATAAAACTGTGGTACATCCCTACACTGGAATATTATTTGGCAATTAAAAGAAATGAGCTATCAAGCCTTGAAAAGACATGGAGAAACCTTAAATGAATATTACTTAGTGAAGGAAGCCAAGCTGAGAAGGCTAAATACTGGATGATTCCAACTATCTGACACAGAAAAGGCAAAACTATGGAGAAAATAGAAAGATCAGTTGTTGCCAAGGTTTGGTGGCAGGGAGTGAGAGATCAAAACAAAACAAAACAAAACACAGACAGGAGTAAAAAGGTAGTCAGGTCAAAAAACATTCCAGTTGTTGGCAATAGTGGAAACCAAGACACAATACTGGAAAAATGCAGAGCCTACTTCCATCAGGACAGGAAGTGTTGTGTTGTAGAAACTAAAATATTAGGGAGGGATATGGAAGGTGGGGTAAGGACAGTGAGAAAGTGAACCAGACCCTAGGAACCTGGATTTTATCCTTAAGACAATGGGAATGTTTAAAAGAATTTAAGCACAGATGTGAATGGACACACTTACTGTCAACTGCCCACCAAGAAGAAGTGGATTTAGTATAAACCCTCAACTTTGACTTCCTGCTCTGCTATTCCTCCCAGCATTGTCAGTATGAGAGACCTAAACAAATACACTTTTTCACATCTATTCTCTGAATTATATTTCACCAGAAATGCCAGTGGTTGGTGGGGCAGCCTAGAGCCAGGCAGTATGAGAGTCAATAAGACCAAACATATGGCTTATGGAAATCAGAAGTGTTTATTGTGAAACTACTGTGTGCTGGGAAATTACACATCCTCTACCCCGACTCCTGACCTCAAATCAAATGCTCTCTCCACTTCTACTTGAACTTCTTTCAAACTTGGTATTCCACCTCTATCCATCAGATTTAAATTCTGCCAGCCTCTGCCCATGAAGTTGGTTTTTGGCACACTTAATACCACTGCAGGGAGGGCTAAGTACAGGCAGGACACTGATCATTAGGTCACTATGTTTATTTAGACTTCTGCAACCATAGTCTCTCAACACTATAGCTCGTTATTAACCATTTGGATTAGTTTCCTAGGGCTGCCATAGAAAAGACCACCAGCTGGGTGGCTTAAAAAAAGAGGACTTCATTATCTCATAGTCCAGGAGACCAGAAGTCTTGAAATTATGGTGTTGGAAGGGTTGCTTCCTTCTGGAGGCTCTGGGAGAATCCCTTGCACGCCTGTCTCTTAGCTTCACGTAGATGATGACCATCCTGGGCGCTTCTTGGCTTGTGGCTGCATCACCCAGATCTCTGCCTCCATCTTCACATGGCCTTCTCCTCTTTGGGTCTCTTCTGTGTCTGTGTGTCTCAAAGCTCCATTTCCATCTCTTTTCTCTTACAAGGACCCCAGTCACTGGATTTAGGGCCCTCTCTAAATCCAGGATGATCTCATCTCAATATCCTTAACTTAATTATATCTGCAAAGACCCTATTTCCAAATAAATTCACAGGCACCAGGGGTTAGGAGTTGCTCATATCTCTTCAATGAACACAATTCAACTCACTTCATCATTGCATAGATGACCAATACAAGACTCAGAGTGGTTAAGTGACTGGCCCAAGCACACAGCTCATCAGTAGAACAAAGTAAGACTGGAGGACAGCTCCTTTGATTACAAATCCCATCTCAGAAATGATTATCTCTGGAAGTGGCAACTGCCTTGGAGATGTATGTATAGCATTCAGAGCCAGTGAGAATCAAAGTTCCGTTAGCTGGAACTTCTGGGAAAGAAAAGCATCCTTTCTCTTCTCTGTGAATGTACTGGTTATCTATTACTGCATAACAATTTCTCTCAAACTTATTGGCTTAAAACAACAAACGTTTTTTATCTCACATGTCCCATGGGTCAGGAATCGGCTGTGGCTTCACTGGGGCTTCTGTTTCAGGTTTGCCCACAGGCTGCCATGAAGGTGTTGGATGGGCCTGCAGTCATGTCGAGGCCTGGCTGGAGAATGGTCTGTTTCCATGTTCACTCATGGGCTTGTTGGAAAACTCAGATCCTTGCAGGCTGGTAGACTGAGGCCTTTGGTTTCTCGATGGTAGTTGTTCAGAGACCATCCTCAATTCCTTGTCACAGGGGTTTCTCCATGGGGAAGCTCACATCGTGACAGCTTGCTTATTCAACAGAAAGTAAGTGAAAAGAGCCAGAGAAGATGTATAAGGGGAGGGAAAAGTCACCATCTAGTATAACCTAACCTTGGACATGAAATCTCAATCCTTAAGTCACTAAGTCCATCCCGTATTCAAGAGGAGGGAATTGCACAAGGGCATTAATACCAACAGGTAGGATCCTTGTGACCCATCTTGGAGGCTGTCTACCAGAGGGACTCACTGAAGAAGACTTTCGATGTTCTTTGGATAGTGGTATGAGGAGGAGGACTAGGCAACCATTTTGCTCTGGTGAAGGGAGAGCTACGGGGCTCCCAGGAGCCATGGCATAGAGCCTGACAATGCACCAACATCAAAGGACACAGAAAGAATAGACCCAGAAGAACCAGGTCCTTGGTAACCTGATCAAGCCTCTTGACCAAGCCTCACCTGAAGACAGAAACCTCTGAACTTTTCAGAAAACACTGAGTCAATACATTTAATTTACAGAAAGTTTTAACAAATGCATGACCCTGCATATACATACAGTCAAGGTGCAGAAAAGAACTCCCTGAGTTTATTTGCCTCTTTAGATAGGTTACTAAACACAACCCTGTTTCATCATTTGTTATCATTTGCTTGCTAGTAACCGACATCAGTTTTGTGAGTTGAACCTGGGTGGCCATCAGCAGCCTCGTGGTTGGGTTTTTATCTGCATCTGTATTCACTTTCTATGGAAGGACTCCTTAGAGTATATCGGGAGCCCCGAAGTCAAGCAGCTGATTAGGTTAAGGGCTGTGTGCACCCGAGCACAGAGTCAATATCCCCCCTGCCCAAGTCCCAGGGACTATTTCTTTTGCTGTGTTCACAGCTGGGTTTTTAACAAAATTAGTAATGAGATCTCGCCTCCAAATCCCTTCTTCCTGGTGAATTCACTGGGGGAATCAGCTGGTCTGAGGAGGGCTCATGTGGCCTGTGTTTTTCAACTGATGTTGAAATTCTACCATCTCCCTGCTTTGCCCCTCCACCTGTACCCCCCCCCACACACACAGCTAATCATTAACCTGTCTTTTCCTGTTTCACTGAAGAATTTGTCAACAGTGGCTTTGCCTCCCACCCTCTCTCTCTTCCTCAGACTCCAAGTGGCACCGACTTGTATCAAGTCACAGGGCAATTATGGAGATGTATTTGTGATGCCGTCCTTTTTACTTCTAAAGAATCTTACATTGTTCTTTAATCTTAATATGAGTCCCCCCTTCCTTCCTCTTACCCAATAAACAGTGTCAAATCTAGAGGCTTCAAGTTAGTTTTCTGATGAAAATTACAGGTGATGGAACCACACTGTCTGCTTTGGGGACCGTGACCCTCTCCCAGGTGGACACTTGGCTCGTCCACAAACTGCCCTGCCTTGATCAGAGAGGTAACAAATAACTATTCCCCAGACATGTAGCATCTGACTCACAAGAAAAAAAAGTATGGGGGGAATAACAGGAAGGGTGTGGATTTTGTTTTGTCTTTCATTTTTTTCTTTTCCCATTTTATTTGTAGAATTTTAATGACTAGCTAGTAGTGGCCCCTTTTATTTATCTACTTTCAAATTTTAATGAATTCTTCTGGCTATAATTACCTAATTTCTGTATTTTAAATGACTAGACTCATACAGTTTGGAGCAAATTTTATCTTAACATAATGGTATCATATAGTATCAAATACTGTGTAGGTATGGATTAATCAGTAAGCAAATTCAGTTCTTGTGAGCTGAAGTTAGTTGTTAATTAAGAGGCATTAACAAAAGGAGGACTAGGGTTTATTGCTACTCTCCCACGATAAAAATCTACTGTGAATTCGCTCAGTTTTCCTGCTGTTTCTTTATTAAGTAGGGAAATGGCTTAATACTGTTAGGAGTGACCATTACAAACAGGCTCGCTCGTCCTGTTTCAATGGATTTCCTCTTCTCTAGACATCATATATTTAACATGGAAAAGAGGGTCTTAGTTTCCACTCAAGCCATTTAATTCTGAAAAGTTCACAGAAGATAAATATCAGGGACACCACTTCTAACAATAGTGAAAAATAAGATCTTTCCCTCATATGGATGTGGGTAATAGGATTGGGCATTTCAACTTCTAAAGTTGCTTGGCTGTTTTGGGTGATAGCAACAACCCTTGTACTAGGTACCACTTTTTGGTTCTTTGCCTGGTGCTTCACTCCCATCAATTTGGATCCTCACAACATTGCTGCAAGGTGTGGGCTAGGATGCCCACTGCACAGCAACCTGAGAAAACTCAAGTCTTTTTTTTTTTTTTTTTTGGCTGCACTACCCAGCATGTGGGGTCTTAGTTCCCCAACCAGGAGTCGAGCCGTGCTCCCTGCAGCAGAGTCCTCATGACTGGACCACCAGGGGAGTCCCAAGGAAACTTAAGTTCTGACAGATCATATCACCTGTTACAATCACGTATTTAGTCAAGATCTTAAGCCATAAATGTCCAATATTTATGCATTTTTGTCCCCACCCCCTCTCTATTATACTACTTTATTGTTTGTTAATTTTTCCTTTTGTAACACTCACACCAAATCTTTCTCATGTTCTGTTAGGCAAGGCTCACTGGATTAAGAAAGACAGCTGCTTGAACCGCCTCATCTTTTCCTGAAGTTTAGGCAGAAGCAAGCATGGACTTCTTGAGACTAGGAGGCCCAGGTACAGGTGACAAGGGTCCAGGTGAGACCACAAAGGGCAGGAGGTGAGGTGACTAGTGGACTCCCACCATCTGCCCACCGGGAACCCAGGGGGCCCAGGGGCTTGGAGTTGTTAGCCAGCCTAAAAGAGCATTTTCAACTATCCCAGGGGAGAGCCATTTAGCCAGGATAAATAAGCTGTTTAAACTGACCATATTTTGTGTTAAAACCAAGGGAATTCCTGGTTCAGCCTACACCATCTTTCTTAAGCTCACTGGGTAAAGAAGCTGAAGAGGAAACACAGGAGTCTCCAAGTGGCCTTTGTGACCAGAGAAGCTGCCAGAAAGGGGTTCCCGGAGAGCCCAGTGGAAGGCTTACACTCAGGAGGAGGGGGGAAGGGGGAAGGGTGTACAGGGCAGGTAATGGTCACTGAACCCAAAGTGATGAGGTTATAAAAAAGGTGGGGAAGGAAAGAGGAGGGCCACAGGGTGCGATGTAACCATCAACCACAGGACAGTGTGAGGTTACTTCAATGAGGCAAGTTCAGGCCACTCTGAGTGACCACCAGGCTGGGGAGGAGCGGGGCTGGGGTAAGGGTGGTGGACAAGATGGCCCCTAGCTGAGGCTAGAAGGCTGCCAAGTGTCAAGGAGTTAACAGGGCCAAGATGCAGGGGAGAGATTTTTAGGAAGGTGGGGCAAATGTGCAGTGATCTCTTTAAATCTTCATTTAAATTTAATTTAAAATGTAAATGTAAAATAATTTAAAATTAAGTTTAAATTGAAAGAAGAATGCCTTTATGCATTTTCAGGGTGACCTTTTTAGACTCTCCATGACCCAGATGGAATTACACCTCCTCCAGGAATTCTTCCATGATGCTCCACATCTCATTCTCCATCTTTCAGCATTCTCTGGAAACTCACAAATTGTATTCTGATTTCTATCTAGGCCCTCTTGTTTGATGTGGGGGTGATAGCCCCAGCTCTATTGTGAGGTCTTGGGGAGTAGTATTCTTACTGGTTTCTCCCAACAGATTTTGCTCATAAGAGCAGCTAAACTTATGGTTCTCAATGACTAACTCTTTAAAAATACTAGATTTCCTGCTATAAGAAAAACACAACACAAAATCGCACCATGACATCTTTGAAATTTCATTTTCTTTTAACCAAATTTCCTCTTCATTTTTAGTTTAACAATTTAAACTCTTTAGAAATTGCCTCTATATCAATTATAAAAAATCGTAAACCTCAGGTTTCCAAGATTTCTGAAGTTAATCTGATTTATTTATATAGCATGTTCAAGTTTACAGGAAATTTATGGAATCAATTTCAGTTTTTCCTTCACAACAGACTGGATTTGTATTTTCTACCTATTTCACAGATGAAGATGCTGAGGCATAGAGAATGACAAACAGTGAGCTCAATAAACCACAGGAGAGGAAATGGACTCAAGTTACCTAACATCAAATTCATGCTCATTTTGCTATAATACACTGGCTCTTATTTTGTCAAATTTTACTATAAAAGCAGATACAACCACATTTATTTTAAAACATTAACTGGAAACGCAGTGCAATGTGGAAAGACAGGAACCCACTGGGACTGAGTGATGCATGAAAAGGCTGTGTTGTCTTGGTGGAGAGGTGCAGGTGCATTTCTCATCCTTTCTTCTCCTTTTTATATTTTATTATTATTATTTTGGGGGGGGTTAGTTTTTTCCTTTTGCTTTTCTTTTTTATTAAAGTATAGATGATTTACAATGTTCTGTTAGTTTCAGGTGTACAGAAAAGTTATTCATATATATATATATTTCAGATTCTTTCCCATTATAGGTTATTACAAGATAGTGAATATAGTTCCCTGTACTATACAGTAAGTCCTTCTTTCTCCTCTTTTAAGAAGAAAAATCGTGTAGTGAGGTATCGTGCTTTCCTTACACTAAGTTCAAGGTGTTGCAAAGAACTATTTGGAAAGGAACAAAGATGGTAGAACCACCTGTAATTTTTATTTATTTATTTTAACATCTTTATTGGAGTATACTTGCTTTACAATGGTGAGTTAGTTTCTGCTGTATAACAAAGTGAATCAGCTATACATATACATACATCCTCATATCTCCTCCCTCTTGCGTCTCCCTCCCACCCTCCCCATCCCACCCCTCTAGGTGGACACAAAGCACCTAGCTGACCTCCCTGTGCTATATGGCTGCTTCCCACTAGCTATCTATTTTACATTTGGTAGTGTATACATGTCCATGCCACTCTCTCACTTCGTCCCAACTTACCCTTCCCCTCCCCCGCCTGTAATTTTTAAATCAAAAGGTGTGAACTATAAAATGTTCAAACCTGCAGACCAAAATCACTGTTGAGACCATGATGCTTTCAAGTAAAGAGGAAACATGGCAAGAAAACTCACGAGGAGAGTGACCAACAGTTGGCACTCAAGTTTCAAAGTAATTTACCAGCTGGGAAGGACAATGGGATTTGAGGTGAACAGGCTGAGCTGGAGGTGACAGCAGTGTCCTGAGTCATGCTGCCTTCTGGGAGAGCGACAAGGGCTGTGAGCTCCTGAGCCAATGGGGATCTTTCCCGGCTTTGTATTTCTATTGAGATGGCCCCTGGACTAAGTCGTGCAGCTTTGGGCTGCATGGTATGAGAAGGAGGCATGCAGATTGGAAGGCATTCAGCCAAGGGATCCAAGAAGAATTAAAAGAAGAGTGAGATTACCTTTCATGGACAGATACAAAGACTGACTGTACTTACTCTAAATGACAATAAGAGGAGACCAGAAAGGTAACTGAAAGATCTTGAAGATCAAAGGGCTAGAGGATTTGCTCTCTCTGGCATGAGGGTCTAGAATTGCAAAAACCAGAACAAATGTAGGATGCTAAAATGCAGGTTGCTCGGCAGAAACAGGGAAGTTTTAATAAAACAGGGAAGTTATTTTCCTAGGAAGAGTTCAGAGTTAGGGAGCCATTCAAAATCTATTCTTAGAAACTCACAAACTGTATTTGTGAGGGAGGAACCATGTGTGGACCTGCTAGCATAGATCATCATCGATTACTATGACAATGTGACATAAAATAAAAAAGCTCTGTGTTGGTCAATCATGTGTGCATTCTACAACCAGAGCTTCGAGACTAGAAACAGGACACCTAAGATTCGTACAGCCATGACAGAATATAGAGTATCTCTTTGGAAGAAATTCTGGCATAAGCTTCAAAGAGAATACAGGTCCATTTCTGGAAGGGTAAACTCAGGGATATTCAAAGAGAGAAGACGAGAGAACCGACTGGTGGGGAAGAAGACCATTTTTTTGAGGCAAAGTCCTGCCAAATTAATCCTGTAGCCAATCTCAGAAAAACTGAGACCATTAATAATTTGTTCAAAAGTACATATTTCCATTCTTTTTGCACATCCCTTTATGGGACTGGCAGTCTAGTGGTGGGCAAAGGAGTAGGAACTTTCTAAGAAGTAAACTGTATACTGATGTCTGAAGTTTGGCTAGGAGTTAAAGAATGTTGGGAAGAGAACAGCATATGGGAAGGCTGAGACACAGAGAGCAGAGCCCAGTGCAGAATTAAGAGGAGTCCAATATGGCTGCAAGGCCCAGAGGTGCAAGACACACAAACCCAGAATTTATAACTCAGGCCAAGATATTTGTGAACCATGCAGAGGCTTTTGAACATTACCCCCAAACCAGCAGGGGAAACACTGAAAACTCTCAAATAGAAAAATGACATGATAAACTTGGTATTTTAGGGCAAACATCCTGGCTAGTAAATGGAGAATGGATGGGAAGGGTAAAATACTAGAGGCAAGGAGGTAAAATAGGAGTTTGTTGCAGAAGTCCAGAAAAGAAACAATGGTGACCTAGACGAAGAGATGGAGGAT
Organism: Mesoplodon mirus; assembly: GCF_964341445.2. Taxonomy (NCBI): domain Eukaryota; kingdom Metazoa; phylum Chordata; class Mammalia; order Artiodactyla; family Ziphiidae; genus Mesoplodon; species Mesoplodon mirus. Next base: position 182,128,049 of record NC_138979.1, read on the forward strand.
GGTGATGGATTGAAGAGACTGAACAAATTTGAAAACTATTGTAAAGGAAGCACCCAGAGGCCTTGCTGATCAATCAGATGGGCAGGCTGATGTCCAGGGAGGCATCAGTAAAGATGTCTAGGTTTCTCATTTGGGTATTGAGCATGTGGTGATTCCATTCATGAGAAAATATTGAAATGGAATAAGGATTTAGGGGTGTGTAGAGAAAGAAAAGTAAAATCATTTTGAAGCTATTAAGTCTGAGGGCTCTGGGAAATAGCCAAGCCTCAGGACAGGCATCACATCTGTGAATGGAAAGGTCTAGGGTGTAAAGAGAGGCAGGACTAGAGATGCAGCTCTGGGAGGCCTCAGCACGTGAGTGGTTACTACTGCCTGGAGAGCAGATGGATGACCAAGACACAAGAATTAAGATCATGATAGTTTAAAATGGTATACAGCCAAGCTTGAGGAACATCAACACCTAATGGCTGGTAGCAGAAGACAGTCCTGGGAAGGAAAGGGAATGAGAAGCATTTGGAGATACCAGAAGGACCCCAAGATCCAGTGGCATAGATACAAAGACTCTATGATGGGTCAGGCTTGGTTGATACAGAGATGAATCAGACAAACGTAGATTCTTTCACTGCCCAGAGAAGTTGGGAAGTCTTCTGAGAGAAAGTGACAACTGGTGTGTGTCTTGAAGGCCGAACAGAAATTGCTGGAAAAGAAGTCGTGTCCTTCCCAAGGGACTGAGCGTGCAAAGTCAGAGAGTCACGTGTGGCACAGCGTGACATGACTGAAGCATGAGAAGTAATTGCATGTTGCACGTGCAAAGAGTTTGTGGTGAAGAGATGTCTGAGGGGACACGGATGTACAGGGGTTTATAGCAGGAGCATGTGCTAAGGAGCCTGTTAAACGTAGGGGCCCTCAGAGCTTTAATGGATGGTAAGGCGTGTGTCCTCCTGGTTTAGAATCATGTGGTTAGAACTGCCTAGAGACAACAGAACTATACAGAGAGGACATTTATTTAGGGAAGAGAATCAGTAGCTTTTACTCTGAATGCAGGAGATGCAGGGGTGGGGACTGCCTGGGGCTGGAAATCACTAATGATGTAGTGGTGCTTGTCTCTGGCATCTGGGTGGAGGATTCTGCTTTTCTGGGAAGACAAGAGGGGGCCAGTTTTAGAGGTTGACAGGGAATAATTTAATTAGAGTAAACCTAATTGTGACCTTTTCCACCCATTTGTGTATTTCCATAAAAGAGAAAAATTAAAAAATTAAAAATAAATAAAAAACTAGTAGGCAGGGCTTCCCTGGTGGCGCAGTGGTTGAGAGTCCGCCTGCCGATGCAGGGGACACAGGTTCGTGCCCCGGTCTGGGAAGATCCCACATGCCACGGAGCAGCTGGGCCCATGAGCCATGGCCACTGAGCCTGCGTGTCTGGAGCCTGTGCTCTGCAATGGAAGAGGCCACAACAGTGAGAGGCCCCCGTACCACAAAAAAAAAAAAAAAAAAAAAAAAAGACTAGTAGGCAGTAGTATTGGCTGGCTGGATGCCAGGAATTAAGATGCAATAAAAAAGATCCTCAAATCCTGGTGATGAATTTTTATTTGACTCCCCTAAAGTTAAGCCAGAGATCCCAGACCATGGCTCAACCTCCATCAGCATCATCGGTGTTACAGGGTCTTTGGAAGAGAGGGCAACTGCCTTGAGATCAATCCATGTTCCTGCTGACACTGAATTTGCCCTCAGAAAGGTTAAGTAACTTGCCTGTGGTCAGAGTTTAAAAATGGCTCAGTTGAATTTCTAGCCCAACTCATTCTGGTTCCCAAGGGGCTTTTTCCTTCTTTACATCAGCACTCTCTGCTCATTGATCACACTTAGAATTGAGCAGGATCCTGCAAAACAGTTGGCTGACCCTACTGCTTCCTGACTTTTTAGCTGCTGAATTGCCATGGACCAAGAGGCTAAAAGTTAGTGGCGTGGGGCAGAGGGAATCAGTAGGCTCATTACCATGACGGTGGCTCCTGCTGACATTGGTGAAAACCTCATCCATGTGGCTGGTGAGGTTATGCTCTAATTACCTTTGATTTTTATCAGTGAATAAGCACCTCTCCTTCTAGAAGCCCCCATAAAAATCCAGAGCAGAGGTAGCAATTGGGATGGGACCACAGGCATACCTCATTTCCCACCCCTCCATATTTATTGAGCACCTCCTGGGTGAAGATGGCATGGGGCATCCTTCTCTTTCTTCTCGAGACGATTAGGCAGTGATATTCCTACACCACAGATAATGAAAATGACCCTTAAAGACTACATTTTTCCAAGGTCGCATCTCAACCTGGGTTTCCATAGAAGTAAGTGTATCCTTCTGAATAATAATTTACACATCTGTCTCCTCCATGATACAGTGAAAAATTGACCGGAGAAAGCGAAGTCTTCCATCTCAGAGCCCCCAGTGCTCAGCAGTTTTGGTGCGTGTAGTTTGGGCTCCATGCTCATAGATGTGCAGGCAGCAATGAGAAGCTACGATTTGTCAGGCCCTGGGGTTCCAGTAATGATGTTAGTCACTCTTGTAGAGTGTCCTCCCCCTGATTTTGTGTTCCATCCATTGTTTAATTTTAATGGTCTTTTCCTTGTAAAGAAGGTCGTATTATCATCCTTGTTTTTGCGAATATAGAAACTAGGAACCTAAGAGTTTAAAAGACCCACCTCCGTTCACAGGGCTTGCTATGGGGTAGACAGGGAATTGAAGCCACAACTTCTGATCCTCAGTCCTAAATGATGCACACATCTGTCATGCAGCCGCCAAGATGAATAGGAACACTCAGGAAGATGCTCATCTCAGAAAGATGCTCTCAGGGGATAAACTAGAGGATCTATACTGCCCCTTCTCTGTTGCTTGGGGTGGATCTGTGGGCTCCAGTCAAGCATCTACATGTTTGAAAGGGATTAAATCTCTACTTGGAGAGAAAAAGCAAATAGGTCTCAGACCTGTCTTGAAAAATGGTTAAGTCATCACTAGAAGACTGCTTCTTTGGTGGTCAGTGGTTTCCAACTTATCTCTTTTCACCACAGCAGTTAAAAAGAGGCTGCCAGCCAACCCCAACCAGAGATGGTCCAGGAGATCCTTGCTCCACGTGATGTCCTAGCCATGGCACCCCTGGGGAGAGGATAGGAATTCAGCGGTGAAAAATGCCAGTATGGGTTATTGCCATAATTGCTTTCTGGAAAACAACAAATCTAATTCCCAGTAAAATATTAGACTTTGCCAGGTCCTCTGATGGGGAAAATAAAATGCCCTTTCTAGAAATTTCTCATGTTCTGTGGTTTCTAGAGAGATTCCAAAGACGGCAGAGAAAGATAATGTGGTGATACGATTTTGGAAACTATGTTTCCCTGCTCTGTCAAATGTCTGTGGACTCTTCATAGACAATGAATGATAAAGCCCAAGGTGCTTTTTTTTTTTTAATTTCTATGGGAATAATGGTTCTAGAGACACTCAGCCTGGGTTCAGTCTTGCCATTTAACGAAGGTCATAAAGCCCTAATTTTGTTGTCTCTAAAATGGGGCTAATACTAGAATTTTCCTCATAGGTTTGACAGGAGCTTTATATGTTAGTCCCGGTTAAGCACTTAACCTTGTGCCTGGCACAATAAATGTTAGTAAAGATCATGATTATAACACTTGTACTGTTTCTCTTCTTTCTCTTTAAGCTAGGGTGTTGCAACTGAGCTGTTTTACTTAATGGCTCTTCTTTCTGCTGTGTCATCACTTCCTTACTGAATTGATTGACTTACTGTGAGTGGAGAACTCTCCAAAGGTAGTTTTGTGTGCTCAAAACACCCAACAATGCTCGGGGGTAATTTCTAGCACTGGTTAAATGTCCACGGCCCTGAACTTTGTGGGGAGAGGATGGGTGAGTTGGGCGCTGATGTACACAGCAAGAAGACTCAACTCGTTTCTTGTGATATTTGAAATCATTTCAATTCATTTCCTTCTTGGTTGGCCAGAAACATGTTTTCAATAGTGAGCAGATCTGGAGGGAATCCATTGACCTGAGCAATCTTATAATACATGAAGTTAATGGACAAAGCATGATATTCATCTCCAGTTTATGATAGCATGTTTTCCCACAACACCTCGACTTAGGGGCAGCCAGGGATGCTGATGGATCCACTGGTGGATGGATGACCTTTGTTGTATCTGACAAGTATTGGATCTATGGTGACATAAAATGAAACGCAACCCAAGTTTTGACACTAAGATAATAAATCATAAATTATGGAAGTCTACGCCACTGAGGATCTTGTAAACAACAGGCTGGTCTCTTAGCAACAGACCAAGGAGAGCAGACTGTTGATAGGAACACAGCAGGCAGGACTCTTTGGCAGGGATTACTAGGAGGACCAGGAACAACATTTTTACACCGGCCCAAGGCCCGTCCTCTGCCCAGAACTTCTTTCTCCAGTGACCAGTCTGGGCCACGAGCAAAAGTTGTCCTAGGATTTCAGAGTCTCTTCACCACCATCCCAGGCCCCCTGGAGAGGACAAAAGAGGCACAGGCTTAGGAGTCAGGGGGTGTGGTGAGGATGCCCTACATGCAAGTGAGGGAATCAGAAAGGGAGAAGAAGGAGAAAGGAATACATTCTCATTTGACGTTGTCTGCAGTTAGAACTCTATAAACAGGAAATCTGTTTCTTCCCCCTGTGCCTAGCTCTTTTTTTTTTTTTTTTTTTCTTTTTGCGGTGCCCGGGCCTCTCACTGCTGTGGCCTCTCCCGTCACGGAGCACAGGCTCCGGACGCACAGGCTCAGCAGCCATGGCTCACGGGACCAGCTGCTCCGCGGCATGTGGGATCCTCCTGGACCGGGGCACGAACCCGTGTCCCCTGCATCGGCAGGCGGACTCCCAACCACTGTGCCACCAGGGAAGCCCACTTTTGGTTTTTAAAATCTCACTTATGGTGATTTTCATGAAGAAATTTAGACAGGACTTTGACAATGTGCCAAAATGGTTTATTTTTAAATGTTGTTCCCAAAAGTACCAGAACATGAAGTTAGAGCAAATGTTGCTTGGAAGAGTGGTAAGGTGGTGGTCACACAGACATTGGAGAGAAGGAGAGGGGTTTAAGGTCTGTAGACTTTAATTATCAGAGGTGGTTGGGCTAGACAATTCAGTTGCCTGGAAGCATTTTTAAAAAGTGTGTGTGTGTGTGCGCGCGCGCATGTGTGTGTGTGTGTATCTGTGTGTGTGTGTCTGTGTGTCTTTCTAAATTGCAGGGTCTTTTCAGGGTTGGGGTGGAGAGAGAGGTTTTCTTTAATTAATTAGATGTTTACCTGGAGCATCTTCCCTCAGTGGTTTAGACAATCACCTGCCAACATGTTAGGAATGAGATTTGATAAAGTCTCTTGGAGTGTACTTTTCCTAAAAAAAAAAAAAAAAAAAATCTTAGGATGCTTAGTGACAAACGGGTTCTCTCTCTGTGATAGAAACAGCAAGTTCTATATTATCCATCCATGAACAGAGTGACGTGGATGCCAACTCAAGCTATTAAGAAAATATCAGCCCCTAATTGTACGGGGACCACATGACCTGCATCTCCCTCTATAGTACTCACTTCATGCATTTTATTGTTTCAGAATAAATGTGGCTGGCTAAAGTATGATGACTTTGAGTGTATTTGGCACGTCATTTTAAACTTTCCATACATATAAATTTACCATTTAGAAGAAAGAGAAAATTCTCTGTGGTTCCCAGGGGCCTCATTTTATTCTCAGGCTCCCTCTGATACCAGGAAAAGTGGCTTGGTGACACCCAAAGCGATTAGCTCCCGTCCTGAGGTTTTAGAATATATTTGTGCTTAGAAGCCATCTGCTGGTATGAAATTCTATCCTGGGTAGTGCCCTGGCCCCAGTGGAGAGGGGTCCTGGGTCTGTAAGACGCCTGTCATGGCCCCTGGGTCTGAGCCCCTTCGCATCCGTATCCTTAGCACCCAGGGAAGCTCCTGCAATGAAGGTACCATTACCTCATTCTGCAGGTGGGGCCTCAGAGGCCAACAATGTCAGCTAACTTTCCCAAACTTCGTTCCAGAGTCCACATTCCAGTCCAGGACTGAGTGACCTCGAACTTTTCCATGCTGTCTCCACCACTGGCCTGACGGCCTGCCCTGGAGACAGGTCATTACCAGGTTCCCTACCTGGTTCAGTCTTGCTCTTTCTTCCTCTTTTTTTTTTTAATTAAAAAAGAAATGCATCAACACACATTATCATTAAAAATCAACAATATGGGGCCTCCCTGGTGGCGCAGTGGTTGAGAGTCCGCCTGCCAATGCAGGGGATACGGGTTCGTGCCCCGGTCTGGGAGGATCCCATATGCCGCGGAGCGGCTGGGCCCGTGAGCCATGGCCGCTGGGCCTGCGCGTCCGGAGCCTGTGCTCCGCAACGGGAGAGGCCACGACAGTGAGAGGCCCGCATACCGCAAAAAAAAAAAAAAAAAATCAACAATACACAAGACATAAAGTTAAAAGGCAAAATCTCCCCATCCCCTATCCTAGCCCCCCAAAATATCACTCTCCAAAAATATCTTAGCAGATCTTTTTAGGACTGAATTTTCACTGTTTGCAGGGAAGTCTTCCTGTACAGAAAGAATATGATCCCTTTTCTTCTGTAATTTGTTTATAACTGGCACATCTTGAGGAAATAAGAAGTAACCTCTATCTTTGATGTGTTTTAGTTTCACTTATCTTGTCAACATACCATGGAGAAGGTCGAGCTCTTTGAATCACCCCCCCTCCACCACACATTGTCTCCAACTCTGAATCACCAAGGTGGACCTCTCCAGAACCCACCAACCTTGAATCCGTGAAACGTGGAGTCAGAATTCACAGCTGAGCACATCAGCGGATCCGGTAAGTTCGATCTTGCCAAAATGAGTTCTCCCCTTTCCCCACTAGATCAGAAACCTGCCTGTTCACCAGATTCCCCCAGTGATGTGTATGCAAAGTCGGGTTGGAAAAACCCAGCTCTGGGCTCCGCTTCTTTGGAGGGAAGACACAGAACAATTAAGAAGCCATCGAGAGAAGCTCAGACTTACAGTGGAAACTCCTGGAATGCGACAGAAATGCACCACGAGACGGCTGTCAGCTCAGACCCTAGCTGCTCAGAGAACGTTGAGACTTGTTTCTCCTCCGAAGAGGCCGGATTTCAACTAAATTGTAGCAAAAGCTGTCAGGACACTTTCCCACTTAGTGCCTTGCAGCCCAGCCTAGTCTCCAAGATGACCTAACTAGTCCTGCCTCACTTTGGGAAGAGCTGGAGCTCGGGCCCAGGCAGAGAGCAAGACCTTCCTTTGCAGCGGGCTTTCTTGGGGGTGGCTGGGTTCCGGGTCCTGCTCTCTGCCTGGTCCCCTGCAAGCTCGTTTTAATGCAGCCCCTCCAGGCTCCCTGGCTCCACAATGCAGCGCACCGGCTGGCAGCAGTTCAGCTCCACGCTAAACACTTGGCCCCGTTTCAACACGGCTGCCAAGATTTGGCAACCAGAGAGGTGCAGGGAAGCAGCAGGCTGCTAAGCCCTTTCACATTTTTAATTAGATCCACACACCCATGTCTTTGAGCTATCATAAATATACAGATGACATAGAGAGTATTATTCCAACTCTTTACCATTGTCTATCTCACCTTATTAAAAGAATTGATCTATCGCTAGTTGCGGGGATGAAGAGGAAAAGAGAGGATAGTGCTATTTGCTTGAGTAAAACTCTGTCTGCTGGAGAGAATCTACCCAGGTTTCGGAAAACACAGGTCTCCGGCCGCCTGCCTTGCTGTCATCCTGGGCTTTGAGAGCATCACCAGAAGAGGGCATTCTTGGCAGCCGCTCAGCCTCCCGCAGCCTGGAACTTGCTGGGGCGGGGGCGGGGCGGGGGGGGAGGAGTGTCATAGGAGTTGTCAAGGCCACCCGGTCCTCCCTTTCTGGGTGAAAGCCTCCCCACCCTGCAGAGCGATGGGGTTGGCACTCCTGTCCTAAAAAGCAGTCACTTTTACCCTCAACGTGGCTGCACTATTTCTACCACTTTACCTCTTCTGCTGTTTCGTCTTTGGGTATCGTTCACTGTGAAACACTATAACCACTGCTTCTTATTTTTTCTAAATTTCTTGCCACAGTAAAGCATACCCAGCTTCTTTCCCTCTCGGATCCATGCTTCCCCCTCCACTAAGCTCGCGGCTGATTCTGCAGTGGTGGGAGGGATGGGACAGTGACATACTGAGTCCCGTCATCCCCAGCTCCAACGCCGGCTCTGCCACATGGCTTTGGACACACGATTTCAAAGCCCTTCGCTTTGGTTCCTTCATCTGAAAGATCTGCAAGAAGTCTGACCTCAGAGATTGTGTCTGGTGGTTAGATGACGTCATACACGTGAGGCTCCTAACGCTGTTGACCCCCAGCGCCTGATCTTTATTATCGTTGGCAAAACGCACAGCAACACACGTGCCTTTCCGAGGCTCAGCGGACCAACAGCAAAAGGACGGCCAGAGTTGGGTCTTCTTAGAATTCTCCACCCCTACCCGGTTTCCCCGCTCTTTGGTGACAAGGACCACCTGTGATTCTCAGACAACCAACTGTAGTTGGGCTAATTGCTGCGATCTGAAGGCGAACGGGTTTTGACTGGGCCTCGGCAGGGGGATGCGTGTCCTTAATTTTAAAACATGTGAAGAAGGAAATGAAACACTTGAAATGCCAGGAAAGAAGTCTCTCTGGTCGTCCAGTCTGAGAGCGCAAAGCATATAGAACCATGGAGGCATCCACCCCATGGCTGCAGGGAGATATCCAACCCAGAGGCAGGTTGCTGTGGCCCTTTTATCCCCAACTCTTTGCCGGATGTTGTGGACATTCGACAGGATTTGGTCTTTCCTGTTGTCTTTCTTTGATTTAGTTTTTTTGTGCCAACATTTCCTTTGTATTTTTCCTGCCCACAGTACAGTCAGACAAACTGGAATGACCAGGTCCAATGAAATGGGCTGGAGATATTTCCAGGTCCAACATGTGCCTTCCAGCAGATGCAAAGGCTGAGGACAGACCATGAGCAGGGGTCTGGGCGTCTCATTTTTCCCTGCAACTCTGTGCATGTCCCCAGATCCTTACCTCCTTGTCCCCCAAACCCACCAGTTACAGGGAATTCCCTTTAGTTAGGAGAGAAACGATAGAAGACACACACACAGGTAATGAAAATGGAACGTCTGCGTAAGGCACGTTTCACAAGGAAATGCGGAAGGCGGTGATCTCTGCCGTGTCTACAGGCCAGCCCAGGTTCAGTACCAGGTATCTCCAAGGTCCTAATCAGGCTCCAATGGGGAGACTATCGCTGCTCATTATTAGTTATGTATACAAGAAGCAGCAGCTAATTTCCACGAGGGGAAAACAATGCATAATCTGGATAATGCCCTTCCCGGAGCCAAAAGTGTCAGGCTGAAGTCCGTTCTGTAGCTGCTGCCACTGGCATGTCATTCCCACCTGTGCACAAAGGCAGTGGGCACAGAGACACCCTGACCCTTCCTGTGCCCTGGGTGGGGTGGGGTGGGGGGCACATGAATGAATGCACACATTGAAGGTTTTTAAGCCTGTATTTGGTGGCTTGGGCTGCTATAACAGAGCATCATGGCCTGGGGGGCTTAAACAACAGAAATTAATTTTCTAACATTTCTCAAGTCTAGAAGTCCAAGATCAAGGTTCTGGTCAATTTGCTTTCTGGTGAGAGCTCTCTTCCTGGCTTGTAGATGGCCATCATCTCCCTAGGGCCCTTCCTTAGGTCCATGTAGGAGGCGGAGGGGTAGAGGGGAGAGAGAAAGTGGGAAAGCTCGCAAGCTCTCTGGAATCTCTTCTTAAAGGCCACTAATTCTATGGGATCAGGGCTCCACCCTTACGGCCTTATTTAACCTTAATTACTACCTTAGAGGCCCCATCTCAAGTCACAACCACACTGAGGGCTACGGCTTCAACACGTACATTTTGGAAAGACACAAACATTCAGTCCATCACAAAGGCATCTCATGTGCTATGAGGAAGGAGGTGGAGTCGGGTCGGGATTCTACGCTCACTCTACCACCTATTAGCTGTGTGACCTTATGCAAATCAATTAGCCTCTCTGAGCCTTGATTTCCATGTTTGAAAAATGGGGATAAAAATGCTTCCTCCAGAGTCTGATTGTGAAAAGAATGGGTGAGGTAATGCACACACGAGGCCTAACCCAGGGAGGTACTCAAAAAAGGAAGCAGTTGTGGTGGTGGTGATGTTAGTTACCATCTGATGTCATTATTAACACCCCCCAGGCATCCTTGTCCAAAATGCTGACTTAGAGTTTTGCATCCTCTGTACTGCTGCTTATGTATCTTACCCTTTATCACCAATGCTCACTGGTGTCAGTGAGACAAATAGGAAGTATAATAATGTGTAACAGTGTTTACCATGGAATTCAGAGGAAATAAGAGAGCTTGGTTCCAGGGGAGGGACTATATAATATATAATTACTTGACTATTAGAGAATTATGCATTTATTGTTGCTACCATTATGCATGAACACAATCACGTCCCCCTTGTTTGAAACTTTTTTTTTTTTAATTTTTGAAGCAAACAACTTTTTACTGAAGTATGGTTGATTTTTAATGTTGTATTAGTTTCAGGTGTACACATATGTATATATATATATATATGTATATATATAATTTTTCAGATGCTTTTCCATTATAGGTTATTACAAGGTATTGAATACAGTTCCCTGTGCTATACAGTAGGTCCTTGATGTTTATCTATTTTGTGTAGAGTAGCGTGTATCCGTTGCTTAAAGCAAAAGTCCTGCAGGAAAAAGAAACATAAATATTTTCTACATGAGGCATCTAAAGCTAAGGAATCCAAGCTCACACTGCCAAGAAGAGGCAGAACCCATGTTCAAACAGAGGACTATGCAATTCCAAAGGCCACGCTCTAAGCTTCACAATTCTGCCTTAGTCAGCAGTCGCAACAACAATGCTGCAGAACCAATCATCTCAGCTCAGTGCTAGCAACAATAAATATTTATTCTCATGCTCCCTGGCCTCAGGTTCACTACGGTTCTGTTGAGCGAGGCTTGCTGCAGGCTGCATGTTGGCTGGATATGGTCTTAGGCTGTAGATTGGATTCATGTCCACTCAGTGTGTATTCGTTCTGGGTCCCAGGCTGGAGGGGCGGTGGCCACACCAACCACATTAGGACACAATTCCAGAGAAGGGCAAGCACATCTAAGGAGTCTGATTGCATCATGTCCACTGGCAATCCAGTGGCTAAGCCCAGTCATGGCCAAGCCCAACATCAGGGAGTGAGAAAGCAAAGTATGGGCACACCCATGTGGGGAGGGTGGGAAGAGAGTAAAGTTTAGCTGTGCGATAGTCCAAACTAAGAGTGCCCTGTAAACAATGACAAACAGAAAACCAGAATAGTGACAACTGCCACCCCTCTGTTTTCAGCAGGGTTGCACATCCCCAGAAGACATTTCTAGTGGTTTACAGCCAGCACCCATTCTGATTTGGAGTGCCAGCTCTGATTGATCAGTGCCCAAGCCTTATTGACTTCAAGATATTCTGACTCTCACCCTTGATTATGAGTATCCAGTGATACCAGAAAACACTAACTTCTAGGGCCTGCGACCATCAGCCCCAAGGAACCTCCACTCAGAACCCTGATCATTAGAAAGGCAGAGCCCAGCCCTGCTACAACTGGCGTGTGGACATGGGTTTCAGAGTCAAGGAAATGGGGGTGAGAATCACGGCTCTGATGCTTCCAGAAAGTGTGACCTCGGGCAAACAAAGTGACCTCTCTGGATCTCAGGTCCTTAGGGATGCAGTGTTGTAAAAGGTAAACTACTTGATGAGTCTAAATTGGCTAACACAGGCATAAATTAGTGCATGTACTTGCTAAATGATGGCTCTCCTCCTGTGGTTTTACTGTTAGGTCGAACCTATGGAATTGTCAAAAATAAGCAAACGCTGGCAATATCATATTGCTCAGCCTAACAGATTATAAAAATCTGATGGGCAAATCTGATGTTTTCTTTAACTCTGTCCCCTGCCATCTGAGTAGAGTAGTGAGTCAATGTCAAGCTTTGTGGCAGAAGCCACCCTCTCAGTCTCACTTTCATTCCAGTGGTCAGGATGGAATGGGGGGGTTGTAGGGAGGTGCAGATGGAGGGAAGAACAGACAAAAGTTTGCCTTCCGCCCAATGGAAAGAGCCACATAGAAGCAATAGTGTAAGGATGGGATGGGGTTCTGCAGAGGGAGAGGGGATTGGGTCCATGGGGGAAAATCTGTGCCCACGTCAGGGTGTGGGAAGAAGATTGTGTGCTTTGGAATCAAGCAGATAAGAAGGTTTGAATCCCAGCTCTTCCAAAAGCAACTATGAAATCTTGGGCAAGTCACTAATTTCTCTGAGCTTCTTGTGTATAAAAATGGGATAGTTGTCCCAGGAGTATCACAGACCTTATCAAGATGCTCTAGACACCACCTAACACAGAGCCTACTTCCCAGGAGGGTCTCAGCCATCTCAGGGATCCATCACCCTCCACCATCCTATTTTTGCTCCAGGACAGTCCTGATGTTGGAACAGAGAGGAGGGAATAGTGAATGAATGCAGAGCAACAGAATTCCAGGGCATCTAGACCCTCCAGGAAGGTCTTTAAAATCCCTCTCACCAGAGGGATTTACCAGGAAACTAACTGGCATTCCCAGAGCAAGCCTTTTTAATTCACCATGCTGGTGCTAGAGCAGCCAGAAAGTTCACTGCAGTCCTGCCCCCTGGGCACCGCATACATAACACAAGCAAGATGTAAGCATGGGGGGTATCTGGGAAGATCCAGGGAAAAAGTCAGCTATACAATGATGACTATTATTATACCTGAAAATTAATTTGCATTATTCCTTTTAATTAAAATATGAAAAGCCCAGAACAAACTTCAGGATAAAAAATAGATCCCCTCTAACATAGGTAGAAGCTGGTGGGATTAGCATTATCTTTGCTTTTAGACAGGACAAAGCATTCAGAAAATATTATTGAGTACCTACTCTGTGCCAAGCACTAAGCCAGGGCACGAGGGCCAACAAGGTGGAACAGGAAAGGTCTCTGCCTCCCAAGACCCTCATTCATCATCTGTGCCTGAACACAGAGGAAGGAAGGATGGATTGTATCAGGGTGCTGTCTCCACCTGTGGAATGAGGCCAAAGGAGGCATAGTGTGATAAAACAGGAACGCTGATGCCCAGTGAAAGTATGGCCAAAGCATGACATCCATCAGACGTCTGCTAAGTGTTCAGCAATTAATAACAGTCATTAAGCATCTTCTGTGAGCCCAGCACTGTTCTAGAAATTGCAGGCAGTAAAAAATCTTTCCCCTTCTCTCTAGAGTTTAGAATCTAGCTTAAAAGATTATTATTAATTATAATAATTATTATATTATTATTATACACATATGAACAAAATCACAAAGATAAGACAATATTGTCTTTAATTCCATCTTAAACATAGCCCACCTCTTTGGACCGGGGAAAATGTGTGAAGGATTCTCATATAAGTTAATCAATGAATGACCGAAAATGGAAATTCAATATGGTGAAAAGGAGGAGGGGAACATAGCATCAGGTCACCACCAGGGCTTTTATAATGACTCCAGCTGTTTGCCAATTTGCCCCTGAGTTTCCTGGCAGCCAAGGCAAAGGGAAAGTATAGTCAATGGTAAACGTGTGTTTTTATTTTTGTTTTGTTTTTAAGAAAAGAGGGCACACACCAAATCCTCTGGGGAGAGCTAGTTATCGTCATGGACAAAGTCCAACACACTAGCTTCTAGAATAAATGCATACCCAATTTCATATGACTGTTTTCCATAATGACTCTCAGTAAACAGCAGAGATGTAACAAAATACAACTCAACGGAGGTGATTTGGCAAGGGGCTAGATAGAGTGGTCCAAGTCGGTAGCTTTCCAGGGATTTGGCTTTGATAAAAGACCTTAACTCAACATAGCAACTTCCATGAGTGGATAAATAACATGTGCTTCACATACTTTTCTTTATCATTTCTCCAAGTATGGGTTTTGGTAACAGTAGGAGGGTAAGAGTAGTAGCTGTGTTGCTAATTGCTGGAAAATCAACACAATTGGGAAAAGCAGATACTTGAGCGATAGTGTAAAGGTTTATTTTAAACAAATTTATTGGGCAACCAATCAATGGATTAACCCAATAGCTATATATGGACCATTATCTTAGTCACTCCAATATCTGGGGCATGACCCTTGGTATTTAGTAGGTGCTCAAGGATGCCCTTTGAAAGGGATTCCTGTGAAAAGAGAGAAGCTTAGTAGACAAACCCTAAAGAGTTTGCCTGCCTTTGAGGGTCACTGGTGGCTGCCAGCATCCCACGTTCACCTTGCTCAGGGCTGTCCCCACAATTCTATCTAGACCACAGCACCCAGTTAGGGTGCTCAGGCTGAGAGTAAGGATTTGGCAGATAAAGAAGCTCATGATGGACATGGAAGTTTCTTACCAAAGGGCCTAGTGGTGGAAGTCAGTTAAATCCTAGAAGTTACTGTGCTGTTTCTAGCTCTAGTTGTGGAAGAAAGGAAATGACCAAGGCCTTCATTTTTCCAGTGACATCATCAGGGGCTGCTTTACATACCTACACCCTCTTTGTGAAGGGGCTCTTTTCCCTCACTCTCCGCACTTGCCATATCTCAGTCACTTTTGACCTTTGTGAGCCAGAGCAGGCAGCGGCCAGATGATTCCTCAAAGCTAAGCTGGACCCCAAAGGATTCTGTTTAAACACCTTCCTCATCCTGTCAAGAAAAGCAAACACCCATGCCCTAGGGGTAACTCTGCTTTTGCTCTACCTAACATAAGCTCTTTGGGGGTCTGAGCCCCTCAGTCTCTCCTTCACACCCCCTGGGGTCTCCAACTTACTTCGCCTCAGGGAGCTGGCTCACCCCATGTCTGACCTGTTGCCCACCCTGGATCAGGGCTCAGCCTGGCCTTCCTGGGCCCTGGAAAAGCATCCCCTTGGACTTCTTTCTCCATCTTCTTCACGGATACTCCAGTGATGCTCATAACATTGAAAACTGACCACGTTACTGCATCGGTACCCACTGATGGTCATCCATCAACTCCAGGCTTAAGACCGTCTGTAATCTGCCCCTCAGACCACTCCTGACCTCTCCCTGCATACCTCAGCAACTGTTACTTGTTTTGAATGGTTATTATGAATTTTTAATTGTTATACAATCTCACCTCCCCAGACAGGGCTTTCCTGACCACTTATCTAAAACAGCAAATCACACTCCACCCCCTTCACTCATTTTATTTTTCTCTGTAACTGTTATCTTTCTTTTAAATTACACTATCTCTTTCTTTATTGCCCTTTTTCTCTGCTAGAATGTAAGCTCCCAGGGGTCAAAGACTTTGTTTAGTCCTACAGAGTGTCCCCGGAGCCTAGGACTGGGCCTGGCACACTGTGAAATGTGTCAAATGTGTGAATGAATGAACACTTCCCTACATATGGTATGCTATACTTTTTCTCTTTAATTTTGTCATTTGTTGTTGTTGCTGTCTCCCTGTTTTTGGTCAAGTCATTACCCTCTGCAAGGAAAACCTCCTTCCCCTACATCATCCAGGTCATCTCATTTTATTTATTTATTTGTTTTAAAAGTTATGCCATAGAAGTTTTGTTGATTTACAATGGTGTGTTAGTCTCTGGTGTCCAGCAAAGTGATCCAGTTATACATATATGTATACATTATTTTTTATATTATTTTCCATTATAGTTTATCACAGGATGTTGAACATAGTTCCCTGTGCTACAGAGTAGGGCCTTGCTGTTTATCCATACTATGTATACGAGTTTGCACCTGCTAATCCCAAACTCCCCATTCATCCCTCCCCCACCCCCCTCCCCCTTGGCAACCACAAGTCTGTTCCCTGTGTCTGTGAGTCTGTTTCTGTTTCATAGATAGGTTCACTTGTGTCATATTTTAGATTCCACATGTAAGTGATATCATATGATAGTTGTCTTTCTCTTTCTGACTTACTTCACTTAATATGATAATCTATAGGTCGATCCATGTTGCTGCAAATACCACTATTTTGTTATTTTTTATGGCTGAGTAATATTCCATGTATATATATACACCACATCTTCTTTATCCATTCATCTGTAGATGGACATTTCGGTTCTTTCTCTGTCTTGGCTATTGTAGATAGTGCAGCTGTGAATATAGGGGTTCACGTATCTTTTTGAATTACAGTTTTCTCCAGATAAATGCCCAGGAGTAGGATTGCTGATCATCAGGCCATCTCATTTTAAGCTTTTATTTAGATTGCAGGCACAGCCTCATTCAGAAAGGTCTCCTAGGCACCTGTCCAGCTGTCCCTTCTCTGGGAGTCCACTGTCCCCTGAGCTTAACTCTGCCAGTGCATTTCCTGCACAGGGCTATAAGTATCCCTCTGAACCATTATTTCCCTTATGAGACATTCGTTCACTGAGGGCTGGACTCTGCAGTCCTGGTGTAGAGCACAGCACCCAATACATTGTTTTATTGGACTTTTCATAGATTATGTAGCAGATCCCTCCTGTCCTGCTCTTTACAATGCATTAGACATCATCTATTCACACTACTATCATCACTTTCTGAGGCCCAGAGACAGGGAATGGCTTGCTTGTAATCATGGGGCTGTGTGCGTGTTGATGGCTTATGCACTGCAATCCAGATTACTCGAATCCCAGTCAAATATTCTCTCCCTGGTACCATAGGACCTTTTGGTTGACTCTTAGTTGTTTTACTTTTAAATCCTATCATTCCATCTGGACAATAAGCTCCTTAAGGACAGAGATTGTCTTCTGCCTTTCTTGTATGCATACAGGACACAGAGCAGTGCTCTACACCTATTAAGTACTTAATGAATATGTGTAGGCTGAATTATTAGCTCCGTAACAGACTGCCAGAGAGTTTCTTACTTGAATGCATGAACATAAACACACACACTAGAATATATTGATATTTAGCCGTCTTCTTGCCACTTTAATTTTATCTGTATTGCAGATATATTGGCCTTCTCTTGGAAGGAATAAAGGTATAAATCAATTCATCTATCAATTGAATCAATTAATTTATAATTAATTACTATACTTTATAATGGAAACTCTTTCCTGTTTTTGTTTTGGGTTTTCCAGTACAGCTAAATGGTTCCTCCCTCTTTGTTTTTTTACAAATAAGAAAAGGAAACTCCTGAAGTGCTGTCCAAAGACCACGGTCAGCTGGGGAGGTGGAGGGGTACTGGGTCGCCATCATTGGCCCCAACAAACGACTCTGGATTATTATATTTCTAAAGCTGAAACAACATTCATGATGATCTTGGTCAGAGGTCAGCAAACTTTTTCTTATAATGGGGCAGGCAGTAAGTATTTTAGGCTTTGTGGGCCATATAGTCTTCATTGCACCTACTCAGTCCTACTGTTGTGTAGAGTATAAGTAGTCACAGACAATAGATAGATGAATGACCATGCCTACGTTCCAAAGAAACTTTATTGATGGACACTGGAAACTGAATTTCATGTACTTTTCACCATGTGTCATAAAATATTATTCTTCCTTTGACTTTTAAACCATTCATGTAAAAAACATTTTTAACTCACGGGCATCATACAAAAATAGGATTTGACCCACAGGCAGTAGTTTGCTGACTGCTGACCCAGGAGTACCCTCCCTCACCTTTAAACCCCTGAGAAAATGGAGGAAGAAAGTTATGCAGGGAAATCATGGCAGTGCTCCATAAATAACCCACATCTTCTGATTCCATCTCTAGGTTTCTGCCCAGTGCACGGGATCTCTGTCTGTTGACTGTTCTCCCACCACACACCGATATTCATCTAGGAAGTAGAAGATATATTTTTCTGGATTAATGTATGACAAAGCCAGAGCACATTGCCAGATTGTTCTTCGAGACAAGCAAGGTCCCCAAAGGATCTGGGCACACACCTGGCACATCTTGTCAAGAAACCAAATGAGAAATCCTCCATCTTACACCAAGGTAGGAGAGGGCCATGAAACTCAGGCCAGAGCCCCAAGAACTGGATTGTCAGAAAGCTCTGATCCGTGCAGTTCTTGTAATGTGATGCAACAAACTTTGAGGAGAAAGAGGATACATGTCTTCAATTATATCACAACATACCTCCCTGAGTAGGGTAACCTTAAAAGGCATGCACAGCAGAGTGGAGACTGGTAAGGGAGTCACCCCACAGTATAAAGGGGTGACAAAAAACTTGGTAGACAAAATAAGGGATATTTTAATGCAATACATAAAACATCAAAGTTAATGTCCCAAGTCAACAATGAACAAAATATCAGAAATTTAAGTGAAGACAGGATGTAATCCTGTACATGCAGGACTCACCTCTCTCACCTCACCCTAATTTACCCTGTGGATCCTGCTTCTATTGAAATCTTTTAACATTTTGTTCATCATGCATACTTTTTACAATAATGTCTAATTTTGGATTGTCCAGGATATATGGTACAGAATTGAATTTAGGGTTGACAAAAGGGAACTTCCACCGTTCTCATCTTTTAAGAAGACACAAAAAGTACATTTACTTGACAAAACACGAGAGAATCCAGTTATGACCCATGGACATTTGGATCTGTTTTGGTGTCATTCCACTAGAATTGTTCAGCATCTTATAGGGAAAATACACTAAATGGGTCTATTTGGATTTAATGTCAGGCTAGTTGTTTCTGTAAGTTATAAAATGTTTGATTGTAATATCTCTTTCACGATGAATTGGCACGTTTATCTGTCCACTGCCTTGAAATAACCCACGCTGAGGGAAAGCCAATGCTATAATAAATGTAGTGATTGCAGACCTTGTCATAAGCTCCGACCCCTCTCTGCTAAGAGTCTGCATGCTCCTCAAAATACCAACTGAGGCTAGAATGAAGGTGTTGATGTATTTCAGGAGCAACAATGCTTAGTACCTATTCTGCAAAAATAGAGCTTTTAAAAATAGCATAAACCCATTTTTTTCCCTTAAAATCTCCAAATATACATTCAAAAATGGCACTGACACTTCCTCCCCTCTTTGCCAATAAAAAGTTCATTTACTTATCAGAGTGTCCCACACAAGAGGCTGAAAGTAAGTTGAGAAATTTGTAAAGAATCTTAATTCTGACCTTGCTTCTGAAGAGTCATCAAATGTGAATCCTTGAGGCTGCCTACATACATCCTCTTCCCTTCTGGGGCCCCCTCTGTCGCTTGCTCTGGGCCAACTATCTCTACCATTAATGACCCCTTTGCCTGAACCAAAGAAGACATCTGAAAAAGCAAGCCAGGCTTCTTCCCAGATCAACTGTTGACAGCCAGAAACCTCTCTTTGATGTCCCCAGATGAAGAAGAAGGGAGAAGGCATAATTAGTTGGTGTTTTAATGTGTGTGGCATTTTTCACTTTCTCTAATTCTTTTTTGAGCTAAGGTTTGAATTGTTGAGTCAAAGAACCCTTTGGCAGGAGGAGTGATTATATGTTTCAGAGGTCAGAAGCCTGGCCTTTTGCTGTGAAAGTGCCTGAAGGTGAAATTGAGCCAAGTTCAAAGGGAAGTCTAATTGACTGCCCTTGGTCTAACTTCCTTGAGAACTGCTGCCCTTGAATGATCAAGCTGCTGCCTCGGGTGTCCAGGGTGGTCCTCAGGGGATGGTCTTTAAAATGTCACAGGATGATACCACACTTTAGGGACAAGATAGCTTGTTGAGTCCTCCTTGAGCCCAGCTCATTTATTCATTCAACAACAAATATTTATTTGGCACCTACTTACTGTGTGCCAGGCACTGTTCTTCCAGGGAAGTTATGCTTAAATTCTTTATTTGGGTGACCAATGCTGCCTAACATCAGAAGAAAACATGCATTCTTCCCACTGTGTTAATGCCATCCAAAGAATTTGTCTTTGCAGGAACAAAAACAGATCATTTATATAAATCTTATATAAATCAGTCATATAAATCATGATTAGGGGCCCCGCCAACCCACAGCATCCTCCTGTTGATTTTTACTAAGTACTCCCCCTTAATAAGTGCTAAAATTCCCTCTTTTCCTTTCTCCTCTCCCCTTGCTTATTTTTCTGTATTGAACATTCTGTCCTGTTTGGTCCCTTCTGAGGCTTGGTCTCTGCCCATTGTTTCACAGAACAAATGCCCAGGAGAGGGAATAAAGTATCCATCTCTTCTTCCCTTGGGAAAGTCCTAGAAGCAGACCAAAGAAAACCACCAAGTGCTAATACCCATGATTTTACTTTTAATTTCAACATTTTTCTTCCATCAGGTAGATAAATGATCAGAGATCTGGACAAAGCAAATTTGATTAGGTTTTTCCAACTGAATAATAAAGATGGAGGGGTATCATAATTGCAAGATGGGAAGTCCCTTGGGAGTCCATAGGATCCAACCCCCCTGCTTCAGGTAGACATGCATGCAAACTACCCTAAATAGGAAGAGGAGATGGCTCATTACACTGGTTGTTACTATTGTTGTTCTTTAAATAACTCTAAGAAATTAATCTATTGGGACATAGTGACTGTGGATCTTCTGGGTAGACATTTGCAAGGCTTATTGGAGTCAAATTCACCTGTATGATAACCAAATGGACTATTTGGCTACCAATGTATGGAACTGTCGCCATTGGACTCTACCTGTTCTTTGCTCCTGGTCAGCACATTAAAGCTGTCCTTTACAAGACTGATGACATTATCTTCCTGAAACCATGGGCCAGATCAGCATTGCCTTCCTCCTAATTTCAGAAGCCTTCAGTAGCTTTCCACTGCAGACCCAGTGAAGTTCACAGTCATTAGCACAGCATGCAAGACCTTCCACTATCTCTCTGTATGCCTGGAGCACGTAGCAAAAGGATAGATGGGCTTTGGAACTCATAAGAATCAGGTCTTAGTTCTGCCATTTACTGCCCATTCCTTTTTGGGATTAAGCCTCAGTTTCTTCATCTCTGGGTAAAATGGGCATTAGAACCTCCATCTCCCAACGCTGTCATGAGGATTGAATGAGACAAGACATGTACAATACTGAGAAGAATGCCTAGCACACAGCAGGTACTCAACAAACACTGTACCTAAAGTTGAAACTGCGCTAAGAATCTCTCTCTGAGTTTCTCTCTGATTTCCAAATTTATTTCCTATCACAGTCTTCCATTCAGTCAGAGCTCCATTGTGACATTGTCTCTCCATTTCCTGAACACACTCTACTAAATTCAGCCTTCCATGTGAGCTCCTATTTTGTCTCTCTACTCTGACTTCACTCATTCTCTCAGTATCCACTCCTGGATGAAGTGATTTATCTATTTATCTATATTGCATCTTAACTTGATTCCATGGTACTTCTTCTTGAGAATCAAAAGTGGCACTTATAGCCTTTAGCCAATTTTTAATCATCTACTTTTAGCCTGCCCACTACATTGCAGGTTCCCAGAGGATAGGGATTCTGTTTTTGTAACTCTGTGTTCTCCAGAGGCACAAATAAAGCAGTATAAGTCAGCTTTTACTAGGTCATGCTGAAGTAACAAATAGCCCCCAAGTCTCAGGAGCTTACTACAATGGTTTATTTTTTGCTCATATTGATGTTAATGGTAGGTCAACAGCAGTACCCCTCCTTCTACCTTTGTACTGAGATCCAGGCTGAATATGCAGTCCCTCTTTGGCACTTGACCTTCTCGAGACAGAGGGAAAAGAGTGATGACAAAATCCTGTAGTGGTTCTCAGGATCACTTTCATTTTATTGGCCAAAGCACATCATGTGGCAAACCTTGGTATCAGTGGGATTGGGGAGCATATGTTCTTATGGGATGAGACACTGCACACTCCATGGCAGCAGGCAGGGACAAGGAAGGACAGTAAATATTTGAGCACATTATTACAGTTTGCCACACTTATACATCAGAGATGCTCAGGGGATAATGTTTAAATAGAAGGAAGTTATATTATTTAAAATAATTCTCTAAAACCTATAATCTGATTATGATCAGGATATTACTAAAGACAGTGTTAATTACAAAATGTGTGCTTTGTAAAGAACTAGCAATGTGATTTCTCTCAGCTCTAAGTACAAAAGTAAGTGTTCTTACACCCCACCCTCTACCTATCAAACACTGTCACTTATTTCATTGGCTACTAGGAAGCTCAAGCTCAAGCCTCCCCCTCCCTTGGTGAATTATTTAGAAATGTACGCAACCTTTACCAGAATTGACCTCCGGCCTGGCATCATTTTATTTCACTTTCATCCTTATTTATCCAGCCATGCTGTATTTTCCATAATCTACTTTAAAAAATGTGGATTATAAACAAGTGAGCTTATCTTAGATAAATCCTTTGAGACTGTTTGAAGCTTGTCTGCCCACTGGACTTCATTGTATTCTCACTTAATGTTTTAGCTCTGCTTTTGAGGAATAAATGAAAACACATGTGCAAGACAAATCACTCCTTGTCCTTCCAAATATGCCATGAACTGCCTGATCAAAGGGAAATGAGAAAAGTCACTTCATAGACAGGGCCCCAGGGGTCCCTGAACCAAGCCAGTCTCTCTGGGGCTGGGAAGGACAGATCCCCCAAGTCTGCTCTGGTTCCCCAAGGCGCCTGTCTGACCCAGCACCTTTGCCCTCATCATCAAGGAGAGAAAACATACAAGTAATCCTTTACGCCTGGTGGGACTGTGGGATATAATATTATGGACAGACCCTGGACTTCCAGGAGGTGTCTCCTTCAGATAACAGGGAAGTAGATGAATAGAAAATACCTGGTAAGTGTGTCTCTAAGACAAGCCAGTCTGACCCTGTGGACATGTGGCTGTTCTGCTTTTTGTACACAGGGTTGGAGCAATTTCACTCCTCATTCTTGGCTCTCAAAGTAATCAGTCCATAATGCTAGGCTGACCACTACACACACTTTTATGAGTGCCATGTGTGGCTTCTTAATAGGTTTAGGGTTAAGGGTGAATTACTAAGCTTGGTTTATGCGCCTCCAGAACCTGGCTCACACCTGCTCCTCTTCCCCAGCCCCTCCCATTCCCCCCATGCTCATGGTCAACCAACGTCATCAGAGTGTTTTCGGTTCCTAAAGTTGTTCATCCTCTTGCTCAAGCTCATGCCTTTTCAGTTACTGTTTCCTTGGACAGAGATGCCTTTCCTCTGCCTTTAAAATGATGATAATGATGTTGACGGTAATAATAATAATCATAACAATAAGCCCTAGCTAAGTACTTATCATCCTTCCTACTCTGCCCAACACATCATTAGGGAGCTTTCTCTTTTACCCCTTAGGAGAGGTTAGGTTTCCCTGCTTTGTGAACTCAAATGATGCCTTGACCTACTATAATATTGTGTTTGTGAGTCTGTTTTCTCAACTTGTCTATGATTCCTTGAGGCCAAGGGTCAAATCAAGCTCATCTCTGCATCCTCTGCCACTAGTTCAGTAGCTGGTATTTATGAGATGTAGAGTAAATCTTTGCCAAATAAATGAGTGGATGAGTTAATAGGTCACAGCCAGTTACAATGGTTAAGTGAGTCACAAAGAACAAAACCGCGTGGAGACAGTCAGAGGAAACAGGAAGAGGAAACTGCTCTTTGAACTCAGGGTGTTTGCACCATCTCAGGTCCAAGGTGAGGGAGACTTACTTCACTTAGCAAAATGTCCTCCAGGTTCATCCATGTTGTTGCAAATGGCAGGATGTCCTTCTTTTTAAGGCTGAATAATATCCCGTTGTATGTATACACCACATTGTCTTTATCCATTCATCTCTGGGTGGACTTTTAGGTTGCTTCCATGTCTTGGAATTGTGAATAATGCTGCAATAAATGTGAGAATGCAGGTATCTCGTTGAGATCCTGATTTTAATTCCTTTGTATATTTACCCAGAAGTGGGATTGCTGGATCACATGGTAGTTCTAAATTATATTGCTGGATCATATGGTAGTTTTTTGAGGAAACTCCACACCGTTTTCCATAAGGACAAATACTGCATGATAGTGTTTATAGGATGAATCTAAAATAGAACTCATAGAAGCAGAGAGTGGAATGTTGGTTTCCTGGGGCTGGGCGAGAAGGGAACAGGAAGGTATTAGTCAAAGGATACACGATTTCAATTATGTAAGAAGAATAATTCCTAGAGATCTATTGTAAAACATCGTGTCCAAAATCTGCTAAGAGGACAGATCTTATGTTGTATTCTTATTATAAGTGATAGTGATAATTGTTATACACAAAAGGGCAAGGAAATGCTTTTGGAGGTGATGGGTAGATTTATGGCACAGATTGTGGTGATGGTTTCACAGGTGTCTACTTATCTCCAGACTCATCAAGATATATGCATTCATTATGCACAGTTTTTTATATGCTCAAAAAACAACAATGAGGGAGAGATACAGGGCATTTCTTCAGAAGAGTTGGAGGGAGTAGAATGAGGCTGGCTTGAAAGCGTGACCTTTCCCTCCTCTGAATTTGATCTTGGGATGGCTACTCACTGAAGGCAATCTCCAGAGAATTCTCCTTGAATGTTCATGGGTGCAGAAACAGCCTGACACAGTAAACAAAAATACGTTGGACAAGAAATCTTATGAGTGCATTTTGTAAGGAAGAGAACCAATGAGAACATAGAGTTTCACAAATTGCCCTAATCATTACGCAAACTATTATTACTGCCACTACAGAAAACTCTGTGGGGAGTAAAACTGAGACAGTGAGGACAGTGGCAGGAAAACAAAACAAACAAACAAACAAAAAAAACAGAGATGGAGTATTTTTCCTGAAAATAGAACAAAGAGAGAGAGAAAAAAAGATGGGCTACAGCTGTGCTATTCAATATAAATATAATGAGAAGCCCATATGTAATTTTATATTTTCTATTCACCACATATTCAAAGAACATAAAATGCAACAAGTGAGATTATCTAATAATATATTTTATTTAACACCATTTATCCAAAATATTATTTCAATCTGTAAACCACCTAAAATCACGAATGAGAGATTTTCCCTTCTTATCTGTGTGCTAAGTATTCAAACCCCAGTGTGCATGTGTAATTCTTCCGGTGCATCTCAATTCAGACCAGTCACATTTCAAGTGCTCCAGAGCCACATGTGGCTCGTGACCACAGTACTGGAGAGGACAGGATTCAGAGGAACTGTTTTTGTGTTGTCCCATATCTAGTGGGTTACTAACCTGGAGTAAATGTGGAGAAGCACCCTTGAGGGCAAGAAAATGCCATTTGCAGCAACATGGATGGACCTAGAGATAATCATACTAAGTGAAGTAAGTCAGACAAAGACAAGTATCATATGATATCACTTATATGTGAAGTCTAAAATATGATACAAATGAACTTATCTGCAAAACAGAAACAGACTCATAGACTTCAAATACAAACTTTTAATTACCAAAGGGGAAAGAGGGGGAGGGATAAATTAGGAGGTTGCAATTAATATATACACACTACTATATGTAAAATAAATAACAAAGACCTACTGTATAGCACAGGGAACTCTACTCAATATCTTGCAATAACCTATAATGGGAAAGAATCTGAAAAATAATAGATACATGTATATGTATAACTCACTTTGCTGTACACCCAAAACTAATACAATATTGCAAATCAACTATACTCCAATATAAAATAAAAATTAAAAAAATAGAAAAAGACGCAGACCTTGAGTTGGGTCACCAGTGAGAGGGGTGTGACTTCTGTTCTGGTGGTCCTGGGGCCAACATGAGATTACCATGAGATCTCAGATGAGATCCTTCCCCTCTCAATGAGTGGAAGGAATCAGCACCTGCAAAACAAAAGGGTGAGACCAAACATGATGGTCTCTTAAAAGCACCTCCATCAATCTCTCATAACCCTAACAACCACTCAGAGTTGGAACTAGAGCCGTCATGGAGAGATGGAGACCCTGAGACTCAGGAATATCAGCTATGGTATCAAGGGCAGACCTCAGAGTCAAGTGGGGAGGCCAGTGCTATGACCAAACCCACTGGCTTGTGAGCAATGGATATTCTATAAAAAGTTACTGTAACTCTGAAGGGTGTCTGTACATAGAAGATTTTATTTGCTGAATTGCTGCAAGTGGCTACATTACCGTGTAGATAACTTCTGTTCTGGGCTACTTCCTGCCTTCTCGATGACAAACTTTGCAGGTTTCCTTTCATCCTATTTAGGTTAGAACAAAAACACATTTCAAACAAGGCTTCTTCCCTCTATCTCTCTCTTATTCAGGCTGATTTGGGCTCTTGGGCATTGACAGAGAAAGTTCCCTGTCATATTCTCTACCTTTTTTGAAAAGACAAAACTAGAAAAAATATCAAAACACTAGGAAGGTTATTGCAGCATCAGAAATCTCAACGGTGGCTTGGTTAAGTCCCTGGTTTCATGAGAAGCAGGAGCATACCTGTAATACATCCTGAAGCTACACATCCCCCAGCAGGTCTTCCTCCCCGCTTGGCCCCAGACAGCCCATAATCACTTCTCTTGCCATCCTCGGACTACTGATGTCGAAAAAGCCCATGCACCAGGGCCCTGTACCAAGGTGGGACCTAGGAGAACAGCTACCAACATAGATTTTTCTTTCACATTGACTTGGGTTCAAGTCCCAGTTTCCCACTTAGTATGTGACCTTGGGAACATCTTTTATTCTGTCTTCCTTTCAATTATATCACCACAAGAGTTATATTAATAATAATAGTTCTTCCCAGGGCAGCTGTGAGTATTGAATGAAACTGTGCAAGGATAGTGCCTAGCAAGTACTGGCACATGAGGAAGGATCACTAAAGCTATTATTTATGGTCACTGAGGTAAGAGCAGTATGGATGTGATGGATGTCCCAAGATAGACCTTAAAGTCATGAAAGCACTTGTCACATACTCTCCAGAAGAGCTGACTTACCATAGATTAACAAGAAATAGCTATTTTGCTGAAAAAGGTCATGGAGAGATAGAGAAATGTTTTTCATTGGACAACATGTGGCAAAACCCCATAAAATCCTCCTTGGAGGATACTGCCTTCACCCCAGATTTTCTCTCCTAATATCAGCTTCTCTTTACCATCCTCTTGTTTTCAATGTCCTCTGTGGGCTCCACTTTTGTTCTGGATCTCAGCTTGGTCCACATCTGGGATAATAGAATGCCAGCCAGTGTCACTCCATCTTAGAAAGCTGCTGGGCACCATTCAGGGTTATTCAAACATGACATACTAGGCTGCTTATCATGATTAGTAATACACTCTTCCTGACCCCAAGGAGTTTGGAGTCTAGAAAGGAAGACAGACATGCAAAGAGGTGAGCGCCCAGGAGAAATGTAAGGTCTTTACGAAGCATACAGCAGGACACCAAGTAAGGCTTTTGAAGCCTGAAGAGGTCAAGAAGAGCTTGATTGAGAAGGTGATGTCTGAGCCATCAAATGATGGAAGTGAAGGAATATTCCCAACTGATATGGAAGGGCCTTCTAAACAAAATAGAGTACACTAGGGCACAGACTGCTGGAAGAGGGTGGAATGTTTAGGAAAATGCAAATCGTTCCATACTATTTATGAGCACCTTGCCCTTCCTGGAAGAGAGGACTAGAGATGGTGGGAGTGGGAGATGAAACTTAAAGGAAGACTTGGCTGGGCATGTTAATGAATTTGAACTTGATGTTGAAAGTAATGGGAGGGTACTGAAGGATTTCAGGCTGAGAGATGGCATCATGATTTCTATTTTAAAAGGGTAAATCTGGCTGCTATGTTGGAGAAGAAATGGTGAGACTAGAGGAAGAGACATGAATTTGTAAGCTATTTTGGTGACAAGGTAAGAGAATGATAGAATGCCATTCATCTCGGAAGCCCAGCAAGTAAGATAAGTGAGCTTGAGCAACTAGAAGGCAATGCACATGCTTCACTTGTAAGCAGAGAGATGAGGCTTGGCCTCCGGTAGTTTCCATTCCATGTTGTAGCTCTGAGCAAGTCAATTCCCAAATACTATGACAGGATGTCACCCAACAGACAAAAGTTTATGTGATGGCTTGGATGTGGCCATCCCACACTGGCATCCTTGGGGGATGACCAAGTGACATCCCGGGTTCCTTTTAGACACCAGTGTCATCACACTCTCCCATGTAACCCTGACTTAGGCTCGGAAATCTCAACTTCACCCTTTGATGTTGCCAATCATCGTTTCTCTGGGTTTGTTATTATTCCCTTTCTCCTGTTCTCTCTCATCACTCCACTAGAGAGGAGAGGGACAAAATGCGAAACTTGACTTATATTGTGGTTAGCAGCACCGGGTTCAGATTCATTAGTCCCAGGAGCAGAAGGTTAATGAGTTAAATGCCCTGATTAATGAAGCCACCTAATGGTTCCATCTTACATAAATTCTCACCTGATCAGTCCAGCACCTCTTAAATACGTTATACCTACCACTCTGCAGGAAGGCCGAGAGCTAGATCCCCAAAACATCAGGCAGATCCTGGTCCCCAAGCACTGAGCTCAGAGGTGTAGAAGAGAACCAATCTGTCCTGTCCCAATACCTGAATCTTTCATGGCCTCATATGTGATGGTCTGCCAAAGATAATCAATGTTCAGAGCAGCTGGCTGCCTCCTGGGTTTTGTAGAGTTACACCGCCATGATCCATTACTCTGCTCTCTGCAAACATGTCTTATTCCCAGAGAGGAAGTCCATGGCAGTGCAATAATTCATGATTTGGGTGTCATAAACATAGGACTGAGTCACTTCCTGGCTATGTGATCTCGACAAGCTATTGAACCTCCTGAGCTGCTATGCTTCATCTGCAAAATAAGCACTGCAGCACCAGCATCACCCCATCGCTGTGAGGGTTAGAGAAGGTAACGGACTAAAAGGCACGGCTTCAGTAACTCACCCCTTTGCTCGTTACTAACCAAGGTACGGAAAGCAGAGGTGCACCTGGACATCGAAGACGTATGCTGCAACATATTCAGGGGAGGGAGGGTTCTGTGTACTTCAACAATGGCAACACTTTGGCCACTGAGCTAGAGCTTGGTCAGCAGCACGGCTAATATCTTCAACAATGTTGCAAGACGGAGTTGAATACTTTCCCAATTTAAAGTGAGGACAATAAAGATCAGAGATTTAAAGTTATTTGCTCAGCGGCCTAACTAGTATGTGTCAGAATAAGAATTGCAACTCCGGGCCTCCCTGGTGGCGCAGTGGTTGGGAGTCCGCCTGCCGATGCAGGGGATGCGGGTTCGTGCCCCGGTCTGGGAGGATCCCATATGCCGCGGAGCGGCTGGGCCCGTGAGCCATGGCCGCTGAGCCTGCGCGTCCGGAGCCTGTGCTCCGCAACGGGAGAGGCCACAACAGTGAGAGGCCCGCGTACAGCAAAAAAAAAAAAAAAAAAAAAAAAGAATTGCAACTCCAGTCCACTGATATTTTTGATGACACACGTTACTCTTCCCTTCCTGGTTTTCTCACTCCCAGGCCCAGGTAAATAAAAAAAAATTAAAAAATAGAAAATGTACTACAAGTAGGTAGACAAGAAGGTGGGGACACTGGTGGTCACAGGGCATAATCAGGAAGTGGAGAAGGCAGAAAACTAGGCAAAACAGATTTTAAAAGAAGGCAACGTGGTGCCATTCAATAAATAAGACAAACAGAAGTTCTCACTACATTCCCTTTTACAAGGGATTTTTACTGTGTGCATAAGGATAGCCCTGGATCATGATAAAAATGGGATGGTGTTCAGGGACCTCACTTTCAAATGACAGAAGACAGCATGGATATAGCTCATTTTAGAAAGTTATTGTTTTGGTTGATTTTATCAAACATGTTGACATAAAATATTTGGGGCTTCAAGGGAGAAACCTCTGTGGCACAGCGTGTGGCAAACAGCAAGCACTGAAAAGGATAGTGTTGATTGAAACCATGAAGAAAGAAAGAACGAGCAACTTAATAGTCATAACTCAAGAATTCAGAGAAAGAAGTTTTGGATAACTATGACCCCTGAGGCTCTTTATTTATCACTGCCATGTGAGTGACTAGCAGGCTAGGTCTTTCTAAATTTGTTCTGAGATCCACATATTTGCTTTTCTTGAAGACACAAAATTCAAAAGCATGCTTGCTATGCATGATGGGGTGAAAGAGAAAGCACTGCCAAGGAGGAATTCTCTTACTCACTGAATATCTAAGAACATGTTCTGGAGATTACACTGTGTTTGGAAGCACTTTAACTACCTTTTAGAGGTCTCTCCAGGAAGACTCTGAGTTGTATCAATGAGGAATGGAGACCCTCAGCCCAAGCACAAACTCTTGGCACATCAGATGTCAGTAGACGGTGCCTTTCTGGAAGACTGTGAAGAATGAAAGGCAGAATTCTCTTCAAGTGGTGCTCAACAAGCACACACCAAGTTCTTACTGTGTGCCTGGCACAGAGCTTGGGGAACCAGAGGCAGGGTTGTTGTAGTCAAGATGCTCCAAGTAAGCTGGTCAAGTACAGAGTGACTCCAAGAGTCAGGTGTCACATTAATATTTATAACATCTCTGCAAGTGTAGGTCATCATGCCAATTTTCTAGGAAAATAAACTGAGGCTAGAAGTTACACAACTTTCTGTTGTGTTCAAAGAGCTAGGAAGTGACTGACAATGATAGAAATAATAATGATGGATACATATTTCTTCCATCATAATATAACAATATAATATAGTATAATATATACTGTATATAATGTAATATATAACTTTATATAATGATGGAAGAAATATATATCCATCATTATTATTTCTCTGTTTCTATATATATCTATAATCAATACCATTTGCAAAAAGTCTCTGATTTCTTATCTCCCTGAAAGAAAAGCCAAGAACATTATGAACATTTATATTCAGTTAGGATATTCTTGTCTCTGCTATTGCATATTCTACAATCCTCCCTTTCTGAAAATGTGATTGTTTTATTTAAATAATCTGCCAATGACAAAAAAAAATGTACGTTACCTTAAGTTTGCAGCCACTCCCCAAGCCAGATCATTTTGGAAGGCTGAGAAACCACCCCTGCTTCCCATAAGGTCAAGACATGTTTCCCTGTCCAGGTTCCTAGACACCCCACAGGCAAATTCTCTATCAAACTCTGACACTTAAAAGATTTTTTCCCTCCGGATACCATTTGTTCATTAAAGTCAACATTACATCTTCTTGTCCCAGAGACCCCCAGGCAATCCTCAAATTTTCCTGGACTGGAGAATAAACAGCCATAAATTTAAAGACCAAAGAGTGATCATCTTCTAGAAAGGATGGAGGGAGGGATGGAAGAAGGAAAGGAGGGAAGGAAGGAAGGAAGGAAGGAAGGAAGGTAAGGAGGAAGGAAAGGAGGGAGGGAGAGGGAAAGAAAGAAGAATCCAAAGCAGGCATTCTCCAGCTCCACTTGTACTGTGAATTCAGATTCAGGATTGAGCTTACAGAATCTCCACCCTGTGCTTGTTACCTTATGTGTGTGCATACCAGGGACAGGTTATTAATTTCTGTTCCCGATAGGGCATCCTCCATTAAGGAGCTATATAGAGAGGAGTATGATGCTGTATGATTCTCGTATTTTCTTCTTTTTATCACTTTTTGGTGTGAACATTCAGAAATAGAGCCTTGGCTTCTTTCGGTATCTCAACATGTATTTTTCTTAGAGCAGCTTTATTTAGTTGGAAAAGTGAGTAATGCATTTTTTATCCATTGTAGAGGAAAGCTAGGCTAGGGGAATCACAGATCAACACATATATTTAATTACCGCTGAAATCTGTGGGCCTCATAAAGTCTCCTCTCATTCCCCCCCATCTCCGCATTGAAATATACAAACTCCTACCCTGCAACAGAAAACATAACTACATAGATGTAGAGAACAAATGTATGGACACCAAGGGGGGAGAGTGGTGGGGTGGGGTGGTGGGATGGACTGGGAGATTGGGATTGACATATATACACTAATATGTAAAAAATAGAAAACTAATAAGAACCTGCTGCATAAAAAATAAATAAATAAAATAAAATTCAAAAAAGAAAAGAAAACATAACTAATGCTCTCATTGATCCCAGAGACCATTTTCTTACTGGGGGGACTGACATATCTAAGGGACCCAAGGCATGGGAACACAGGTATATGAAGAAAGGGAAGATGATTATATTTCAGGTATTAATCATTATTGAGTCAAATTGTCATCCAAGTGCTATGATTATTGTTTTTCACATTCACCACATGCTTTCCTAGGAAGAGATAAGAACAAAACTGAAATAACAAGGTAAGAAAATGGCAAGAGCAGAATTTCTTTTTTTCTTAATCTAGGTGACATTTCAATAATGGCAGAGTGTACAACGCTCAGGATATTAAAGTCTTATTTCCCAGGCAAATCAGAGAAACGTGACTCATCTACAGAAATACAAGGTGAGGAGCTAATAGAGATGGCTGCTTATCTAACTCTATCTATCTGTTTAGGCCAGGGCATATTAGCAGTTTAAGGAAAGACATCCAGAACTCTCTATGATAGTGGGTAGAAATCTAATATCCTTTAGGTTAGGAAGGTAACACAGATGAAGGCTTGGGTCAGCTAGGACTTAGGGCAAAGCAATGAATCCATTCCATGTCAAAGGAGGGAGCCAATAGATAGATACGCAGCCCCTGTCAATGATGATATGGGAACCTATGGGACTGCAGGCTTTATAGCTCTTCCAATTTTTAAAGAAACTTTGCATATAGGATCCTATAAAATCCAAAAACACTATTCTGAAGGTCAACCAAAATCTTTGCATGGACCTGGCGGTACTCATGACCAGCCTTTTGGAGATCTCTGCTCAGATAATAATAACCATGTTTATCAAGCAATACATAGAGCTAGATGCTTTATAACAAGTTGTGTCACTTATTCTTCTTGGGAAGCAGCCCAGAGTGGTGTGTGGAAGTTCAGACTTGAGATTAAGGCTTTTACATCTCACTGAGTGACCTTTGCTTAATTTCCTTGTGCCTCTCTACTGAGGATAATCAGAAAGAAGATGCCACATGCTTCCTTGGATTGTGTTGAGGACTACAGGTGTTGATGTGACAAAGTGCTTGGTGGAGGATGTAAGACAGAATGTAAACTTAATGGGTGTTAGCTATTATCATTATTATTGTGTTGTTGGCCATTTAGATAAGAAGAAGGAATTACCCATTTTACCTTCTAGGAAACTGAGACTTGGCTGTAAGCTCTGTAGGCTACTCTAATAATTAACATCAATAATATGATCTAACTTCTCAGTTAGCCATGATTGCACAACACACACACACATACATACACACACATACACCCCTACACTAGCACACGTTTTAGAAAATGGTTCAAATTCATTCAGAACTCTATTGAGTGTGGTTTTTGTATTGCCTTGTGATTATTTCCTCTGTTAAATAATTAGTCCAAATAAATCAAGTTCATAGTATTTTGGAAATAAGAATTGTCCCTTAGTCACCACACTTTTATTTAGCGCTTGCAACAAAGTGGTCATAGACTTCAGCATTTTTTTAATGGAAAGGATTTTATAGATTGCTTTGTTCAAAAATCTCCTAACCTTACAAATAGGGAAACTGAGATCCATAGAGGCCAAAATTCCTAAGACAAATAGTCAAATCAAATGCCTTCCAATATTAACAGATATTTCCATGCTACTTTCCTAAATACTGTATGAAAACTTTTTAATCATCTCTAATGGAATTATTGAGATTGCAAGATTCTTATCACATCAGCCTGACCTATTTGCTGTGTGACCATGAGAAAGTCTATTCATCTTTCTGAGTTTCTCATCCAGAAGTGAGGGATATGATCTCAACCTCCCCCAGCTCCAGAACAAATTAGGATGCACCACAATCATCCATATTTTTGTAGTAACATGTGGGCTACAATCCCTTTAACCACAGTGAACCAAAACACTTGTCAGAGTAGACTGTCCATCCAACCATTGTCAAGGTCCCTTGTCCAGATAAGCAACACAGAAATATTTTCATCTTGTGAGGTCATCTGCTTTTCCTTCCAACCTTTCTCATCTTTGCAGCTATTTTTTTCTAAATGATGTACTATCTCTCAAAGAAGACGAAGGGCACCTAGAACATCAGGAAAAGCTCCAGGAAGGCACTGTGTGGTGTGATTAAAAGCCTAAAAGCCAAGAATGATGTTTTCTATGGAAAGAAACACATATTGGTCCAGTTTTTTGGGGACAAATGGCTCAGTAATACATGTATATATACAGCACACACTTGCATTGGCAGAGCCGTGCATGTGTGCCCACGTCCCTGTCCCAACTCACCATCTTTCAAGGCCAACGTCATCTCCTCCATGCTGCCTTCCTTACTTATTCATCTAGACTCTCTCTCCTTCCCATCCCTGTGTCCCCAAGCCGCAAAAGCTTTCCCAGTTCTTTGCTTTTGTCTTCAACATTGATCAATTTTGCAACTTGGTCTGTATTTCTTTAGGAAGTAGTATGGTATAATTAAAAGATTGTGGATATCGCATCACACTGACCTAGTTTAAATCATGGTTTTGTCACATAATGTCAACCTAAGTAAACTTGGGGTTCTCATCAGAAAAATGGGAATGATAATATCTGTCTCTTAGAGATCTTGTAAAGATTAAATGCTAAAAATGCCTAATGCATTATGGGCTTCAAATAAAGCTACTTTACATCCATATTCACCTTTTATATATGTTTCATCAATGCTACCAAGTTATAGACTCTTTGATGAAGTCTGTGTCATATTCATTTCTACTTCCTACAGTACCGTGTTGTAGAGAACAGGAGACATTTTCCATAAATGTTTGTTAAATGAATGTGTAACTATTCTGCTATGCATTTCTAATTTCATGTTCACTACCTTTAGAGTCAAATTGAGTTTTCAAGGTTCTATCCTCCGCTATGTATGATGTGGATAGTAAAATAAATTGAATGTAAAAATATGGGAAAATTAGGCAGAAGGCCGTATGTTACCTGGGAATGAAATGAATCATATCAAATTTTCAAGATTCTATCCATGAATTATCTGTGATATGGGTAGTAAAATAAATTGAATGTTAAATTATGGGAAAATTAGGAAAAGGGCTTGATATAGCTTAGTAATGAAAACGGATCCTTTTGTACATGAGCATAGAAGCGATGGTTGTATCTGAATAATATGTGTTGTTTGCTTTTACAGTTGTGCTATCCTTAACCCCTCTCCCAACATTTTATTGGATTCTTGAAAGTCATTCTCTGTGCATTTACACTATTTCAAAACATCTGCTGCTTTGGGGTTCAAGCTGTGCATTAGGGTTCTGAGAATTTGCAGAGAAATTTCAAAGCAGGTCTCTTGTCTGAATAACTTGGTAGGAAATGCAGTAGAAGCCTGCTCTTTTATGAGAGTGCTTATAACTGCCTTGAAATGTTTGAAACCCAATTCCTTTACAATTGCTGTGTCTTGTTATTTCCTACCAAACTATATTTTTTGCTATTTACATCTCTTTATGGGACACTATGGTCCAGCTGAGCCAAGGGACCCAATGTAGACAATTCAGGTCTCCTAATTGCAAGCTTAGATGCTTTCTTTCTAGCTGTGGACCACCTACTGCAGTGGCTGAAATTGTCTGATCATCTATGAAGCCACCATGTCCAACCTCATCTCATATCCCATCACACTAGGAGATAGGAATTGATGAACTCTCATGACTTATGACACTGAACCCCTGGCCCCAGTCCAAACCACACATTTTCTTTGTGATGTTTGCCCATTTGGCTTTGATCTTTATGTACTTCCTGATTATAAGCCTCAATACTACTTCAGTTCCCCTACCTGTCTTCAGTGCAAATCCACTATCAATTTAAATCTGCCTCAGTCTGACCTAGAAAACCTCATTACCTGCTCCCTGGGCAAACTTTCCATGTCACCAGAGGTTCTCAACCTTGTCCTCTTGAATCATCCGGAGTCCTGACAGCATGAACCAGAGAGAGATTAAAAGTTTCCTTTAAAAAATATCACTAATGGTGAATGTAAAATAACATAATTTGAATTAATCTCAGGATTGATTTGGAATCTTTTATGTGGCATTAGTAAGTGTTAAAAATCTGGGAGGGCTTCCCTGGTGGCGCAGTGGTTGAGAGTCCGCCTGCCGATGCACTGGACGCAGGTTCATGCCCCAGTCCGGGAGGATCCCACATGCCGTGGAATGGCTGGGCCCGTGAGCCATGGCCGCTGAGCCTGTGCATCCGGAGCCTGTGCTCCATGGCAGGAGAAGCCACAACGGTGAGAGGCCCACGTACCACAAAAATAAAATAAAATAAAATAAAAAAATAATAAAAAAATAAAATCTGGGAAATGTCCTTCCTTCTATATAATGGTTATACTACTCAATCAAACATAGACAGTGGTGCAGTATAATGTGGCTTCACGGAGAAAAACACACATAAGCACATGCACACAAAAACAAATACCACTGACTAAATGAATGAAGGATGTTGGTCTTTAATTCTTTTTTTAAATTATATATATAATTTTTATTAAAAAAAGCTAAAAAGTTTTTTTTAATGACAGCAAAGAAAATAAACACACAATGTAATTCTCTTTGCCCTCATTAAAATTGCAAAAATGAAAATGTTTTTTAAAACTATGTGTGAGATAGAGTATGGAAGAGTAGAATTATTTAAATGTGAATTTTAGTTTTTTTTAATGGGTGGAAGATCTAAATAGACATTTCTTCAAAGAAGATATACAGTTGGCTAAAAACACAACCAAAGATGTTCAACATCACCAAGTATTAGAGAAAAGCAAATCAAAACCGCAATGAGGTATCACGTCACACCAGTAAGAATGGGCATCATTAGAAAATCTACAAACAATAAATGCTGGAGGGCTTCCCTGGTGGCGCAGTGGTTGAGAATCTGCCTGCTAATGCAGGGGACACGGGTTCGAGCCCTGGTCTGGGAGGATCCCACATGCTGCGGAGCGACTAAGCCCATGAGCCACAACTACTGTGCGTCTGGAGCCTGTGCTCCTCAATGAGAGAGGCTGAGATAGTGAGAGGCCCGCGCACCGCGTTGAAGAGTGGCCCCCGCTTGCCACAACTAGAGAAAGCCCACACACAGAAACGAAGACCCAACACAGCAAAAATAAATAAATTAATTAATAAACTCCTACCCCCAACATCTTACAAAAAAAATAATAATAAAATAAAAAAATAAATAAATGCTGGAGAGGGTGTGGAGAAAGGGGAACCCTCTTGTACTGCTGGTGGGAATGCAAGTTGGTGTAGTCACTGTGGAAAACAGTACGGAGGTTCCTCAGAGAACTCTGAATAGGATTACCATATCATCCAGAAATCCCACTCCTGGGCATAAATCAGGAGAAAACCATAATTCAAAAAGGTACATGCATCTCAGTGTTCATTGCCACACTATTTACAATGGTCAGTGTCTTTAATTCTAATGCCAGGCTTTTCACTAAGCAATTCTAACTTTAGACAATACATGATATTGAGAAGTCCTTGTCCATAGTAAATGGTTAAGATATTCTAACCTCTCTTCTCAAATAAATTGCCACTAAGACACAAGGATTTTTAAGTGTGACCCCCTTTAACAACATTTGCATGTCAAAGCAAAAAATGGATACTGAGAGAACCTCAAAGACTCAAAAGAAAGCAATTTTGATAGTGGAAACGGCTCCCACAACCTTGGAGCAGTTCCAAGGCTACTGAGAGTGAAAATGAACCCTCAGATGAAATGCAGTGGCTGCCTCGGATTGGAGTTGTCATGTGCAACTTCGGAACAGTAAGAATTCCTCTGCATTTTGCATTGAATCTTGCTCATTGCCTAGAATCATACAAGTTGTTCAGTGAAGTTGGTGAATTATTATACATCACAATTAATTTACAATCTCTACACTTTTATACTGAATTCAGCAAAACAGATAATGGGCAAAAGATAAAAAGAGACACACAGAGTGTCCAGTTATATGACCAGAGGCGAATCTTGGTTCCTTGGAATAGAGTTTCTTCATTTGGTCTTATCAGTTATGTTACCAACCAGGGTTCTTGGACTCCTTAATCAATAGAAATTGATAGGAGGCCAGACGAGCAATTCAGGCAAGACTTTATTGGGGCCCCTGTTGCAGCAGGAGGGAGTGAAAACAAGTAACAGTTTCCCTTGTTCGTTCCCCGAGGGGGAGCAGGCTGGTTCCTTATATGCGGTGCGGTGCGGGTCATGGGGTCAGGCCGGCGGGTTGGCTTAGGTGGGTTGCCCACCCCTTTGGTGGTGTTGTGTGCAGGGGGCATGCACAGTACCCTGCTTTTCTCCAGACACCCTGCTTTTGCTCCCAGCTCCACAGAAGTGGCACTTGATTTTTTTATTTTTTCAGTCTTTTTATATCTTGTCTATAATTTGCCCCAACTGTGCATGCACACAGTTATTTTTAGTCCCTTCTAGGCTCTTTGTATTTTGTTGATGGAGGAGCCGTTTGTCCAGGTGCAAGCACTGCAGCAAAGGGTCCCAGTCTGTCTCAGACCAGATATGCTCAACATTCTCTCCAAGCTGTGAAATGTCTCACTTCTATGATACTGTGATGCTATGTAGTTTGATTCCCCCATCCACTGAAGTTAACTTTTCCTAGCTAGCAGAAAGCTGTCCAAGTACAATGAACAAGGAAGGTGTTTTTTTGTTGTTGTTTTTCTTTTTCTTTTCCAAGAAGCAAACAAACTTTTAAAAGTCTTCCTTCACATGCACCTCTGGAAGGTGCTGCCTGTTCCACTGAGTTCCTCAAAACCAGGAGGAAAAGTCTCTCTATTGAACTGCTAATGGGGGAGCAAACTGGATAATAAGATTGCATCCCCTTTGGGTCTACATATAATTTACACACAAAATAAAATTGCACATGGCCTTGTTTCATAGCATATTTGTTTAATTATCCACTTTTTATGATTCTTTTTCTTCAATTAATTATCAGTATTTAAAAGAGGAATAAAAATGTCAGTTTATCTGCACACCTGATAATTAAACAGAGTGTGGGGAATAATTACATTATCTAACAGTGGGAATTTGTCCAGCGTTAATAACTAACATTTAACAAGGGTTTTTCTCTTTTCCTTCCCTTCTAAGGACGGTCTTTGAATTTCTCTCTCCCTTTCTCTCTAAGAAAAGAGGATCAGGTTCAGAGAATGGAAAATGCCACCCCCTTTTTCCCCAACATTTATGGACCTTATTTTACCATGAAAAGGTGTTACAGGAAACTCTGCTAGAAGAAACTCCAATTTCTGCTTGATTTGCATTTCTTCCCAAAACTGAGTAGTTGGCTAACATAGGAACCAATGAAAAAACCCAGCAATTCACTGTTCTACCATAATTCACATCTATGTCACCTTTGAGTTAATAAAAATAATAACAACAATAAACAGTTTATTAAAAATAATAATAATTTTTGCTGATAATAAATAAAAATAAGTAAACTGAGTGCTTACTCTCTACTAGGCATTGAAATGCCCTCTTCCATGGGTTTTGTCATTTTAAAATCCTGGGCTCACAACAGCTTCTCATACTAAAAGTATTGGGCATCTCCTTCTAATATTTTCATACTGGGAACCTAAGTAAAGCCAGTATGTTTCTGCACTGGTCTCAGGTAGGGAAAACAAAATCTTTTTTAATAAAAATAACTAAAAATATTAAGACTAGAAGGAGAAAAGAGGAACATTTGTTAAATGCACTCCTCCTCCTTTTTTTTTTTTTTTTTAACGGTACATGAGCCTCTCACTGTTGTGGCCTCTCCCATTGCGGAGCACAGGGTCCAGATTCACAGGCTCAGTAGACATGGCTCACGGGCCCAGCCGCTCCACGGCATGTGGGATCTTCCCGGACCGGGGCATGAACCCGTGTCCTCTGCATCAGCAGGCGGACTCTCAACCACTGCGCCACCAGGGAAGCCCGCACTCCTCCCTTTTTTAATTGAAGTATAGTTGGTGTACAATTTTATATGTCACAAGTGGACAATATAGTGATTCATAATTTTGTAGTCCAATTATAGCTATTATAAAATATGGATTATATTCCCTGTGTTGTACAATATATCCTTGTTGCTTATCTTATACATAATAGTTTGTACCTCTTACTCCCTTACTCCTATATTGCCCCTCCCCACTTCCCTTTCCCTACTAGTTTGTTCTCTGTATCTATGAGTCTGCTTCTTTTTTGTATATTCACTAGTTTGTTGCATTTTTAAATTTCACATATAAGTGATATCACACAGTGTTTGTCTTCCTCTGTCTGACTTATTTCATTTAGCATAATTCCCTCCAAGTCCATCTATGTTGCTGCAAATAGCAAAAATGTTTTATTCTTTTTTATGGCTGAGTAATATTCCATCACACACACACACACACACACACACACACACACCACATCTTCTTTATCCATTCATCTGTTGATGGACGCTAAAGTTGTTTCCATACCTTGGCAATAGTAAATAACAATGCTACAAACATTGAGGTGCATGTATCTTCTCAAATTAGTGTTTTTGGTTTCTTTGGACACATACCCAGGATTGCTGGGTCATATAGTAGTTCTATTTTTAGTTTTTTGAGAAACCTCCACACTTTTCCACAGTGACTGCACCAATTTACATTCCCACCAACAGTGTATGAGGGTTCTCTTTTCTCCACATCCTCGCTAACATTTGTTATTTGAGTTTTTTTAGGTGATACCCATTCTGACATGTGTGAGGTGGTATCTCATTGTGTTTTGATTTGAATGTCCCTGACAATAAATGATGTTGAGCATCTTTTTGTTGCACTCTCCTTTTTTTGGATACTAGAGTTTTTCTTTCAAATTTAACACACACGCACACACACACACACCACTGAAATTTTTTTCACTTTCATTCTCTGGACATTGATGAGCTAAATCTGCACTGTTATCTGACATTCAATATTATTTTATATTCTAAAATATTAATAGCTCTTTGTATTTATTTATTTATTTTTATTTTTTAACATCTTTATTAGAGTATAATTGCTTTACAATGGTGTGTCAGTTTCTGCTTTATAACAAAGTGCATCAGTTATACATACACATATGTCCCCATATATCTTCCCTCTTGCATCTCCCTCCCTCCCACCCTCCCTATCCCACCACTCTAGGTGGTCACAAAGGACTGAGCTGATCTCCTTGTGTTATGTGGCTGCTTCTCACTAGCTATCTATTTTACGTTTGGTAGTGTATATATGTCCATGACACTCTCTCACTTTGTCCCAGCTTACCCTTCCCCCTCCCCATATCCTCAAGTCCATTCTCTAGTAGGTCCGTGTCTTTATTCCCATCTTGCCCCTAGGTTCTTCTGACCATTTTCTTTTTTTTTTCTTTTTCTTTTTTTAGATTCCATATATATTTGTTAGCATACGATGTTTGTTTTTCTCTTTCTGACTTACTTCATTCTGTATGACAGACTCTACATCCATCAACCTCACTACAAATAACTCAGTTTTGTTCCTTTTTATGGCTGAGTAATATTCCATTGTATATATGTGCCACACCTTCTTTATCCATTCATCTGTTGGTGGACACTTAGGTTGCTTCCATGTCCTGGCTATTGTAAATAGAGCTGCAATGAACATTGTGGTACATGACTCTTTTTGAATTATGGTTTTCTCCAGGTATATGCCCAGTAGTGGGATTGCTGGGTCATATCGTAGTTCTATTTGTAGTTTTTTAAGGAACCTCCATACTGTTCTCCATAGTGGCTGTATCAATTTACATTCCCACCAAAAGTGCAGGAGGGTTCCCTTTCCTCCACACCCTCTCCAGCATTTATTGTTTCTAGATTTTTGGATGATGGCCATTCTGACTGGTATGAGGTGATACCTCACTGTAGTTTTGATTTGCATTTCTCTAACGATTAATGATGTTGAGCATTCTTTCATGTGTTTGTTGGCAATCTGTATATCTTCTTTGGAGAAGTGTCTGTTTAGGTCTTCTGCCCATTTTTGGATTGGGTTGTTTGTTTTTTTGCTATTAGCTGAATGAGTTGCTTGTATGTTTTGGAGATTAATCCTTTGTCAGTTGCTTCATTTGCAAATATTTTCTCCCATTCTGAGGGTTGTCTTTTCTTCTTGTTTATGGTTTCCTTTGCTGGGCAAAAGCTTTTAAGTTTCATTAGGCCCTATTTGTTTATTTTGTTTTTATTTCCATTTCTCTAGGAGGCGGGTCAAAAAGGATCTTGTGGTGATTTATGTCATAGAGTGTTCTGTCTATGTTATCCTCTAAGAGAATGATGGTGTCTGACCTTACATTTAGGTCTTTAATCCATTTTGAGTTTATTTTTGTGTATGGTGTTAGGGAGTGTTCTAATTTCATTCTTTTCCATGTAGATATCCAGTTTTCCCAGCACCACTTATTGAATAGGCTGTCTTTTCTCCATTGAATATTCTTGCCTCCTTTATCAAAGATAAGGTGACCATATGTTTGTGGGTTTGTCTCTGGGCTTTCTATCCTGTTCCATTGATCTATATTTCTGTTTTTGTGCCAGTACCATACTATCTTGATTACTGTAGCTTTGTAGTATAGTCTGAAGTCAGGGAGCCTAATTCCTCCAGCTCCATTTTTCATTCTCAAGATTGCTTTGGTTATTCAGGGTCTTTTGGGTTTCCATACAAATTGTGAAATTTTTTGTTCTAGTTCTGTGAAAAATGACAGTGGTAGTTTGATAAGGATTGCATTGAATCTGTAGTTTGCTTTGGGCACTAGAATCATTTTTGCAATGTTGATTCTTCCAATCCAAGAACATGGTATATCTCTCCATTTATTTGTATCATCTTTAATTTCTTTCTCAGTGTCTTATAATTTTCTGCATACAGGTCTTTTGTCTCCTTAGGTAGGTTTATTCCTTGATATTTTATTCTTTATGTTGCAGTGGTAAATAGGAATGTTTTCTTAATTTCATTTTCAGATTTTTCATCATTAATGTATAGGAATGCAAGAGATTTCTGTGCATTAATTTTGTATCCTGCTACTTTACCAAATTCATTGATTAGCTCTAGTAGTTTTCTGGTAGCTTCTTTAGGATCCCCTATGTATAGTATCATGTCATCTGTAAACAGTGACAGCTTTACTTCTTCTTTTCCAATTTGTATTCCTTTTATTTCTTTTTCTTCTCTGATTGCTGTGGCTAAAACTTCCACCATTATGTTGAATAAGAGTGGTGAGAGTGGGCAACCTTGTGCTGTTCCTGATCTTAGTGGAAATGTTTTCAGTTTTTCACCATTGAGGATGATGTTGCCTGTGTGTTTTTCATATATGGCCTTTATTATGTTGAGGAAAGTTCCCTCTATGCCTTCTTTCTGCAGGGTTTTTATCATAAATGGGTGTTGAATTTTTTTGAGTGCATCTTTTTGAGATGATCATATGTTTTTTCTCCTTCAATTTGTTAATATGATGCATCACGTTGTTTGATTTGTGTATATTGAAGAATCCTTGCATTCCTTGCATTCCCACTTGATCATAATGTATGATTCTTTTAATGTGCTGTTGGATTCTGTTTGCTAGTATTTTGTTGAGGATTTTTGCATCTATGTTCATCAGTGATATAGCTCTTTGTTTTTTTTGTTTTGTTTTGTTTTGTTTTTTGCAGTACGCAGGCCTCTCACTGCTGCGGCCTCCCGCGTTGCGGAGCACAGGCTCCGGATGCACAGGCCCAGTGGCCATGGCCCACGGGCCCAGCCGCTCCGCAGCCTGTGGGATCCTCCCAGACCGGGGCACGAACCCATGTCCTCTGCATTGGCAGGCGGACTTCCAACCACTGTGCCACCAGGGAAGCCATAGCTCTTTGATTTTAAACAGTGATTTTGCAGTTCTCATGGTTCAATTACACAGATGTCACAGGCAAATGCAATAGACCTTAAAATATCTTTCTAGGAAGCAGGTAGCTTCTTTAAAACCTCCATAAGTCAGCCCCTTCATATAGATAATGAAATCCAGCTAGGAACCACAAAGTTTAGACAGATTATAACAGGTTTCCCATCTTTTTTTTTTTTTTTTTTTTTGGTCACAGCAACTTATGCATTAACATTTATAGGTTAAGTTTACAAGGATTTTCCCACTGCATAATAAATTTAGTTCTTGTGAAGTAAGTACTGTTTTCCTTATTTTAAAGATAATGAATTTATGGTGTTCAGAATTAAGCTAATTTTAAATATGGCCAAACTAGTATTCCTGTGTTTTCCATTTCAAAGATGGCAAAAGCATAGCTCAGAGAGGATGGTACCAACCTCCCTTGGCCCCACTCTCGGCCTGTTTCTATCACTCCACATCCCCTCTCTCCTAGGGTCACTGGTTTTGGTGTATCTTGATTTCCCCATTTTGTCTTTGGGGTAGGTAATTTCAGAGAGGGCTTGTCACCCTGAATGAACTGGAACATCAGCTGTGTCCATTTTCTTGGAAGTGGGGGACATTCAGAGGGTATGTTCAAGTATCAAATGAAAAACCAGCAATGTCCATATCTGGAGTCACCCCAGACCAGCTCTGCTGGACAAGGCCATGACCAGAATGCTGT
This sequence comes from Mesoplodon mirus, assembly GCF_964341445.2. Taxonomy (NCBI): domain Eukaryota; kingdom Metazoa; phylum Chordata; class Mammalia; order Artiodactyla; family Ziphiidae; genus Mesoplodon; species Mesoplodon mirus. The sequence continues at coordinate 182,172,633 of NC_138979.1, forward strand.
ACTTCCGTAACAGGTAATTCAGAGCTCTGCCACCACCAGCAACACAACTGTCCTTCTCTGCCTTGTTCCATAGCCTGCAAAGCCAGGGGTGCAGTGTCCAGCTGTCTAGTCTGTCCAGTCCACACCATGGCTTAGGCTCCACAGGGGACTGGTCCCCGTAGTACCACCTCAATGGCAGGGGCAGAAAGAGGTCAAGAAAAAATGAGTGTAATAGAAGGAGAAAGCCTGAGCTAACAGAAGCTCACACATCAGGGATTTATTTTTCTCTTGTAAAAGAATTTTCTCATCTAACAAGAAATCTGGATTTGGTTAGCTCCAGTGATGATTCAGCTGCTCATCAAGGACCCTGGCTGTTCCCACCTTTCTGCTACACTATACACAACATATAGATGGATATCTCCTCATGCTCTCAGGATGTCTACAGCAGCTCCAAATATCACATCCTCTTACAGCAATGTGCAAAAGCAGCAAGAAACAGCAAGAACCATGTTCTCTCTCCCTCTCTCTCAATTCCTTCTTTCTTTCTTTCTTTCTTTCTTTCTTTCTTTCTTTCTTTCTTCCTTCCTTCCTTCCCTCCTTCCTTTCTTCCTTCCTTCCTTCCTTTCCTCCTTCCTTCCTTTCTTCTTTCTTTCTTTCTTTCTTTCTTTCTTTCTTTCTTTCTTTCTTTCTTAATATGTGACAGCTGTTAATCTAGGGGCATTACCCACAACATCTTACCAGTTCTTTTGACAACCCACCTTTTTTCTATAGAAAAGATGAATCAGTCAATCCATCTTCCCATTCGTCTATCCATCCATTTACCCATACACCCATCTATCCATCCATCCATCAGTCCATCCATCCATCCATCCATCCATCCATCCATCCATCCAACCATCCATCCACCCTCTCAAGAACCCACTTCTGCTATACTCAGTGTTAGACACTGAGGATTAACAGATGACTCAGTCAGGTTTCCTTTTGCTCCCCTGGTCCTCATACTCTTCCGGGGCAAGGTGATGAATGGAGACATACCAGCTAATGCAGCATGATATGTGCTATATGTGTATGTCCACTGAGCACCTGGAAGCCAGAAGGGACAGTGCTGGTTCTCTGAGATCCAAGAACTTAATGAAGATGGTGATCCTTCCTAGAGTAGGACAGTTTGCTGCTCCAGTATTGCACATGACTTATTTTTTGAATCCAATCTTAAAGGAGCATGGCTCTGAGCAAGCTTTGAACTCCCTTATAGATATCTGAAGCTGACATTCAAGTTATTATCCCAAACTATCATCACAAACCAAATATAGGAGCTTGCCACTGTCAACCCACCTTAATTTCAGAGATATGCAATTTTTTTGTTGAGTCATAGCTTTCTTTTTGATGACACACTATAAAGAGAAAGGTAATGCTTTGGGCCCGAGGAATTAAGTGTTCTCTTTATACTTTTGGGGAGAAGAGGGCAGAGTATACCCATTAACAACCTGAGGATGTTGCTTGTCTAGAAATAAAGAGAAGCTCTGGGGACTCTCTGTTTGAAGTTGGTGGAGACTCAGTTTTGGAGGTGAGAGGCATTTAGAGAAAGTCTTCAGAGTAACCGTATTCATGCTCTTCACTGTGTGACTAACTGGGTTCACCAATTCCACTCTCCAGTATGTAACTACCTCTACTACACTGTCTCCAACAAATTAAAATTAAAAAGGGAGGCTTTGAATGCCTACTTCCAGTCAATTTGGTCTTAGCAATATATCAGTGAAAATTGTTTTAATTCTGACTTTTCTTAAGAATAAATAGTCAGGAATGTTTTACTTCCTCAGCTTCCCCATTAAAAGTCCATCTAAATTCAATCAGCTTTATTAGCTCACATGAACATTAAATTTCTTCCAAAGGTGAGCTATCATTATATAATTCCATGGTCTAGCATTTGCTTTAGGTTCAAAATGCCTGAAATGTTTAGTTTAGTAATCCTTTCTCAACAGTTCTAAGGCTGGTTCTGTGTTATAATCTTTTTTTTTTCTGATCAAGCATCTTCTAGCATAGAGCTTCATTCATTCTTATGTTAATTCCTTTACTTATTCACTAATTCATTTTTCCATTCATTTATTCTGCAGACATTTGCTTAATCTGAATCTTGCATCCCACCCACACAAAGGCACACATTTAAATAAAAATTCCCTCAACATGGATGAACCTAGAGATTGTCATACTGAGTGAAGTAAGTCAGACAGAGAAAGACAAATATCATATGATATTGCTTATATGTGGAATCTAAAAAAAATGGTACAAATGAACCTATTTACAGAAATAGAGTCTTAGGGGTAGAAAACAAACTTACAGTTACCAAGGGGGACGGGGTAGAGGGATAAATTGGGAGATCAGGATTGACATATACACACGACTATATATAAAATAGATAACCAACATGTACCTACTATATAGCACAGGAAACTCTACTCAATATTCTGTGATGACATATATAGGAGTAGAATCTAAAAAGGAGTGGAGATATATATATATATATGTATGTATATATATATATATATATATATATATATATATATATATATATATATGCATGCAACTGATTCACTTTGCTGTACAGCAGAAACTAATGCAACATTGTAAGTCAACTATACTCCAGTAAAAGTTAATTTAAAAAAATGTCCCTGTCCACCTGTATCTTACAGGTTGAAAGCAGACAGAAAGCAGACTGGCCATTATCATACAGTGGAAGGAGTGATGTATAGGAAAATACTCCCTCAGGGGAAAGGATTCCTTCCTGGAGGGACTTGACCTGTATTTTGAATAAACAGAGCAGATAAACAGGGCCTTTTTGACAGAGGGACAGTTTATGAAAAGAGGAGTTTTATAGTTTACTAATCAAACTGTGCAATTACCCTCTACATTTTGTCATCTAAAGGAGCCTTATGCATTTATCAAAACCCAAATTTTGAGGAACATTAGAGAACGAACACAAGGTAAAATGGAATTATCTGAGATTGGAGGAAGACTCCAATATACTATGACTTCAGGTAATTTATTTGTTCTGGTCCTGAAATATCAAGACCAGCCAAAACCGGGTGAACTTCTCCTCCCCTAAAGGCTGATGCCTTTAGACATAGTCATGACCACAGTTGTCAGAACTGTCGAGGCCAAGACAGGAATGGGACCTCCCTGTCTGAACTGGGGCCACACTGTACCATCAAGACCATATCCATTGTTTTTAATCTCCCGCTCATTTTTTCTTTACATGCTTATTTATTTAAGTCTTTCCTCTCCTAACTCAGCTATACTGTGGACCCCTGAGCTATTTAAATTCTCTACTCTTGATACCAAGAGAGATAAAAGAGAGGATGGAAAAGAGAGGTCTGGTTCCTGAGTAGTCTGAGAGAGCAGAGGATATGGACGTGCCCTCCATGCTTCCAAAGCATCCTGTGTTTACAGTTGGCTTAACTCTCCTGTTGTGTAGTGTCCTCGTTAGATTGTGAACAGCTTATACAAAAAGATCATGTTCTGGAATTCTATAAGCCTAGTGACTGACTCACACTGGTGATTCCTATGTGTTAACTGAATCAGTTGATTTAAAAATTGACACAATTAAAATAAGACCTTGGTCCTGAGTCCTATGTAGATTTCCAGAGCCCATGGGTGGGATGTGCCTGTTTTGTTTGTTTGTTTGCTTGTTTTGGTTTTTATTTTTTTGTGTGTGTAAGAATAATTGGAAGGGGAGAATAAAGGGAGAGAAGAAGGAAGACAAATACTTACTGGAGAATGAAGAGAAGGCAATGAGGAAAGAGGGGAGATATAATCAGTGATAGAAAGAAAACCAGGAAGCTGCAGAAAGTACAGTAGAGAGAGGAAAACTTGCATGTTACATTGTTTACATTGATTGTGATCATTGTGATTGGGGATGTTCACAGTGGCCCTTGGAGGAGAGAAATGAGTGCACAATGAAAGGAAAACAGGAAAGTGGCAAAACATTAGAGGAAATAGCAGTCAAGATGGATCAGTCAATGGGATTTCTCTGGTGGTCCAGGGGTTAGAACTCTGCTTTTTCACTGCCAAGGGCATGGGTTTGATCCCTGGTTGGGGAGCTAAGATCCCGCAAGCCACAAGCCACTCGGCCAAAAAAGAAAGGATGGATCAGTCAAGACATTTGCTGACTCATCCACTCACATGCTTCGGGATAAAGAGGAGAAATATTAAATAATAAGCTGTTCTAATTTAAAGGTGATCATTGTATCTTAGAGGAAAAATCAAGATGGGATGACCCTTAAAGAAGATTTGTCAACTGAAAATGGTTGTGTTTAAATAATAGCTATAATTAGCATTAAATGACCCATTACTATGTGCCAAGTGTAAAGAAAGTCCTTAAACTGATTTTGTCTTTAGGTAAAACTCTGTAATAAAGTTTCTTATTGTTTTTTAGACTAGAGAAAACTTCATAACAGACTGGCATTTTTTCTCAGACGTGAGTTTGTAACCACTGAAGTAGGGGGAAATATCTAATATTGGTGTGGAATTCCATAAAACTCTTGAATACAATGATATTATTGACTCTTCACAATAGTTCTATGCTAATTCATTCCTATTCTCTAGATAAAGTCAAGAAGGCTGAAAGAAGTACAATCAGTGAAGTCTCTTTCAATTTGCAAGGAGTGGAGCCATTTCTGGAACACAAAATTTGATGCTATATCTTCAGCTCTTTCCATTTTACCACAAGTACCATTACTTCTCACCGCAGCTTACATTGGAATCACCTGGGAAGCTGTAAAAATATGTGTTAGGCACACTCAGATTTTGTTTTGATCGATCCAGTCTGAGGCTAGGGAGATGCATATTTAACAAATTCCCCTGTGCTTGATATGCAATTTAAATTGCGAAACCTCATTTGCCCTGTGGGTGACCACCTGCTTGCACAAACTAATGCTTGCAGAGCTGTTACCCTGTGTGGACACTCTGCTCTGCCACCCTGATTGCCCATGTAGAACTGAAGGACTTAATACCCCAATGTCTGCAAAGATGGGCAGCTGATAGCCCTTTGTGGACAGCTCTCTTGGGGAATTGCCTCCTTCTGAGGGCAGCCCCAGACATTAACTGATCAATGCATGGGGTGCAAATGGCCACTCCCATGCCCCATCTTGGGTGGTTTGGAAGGGTCTACCCAACTTCAGAAATATCCATGGGTCCTTGTTGCGAATGCTCCAAAGCCCAAACTCTCCTTCTGTTCAGTTCTGTGCCCTGACCTCTGCCAGTGTTGATCCTGGGAGCACTCCTGATAAACTTTGCAGGTAAGTCCCAGCCTCAGAGGCTGCTGCCTGTGGCCTCCACCTACAGTTTTCATTCCCTTTGTACGAGCTCCTCTCCACCAACCACAGGGCCTTGAGTTTCCACGTTAAGAGTCATTTCTTTGATTCAAACAGACTCCTCTTGAGTTCCCTATGAATCTGCATCTCTGTAGTGCAACTGACAGGAGAAGGTAAACCACCCTTTGAGGCCGTTCATACACCCCGGACACATCTGAAATATAGAACTTGCTTAGAGAAGGCCTGGTTCTACTGTTGTCATTTCTGAGCCAGAGGTCTTTATCGAGCATCTCCTGTGCATGAATTCCAAAAGCCAATAGATGGATTCACAGCCAATTAGAACTTTAAGGCATCTTACAGCATCTCAGACAATGCTTTCCTTCTGCAGTTGAGGAAACTGACACCCATAGCAGGAAAGGAAAGTAATTGCATAAGGTCAAGGCCAGAGCCAAGTTCAGAACCAGAGTTCCTAACTCCCAGTCCTCTATCGTCTTTCCCCCCTTGTGGAACTCACCCAGGATCCTGTTAGGGCCTTTCCTTGTACAGTTCAATTAGCCTTCATTATTTTCCTGACTCCAATTTTCTGTCCATCCAGCTTCAAGGTGTCTAAGAAAATTTCATCTAGTTTCATATGGATTCAGTGAGAAATATCTGTATAACCTTTATCCTGTCTTGGAATCCCAACAACTTGTCATGTTAGAGAAAAGAAGGGAAGCCCACTGGACTCAGGAGCCCAAGATTCTTTCTCAATAGTCTGCCTAGGGATGTGGGAAAGCAGTGTGCACACAGATGGTCCCAGTCTGGCTTGCTTCACTCCAGCCCTCCTTCAAAAACAACAACAAGAACACACCCAAGAACGTGGAAGTCATGTTGGAACAGGACCAGGGATACATCACCCAGACCTGCCTTTTACCCAGGAAGCCAAGCTCTACTGGGAGCTGAAAATGTATAGGTGGAAGGGTAACCTTGGCCCTCAGCCATACCGTGCTGATGCTAAGTGTCCTGGGAACAGCCTGTGATCTAATTTTGAGAGCAGCGTGTCTCTTCTGGATGCCCCCTCCACCTCCTCAAGTCCAGAAGGAGACTTGGAGAGTACCCAGGCTGTGATCTCCTTGCTTTCAATTACAGGATTCTTGTCTAGGGCTCAGCATTAGGGCATTTCTCCAAAGCCTTATGTGCTTACAAGTCTTTCTTCCCCCTCTTAATTTGCCTGGAGCCAGGCTTTCATCTCGACTTTTAGCCAAGAGGCACCTGCTGAAATATTCATCAGCAGAAATTGTGCCATGGGTGCTTTTTCCTATTTGTCCAGTTGTATGTCATTAGAACAAGGGTGAGGTGAGTGGAAATGGAGTTTGACACCAGAGACTGGAATTCACTCAGAACTCCAGGTAAGAGACAATTAACCCTTTGAAGCATAGGAAACTAAGCACTCAAAACAGACCTTTGCCGACATTATCCACTTATCCACGGATCAGTTATTTCTGGCATCTGTTTATTCTTTCAAGACACTTTATTGAGCGTCTCCTGTGCATGAATTCCAATGCTGGACCCTGGCTGTACCCAGATGAATATGATTTAGTCCCTGCTCACCAAGTCTCACAGTCTAATGAGGGAAAGCAGACAAGGATACAGATAAAAGGGCAAATGTCGTTATGAAGTTAGGTACAAAGGAGCATAGAGCAGAAATCAGATATAGAAAAGATGAACTCCCGTTCCTGGAAGCAAAGAGCTCCAAGCTGATTCTTGAAAGCTAACGTGAGTTCTTCAGTTGATGAGAAAGTGGGTGGCAGGGTGGAAGTTTGGAGGATGCCAAGAGGAAAAAATGGACCTCCAGATAGAATCAACCGCAGATGCAAAGCAAGATGCAATGAGACATGACATTACTGATGCAGCTATAAGCAGTCAAAGCATGATGAAGAATAAGGTGGGGGGGTGGCAGAGAGAGATCTGGGAAAAGAAGAGGTTAATGGCAGGTCAGGGGCCTTGTCTGCATGTTCAGGAGCTTGAACTCTGTTCTTTATTTGTTGGTGGGAGAAGAGGTCAGAGTTGAAGAGTTCTAAACAGAGAAATAGGATGGTGAGATTTATGCGTTGGAAATGTTATTCAAGCTTCAATGGGAGCATAAACTGGCAACAGAAGATAAGTGGGGAGACCATTAAAATAGTCAAGAGATAACATGGTTGTGAATTATGGTAGAGGTAGTAGGGGTGGAATGGAAGACAGAATTTCGATACCAATAAACAGAGCTTTCTCGATTCAGTGCAATGGCCATTTCCTGAGCATCTATTATTAGCAACGAACTAGTCCACGTACGAATGGGAGAATTCCAAATCAGTATCAGAGACCATTTTATTTTGCACAATCTAACATGTCAAGTGAATTCAGGGATCTTAACCTAGCTTTGCAGAAGAACCAGATGATTACCACTGGATTTAAAAAAAAAAATTAAGGAACAATATTGACCATTCACCAAAGACAAGAGGGTTATAGGGAGCAGAGAATCGATCCCCTTCAGTTTCCTAGAGTGGGCTCCGTGTTTCTGAAAGAGGATTCAGTCTGCACCCAGACCGCCAATCTCATGTCTGCTTTGGCTTGGGCTGGTGAAAATTGCACAGGCTTTTCAAATCTCCAGTGATGAAGGCATGACTGATGAACTCAGACCACAGCAAAGGCTCAGTGGATCCAAGGCAGAGCTGATTGTCTTTTTTCATCTCCATGGCCCCATTGAAAAACACCAGCTAACATTTCAGGCAACATTCTAACAAAGCACATCACTGGCTGCTATCAGCTCCACAATGCTGGTATTTATAGAGGAGTCATGATTTTTTTTTAAAACATTTTGTCTCAACATGGAATGATATAGGGCCCTGTTGCCAGTGTGCCCCATAGGCAGTCTCAATTTTTGTGCTTGTGCCACATAGATATAAAAGCACATCTGAATTTCACTTGGAGTTAAATCACTGTGAATGTTCCTGGCTGGATGCAGTGGGATAGAAATATTGTACTGGGGAAAACCTGGCATGGTAAACAAGAGTTTGGAAGTTACTTCTGCAAAATGGAACTATATGGATATGCCTATGTGTATGTGTATGTATGCATGCATGTGATCCGTACATGCACATAATGATAACTGAAAAGGGAGACTAGGTCACTTGCATTTTGAGGCAAGTCTTGCTTCTGTTGCTGTTATTAATTCACATTGTTCACATTTCTGTGACCCAGTTTCCTCATCTGTAAAATGAGGATAATTATATTTATGAATAAAACACTAAGAGCTCGTTGGATGAAAGGGAATACATGATTGAGAGGAAGCAATTTTATGACAAACTACAAACATTGTGCATTCACAGGGCACCCAAGCACATGCTGTTGCTGGAGCCAGAAAATTTCATTGGTAGCTGATGGATGAAAAGTACTGATGTACACTTCTTTTTTTTTTAACATCTTTATTGGAGTATAATTGCTTTACAGTGGTGTGTTAGTTTCTGCTGTATAACAAAGTGAATCAGCTATATGTATACATATATCCCCATATTCCCCTCCTTCTTGCATCTCCCACCCACCATCACTATCTAGGTTGTTACTCAGCCATAAAAAGAAATGAAATTGAGTTATTTGTAGTGAGGTGGATGGACCTAGAGTCTGTCATACAGAGGGAAGTAAGTCAGAAAGAGAAAAACAAATACTGTATGCTAACGCACATATATATGGAATCTAAAAAAAAATATGGTTCTGATGAACCTAAGGGCAGGACAGGACTGAGGTACACTTTAAAGGACTATGGACATGCAAGTTGAAGTTGCCATTTGTGTGAAACGATAGATATGAAGGTACATTGACATGGTTGGTTGCTTGTGGAATTCTTCCCATCCCAATCCTAATCAGAAATCTCAAGATATGACACAGATGATTAAAAAATTGTTGTTGAACTGTGCCACTCACGTTGCACCCTATAATCTCTGACTGTTGTGATCAGTAGGGTCTGAACTATACTGGTGTCCTACCAACCACTTCACCCCCAGGTAGAGGTGACACGTTTTCCTTTTCAGCTGTGATGAAGTTTATTTTATCAATGAGTATTTTTTTAACATCTTTATTGGAGTATAATTGCTTTACAATGGTGTGTCAGTTTCTGCTTTATAACAAAGTGAATCAGTTATACATATACATATATCCCCATATTTCTTCGCTCTTGCATCTCCCTGCCTCCCCCACTCCCTATCCCACCCCTCTAGGTGGTCACAAAGGACTGAGCTGATCTCCCTGTGCTATTCGACTGCTTCCCACTAGCTATCTATTTTACATTTGGTAGTGTATATATGTCCATGACACTCTCTCACTTTGTCCCAGCTTACCCTTCCCCCTCCCCGTATCCTCAAGTCCATTCTCTAGTAGGTCTGTGTCATTATTCCCGTCTTGCCCCTAGGTTCTTCATGACCATTTTTGTTTTTGTTTTTAGATTCCATATATATGTGTTAGCATACAGTATTTGTTTTTATCTTTCTGATTTACCTCACTCTGTATGACATACTCTAGGTCCATCCACTTCACTACAAATGACTCAATTTCATTTCTTTTTATGGCTGAGTAATATTCCATTGTATACATGTGCCACACCTTCTTTATCCATTCATCTGTTGATAGACACTTAAGTTGCTTCCACATCCTGGCTATTGTAAATAGAGCTGCAATGAACATTGTGGTACATGACTCTTTTTGAATTATGGTTTTCTCAGGGTATATGTCAAGTAGTGGGATTGCTGGGTCCAACGGTAGTTCTAGTTTTAGTTTTTTTAAGGAACCTCCATACTGTTCTCCATAGTGGCTGTATCAATTTACATTCCCACCAACAGTGCAAGAGGGTTCCCTTTTCTCCACACCCTCTCCAGCATTTATTGTTTCTAGATTTTTGGATGATGGCCATTCTGACTGGTATGAGGTGATACCTCACTGTAGTTTTGATTTGCATTTCTCTACTGATTAATGATGTTGAGCATTCTTTCATGTGTTTGTTGGTAATCTGTATATCTTCTTTGGAGAAATGTCTGTTTAGGTCTTCTGCCCATTTTTGGATTGGGTTGTTTGTTTTCTTTGCTATTGAGCTGCATGAGTTGCTTGTATGATTTGGATATTAATCCTTTGTCAGTTGCTTCATTTGCAAGTATTTTCTCCCATTCTGAGGGTTCTCATTTCACCTTGTTTATGGTTTCCTTTGCGGTGTAAAAACCTTTAAGTTTCATTAGGTCCCATTTGTTTATTTATGTTTTTATTTACATTTTCTAGGAGATGGGTCAAAAAGGATCTTGCTGTGATTTATGTCATAGAGTGTTCTGCCTATGTTATCCTCTAAGAGTTTGATGGTGTCTGACCTTACATTTAGGTCTTTAATTCACTTTGAGTTTATTTTTGTGTATGGTGTTAGGGAGTGTTCTAATTTCATTCTTTTCCATGTAGATATCCAATTTTCCCAGCACCACTTATTGAAGAGGCTGTCTTTTCTCCACTGTGTATCCTTGCCTCCTTTATCAGAGATAAGGTGACCATATGTGCATGGGTTTGTCTATGGACTTTCTACCCTTTTCCATTGATCTATATTTCTGTTTTCATGACAGTACCATACTGCCTTGATTACTGTAGCTTTGTAGTATAGTCTGAAATCAGGGATCCTCATTCCTCCAGCTCCGTTTTTCTTTCTCTAGATTGCTTTGGCTATTCGGGGTCTTTTGTTTTACCATACAAACTGTGAAATTTTGTTCTAGTTCTCTGAAAAATACCATTGGTAGTTTGATAGGAATTCCATTGAATCCCTAGATTGCTTTCAGTAGTATAGTCATTTTCACAATGTTGATTCTTCCAGTCCAAGAACATGATATATCTCTCTGCCTGTTTGTATCATCTTTAATTTCTTTCATCAGTGTCTTATAACTTTCTGCATACAGGTCTTTTGTCTCCTTAGGTAGGTATTCTCCTAGTATTTTATTCTTTATGTTGCAATGGTAAATGTGAGTGTTTTCTTAATTTCATTTTCAGATTTTTCATCATTAGTGTATATTAATGCAAGAGATTTCTGTGCATTAATTTTGTATCCTGCTACTTTACCAAATTCATTGATTAGCTCTAGTAGTTTTCTGGTAGCATCTTTAGGATTCCCTATGTATAGTATCATGTCATCTGCAAACAGTGACAGCTTTACTTCTTCTTTTCTGATTTGTATTCCTTTTATTTCTTTTTCTTCTCTGATTTCTGTGGCTAAAACTTCCACAACTATGTTGAATAATAGTGGTGAGAGTGGGCAAGCTTGTCTTTTTTTTTTCCAGGAAGCAGCCAGATGATTGAGGTTTATATATTATTATTATTATTATTATTATTAGCATCTTTATTAGAGTATAATTGCTTTACACTGGTTGTTAGTTTCTGCTTTATAACAAAGTGAATCAGTTATACATATACATATGTCCCCATATCTCTTCCCTCTTGCATCTCCCTCCCTCCCACCCTCCCTATCCCACCCCTCTAGGTGGTCACAAAGCACCAAGCTTATCTCCCTGTACTATGCGGCTGCCTCCCACTAGCTATCTAGTTTACATTTGGTCGTGTATATATGTCCATGTCACTGGAAATCTTGTCTTGTTCCTAATCTTAGTGGAAATGGTTTCAGTTTTTCACCATTGAGAACGATGTTGGCTGTGGGTTTGTCATATATGGCCTTTATTATGTTGAGGTAAGTTCCCTCTACGCCTACTTTCTAGAGGGTTTTTATCATAAATGGGTGTTGTATTTTGTTGAAAGCTTTCTCTGCATCTATTGAGATGATCATAAGGTTTTTCTCCTTCAATTTGTTAATATGGTGTATCACATTGATTGATTTGTGTATATTGAAGAATCCTTGTATTCCTGGGATAAACCCCACTTGATCATGGTGTATGACCCTTTTAATGTCTGTTGGATTCTGTTTGCTAGTATTTTTTTGAGGATTTTTGCATCTATGTTCATCAGTGATATTGGCCTGTAGTTTTCCTTCTTTGCGACATCTTTGTCTGGTTTTGGTATCAGCATGATGGTGGCCTCATAGAATGAGTTTGGGAGTGTTCCTCTCTCTGCTATGTTTTGGAAGCATTTGAGAAGGATAGGTGTTAGCTCTTCTCGAAATGTTTGATAGAATTCACCTGTGAAGCCATCTGGTCCTGGGCTTTTGTTTGCTGGAAGATTTTTAATCACAGTTTCAATTTCCATGCTTGTGATTCATCTGTTCATATTTTCTATTTCTTCCTTGTTCAGTCTTGGAAGGTTGTCTATTTCTAAGAATTTGTCCATTTCTTCTTGGTTGTCCAGTTTATTGTCATATAGTTGCTTGTAGTAATCTCTCATGATCCTTTGTATTTCTGCAGTGTCAGTTGTTACTTCTCCTTTTTCATTTCTAATTCTATTGATTTGAGTCTTCTCCCTTTTTTTCTTGATGAGTCTGGCCAAGTTTATCAATTTTGTTTATCTTCTCAAAGAACCAGCTTTTAGTTTTATTAATCTTTGCTATTGCTTCCTTCATTTCTTTTTCATTTATTTCTGATCTGATCTTTATGATTTTTTTCCTTCTGCTGACCTTGGGGTCTTTTTGTTCTTTCTCTAATTGCTTTAGGTGTAAGGTTAGGTTGTTTATTTGAGATATTTCTTGTTTCTTAAGGTAGGATTGTATGGCTATAAACTTCCCTCATAAAACTGCTTTTGCTGCATCCCATAGATTTTGGGTCATCATGTTTTCACTGTCATTTTGTTCTACGTATTTTTTTGATTTCTTCAGTGATCTCTTGGTTATTAAGTAGTGTATTGTTTAGCCTCCATGTGTTTGTATTTTTTACAGATTTTTTCCTGTAATTGATATCTACTCTCAAAGCTTGGTGACACATTTTCTATAAAAATCTTTCTTGACCAGGGCTCTGGATTTCAGACATCTCTGAAGTCTCTCCTCTCTATCTTCAGTATTCCTCCCCCTTGTTGTGTTGTTGCATAGCCAATTATCACAAATGTACTGGCTTAAATGAACTCAAATATATAATCTCACAGTTTCTGTGGGTGAGGATTTAGGACACAGCTTAGCTGGGTCCACTGTTCAGACAGTCAGCAGGTGGAAATGAAGATGTAATCCAGCAGTAGAATCTATCTCTTTAGTCATATAATGTCACCTAATCAAGGGACCATCAATCATCTGCACTGGCCCCACCCACACTCACAGGGAGGGGATTTCAGCAGGCAGGAAACTTGGGAATTTTTCCCACCACCTTTGTTTTTCCCAGTGTCTACTCTGGGCACATTCAGAGACAACAGTCACCATCTGTCAGGTCAGGTGTCTGAACATATTTTAGAGCAGAGATGATTTTAACTTTGGTTTTGAAGGATGAACAGAAGTTACATTTAATACAGAAAACCCATCCTGGACACAGTGAGGGATAGGAAATAATTTAGGTTTAATAGTCCTAACTCCTGCTGTTCTATTATTGGATTCATTTTTTCTGCTGTGGACACATAAAGTGGTTATGAGGTTCTTTACTTTTTCATATTCATGTATATGGGGCTAATTGCTCTAAAATACCTGAATTTTACAATGTAGATAGGAAGAGTTAATTGAAAGAAAAAGTAAGTCACCTTCTTCCACTACTCTGACACAATAAGAATAAACACATATTTAGAGCTGCATTTCCTGTGCATTAATGTATATGAAAATTACCTAATATTATTGGAAAAGAAAAGAGGATTCCTGTGTCCTATCTCCAGAAATTCTCATTTAGTGGAACAGATGTGATGTCCAGGAATCTGAATTTTAACAAGCTTCAGGGATGTTTCCAAAACAGGTGGTCGAAGGGCAATGCTTTGAGCAACATTTGTTTAGTGCTTTACCAAGACCTTTCACAGACAGTTTCACTTTCCCCCCTCAATGGTATACTCAGTGCAACATGATGTTCATTTTATAGATGAGTCAACCTAAGCTTAGAAAGTCATTTGCCAAAATCACTACACCAATATATGAGAAGAACTGGGGACAAATTCAGATGTTCCTTTTCAAAGCTCCAGATCATTTTTGCCTCATAGTCTCTTAAGACATAATTTATAGATGAGGGTGTTAATTGGATCTATGTCCAACTGGTGTTTGGCATTTTTCTTTTTTGTTACTCCATCTCTATAACATCTATGCATCCTGGACCAAAAGGTCTGCCTTTGCTTCAACTCCTATAAAAAGCCCTGCGGAATTCACATTAGCACTTCCATAAAAGTCATCAATGCTCGGCAAACTACTCAGAGTTTAAATATGGAAGTTGAAACCCTAATCACAATTTAATATAACTAAATATGTACATACTTTATGGTCAATCATCCAGACCACTTACAGGGTCTCTTGGCTTTGAAATTACTAAAACTCAATTGGTACCGTAGATGAGCCTTTCTTGACATGACATATATTGAAACAGACTGTGGAGCAATCACGTAGGGATGAAAACCTCGCTTCAGTCTTACTGAACCAAAGCTAAGAGGCAAATTATTCAATTACAGTAAATTTACAGTAGCTTAATATTTGATAAAAGTGGTTCTTCCATCATCAGAGCATCTTACTGAAAACACTTGAGTGGCAAAATAGCGCCGGAAACTTAAGATGTTTTAACCACTTATTAAGAATATTCATCTAGCTTGATCTTCTATGAGCAGTCGTTTGAATATCTGGTTTTTTTTTTTTTTTTTTTGGCAATTGCCAGGTACTTTGTGCATGCACCAGTGACCTCAAAATTAACCTGCTAATTGTCCTACTGCAAGCAGTAGTAGGGCTGTTAGGGGCACACAGCGACATCCACTGGAGAAAAGCTGCTTGGGGTTGAGAGCCTGGCCTTACGAGAGGGATATTGTGTCTGTCCTTGGGATTTTGAGGTGCAGATCGATTCCCAAGTGCTAGCCTTACAGAGGTGTGAGATGTGCCTGGCAAGGGGTCAGACTGCTCTCTGAGAAGATGAGTTGTGAGTCATATGACAAGTTCAAGGAGAAGCCTGTTGTCTGCCCAAGAAAGTTCTAAAGCAGGGCTTCTCAAATGTTAATAGAGATGAATCATGAAGGATCAGGTTAAAATGCAGCTTCTAATTCAGCCTGAGATTCTGCATTTTTAACAAGCTCCGGAGTGATGGCTGCCCCTGGCCCTGGCCTATGGACCACTCTGTGAGTCACCAGGAGATGGAGGATGCTCCTGGCCCCGCCTGGATCAGGCATATTTTTAACACCGCAGTCTCTGGTGTGACATCTGAGTTGCAAGACCACAGATGATAGTGGACACAGCCCTGGTGGGGTTTGAATCTAGACTCTAACAATTTCTAGCTGTGGGGTTTGGGATAAGCTGTTTACCCCATTTGAGAAAATTCCATGTCATTGGATTTGAGGCAGGATAAGGAGGGGTTCTACCTCTGACATGCTAGACTGAGGGACTCTTGGGGAAATTCAAATTGGCTTTTAGCTTCCTCCAGTGGGTGCCCTTACATGCAAAGGTCTGTGCTGTAGCTAGCTTTGGAGTTACCGCCATAGAAGTAAATATTCACCCTGCCCAAACCCCTTCCTTGTCAAGTAGCACCCGCTGGGAATGTTGATTTTTCTAACTTCCAGAACCAGAGCACGACTTCTTAATCTGGGTTTAGTTAAACTTCCCCTACTGCTCAGGCACTGTCGTCAAATATAAAAGAGGCAAAGAGAGGGGGTGGAAATGCTAATTAGACCCTGTCACAATTCCAGCTACTGTTGTGAGAATTCACAGTATGCAAATCAGATTAAACCTACCCTCAGCTTCTCAGGGATGTGAGGGCATGGGTGGGGGATTGGATTGACAATCCCAGGGTGAAAAGGTAAGAACTGATTCCCATTTGTTCACCTCTCTGTGGTGTCTCCAAAGCACCCAAGCTGAGAGACACCCATGGGGAGAAGTAGAGTCATATGACTCTACTTCTGTGTGTGTGTGTTTAAATAAAACATTTTCTGCACCCCAATATTGCAGCTGTATTCAGAGTAAAAGTGAGCTAAATGGCTTTAAACACACACACACACACACAGACACACACGCACAGTCACCATTCAGCTCAGTATAAATGTCACAGCGTCAAATACTAAATACAGAGAATTATTAACGTAAGTGGCCTCCTATAATAAAGCTCATTATTAATAGGCCTATTAGCTCAGCATTCATTTGAACTGACAGCAACTTCTTTCTATGGCAGCTGTTTGCTCCCTTTTTACTTCCAAGACCCCTTCTGACATCTCAATATATATTAAGAGGCAGAGAATGGGGTGGAGGGTGGCAGGGAGGCTGTGATGGAAGTAATGCAGATTCTCTTAAAATGGGGAAGAGAGACTGGGAGTTACTATTTATTGAGCACATGGTATAAAATAACAGTGAACATTATTGAGCATATATCACATGCAAGCATATTACACATATTATTTTATCTCCTTGGCAGAAAACTTAGGACACCAGTTAAGTATGAATTTCAGATAAATAACACATATTTTTTAGTGGTCGTATGCTCTGAATATCACATGGGACATAGTCTTATTAAAAATGATTTGTTGTGTATCTCAGATTCAGATTTAACTGGGAGTCCTGTGTCTTTATTTGGTAAATATAGAGCAAGTTCTGTTATTATTCACATTTTACTAGTCAGGGCACTGAAGCTTAAAGGGGTAAAGTCTGAGGTCAGACCCCAAATTGGGTTAGAATCTCTGACTTTGAAATCGATTTATTCTAGAGCTCTTTCTCCTACCACTATTCACAGGAGGCTTTCTACCAGCACATCAATCATGACACACACAGTCCCACCCACAACTTCTCTTGTTCATTTCCCCAGAGTTTCCTGAAGTTGCTCTTATTGTACCCATTTTGCAGATGAAACTCTGAGCTGTTCAGTTACAGCCAAGAATTATTTTGATAATTTCTTGAGCACTTATTAAGCATCTACTCTCTGTTAGATATTCTGCTGAACACAGGGGATATAAAATTCAGACCTGTGTTCAGTCTCCAAACCCTAAGCATATAGTAAATGGAATAAGGCATGCACACAAATCAACTAAGTGAAATGCACAATGGGACCGGTGTTAAAATTACTCCCCCAAACAGTTAAACCGGCATGTCCGTTTCCCTTTTGAAAAAAGTTTCACCCAGTGAAGACCTTTTAGGGGGCCTATATTGCAGCCTGATTATTAAATACAATCTTAAAGGAAACCCTGGATTGCCATACGAGAAAACAATGTCATATTTTCAGCTTAAAAATATTGTAAAAGTCCTGAGGGAATGAATCATAAGTGAAAAATATGAGAAATTTAATAAATCGGAATTTGCAGAAACCAGTTTAATATCACACAGAAAATGACATGAAAGGATGGTTGCTCCTTCATTCTTCAATTGCAGCTCAGGACCAAATGATGGAGATCAAATTATGTGACATTTTTAAATCAGTATTTATAAACACCTACTATGTGCCAAGCACTATAGAGAAAAATCATATATCTGCTCTCAGGGAGTTCACAGTGGTTACACACTCTCTCTGATTCTCATTTTCCTCACCCATGAAATGGGAATAATATTTGTATCATAGGCTGTTGTGAATATTAAATAAACTAATAAACCTAAGCTCCTAAACCTGACACATACTAGGTATCATAAAATATTAGCTCTCACTGTTATTTGCTGAGGACCAAGAAAATTGTAGGGGGCATAATTACATTATAGTGTGATAAGGGAGCATTGGGGAAGAGGCATGGGAATGTGAGGCCACAGAAGTCACCCCCCCCACACCAAAAGACCTTAGAGACATAAAGAAGGCTTTACATTCAGCAAAATGAGCCTTTCCCCAAAAGGCAGGAGGAAAGGGTATTCCACCTTAAAATGAGTTAACATTTATTGAGGTAGGTACTGTTTCCACACACAAAGAAACAGACTGCAGATGGCAGGTCTGGGCCATGGACCAGATAGTGTGGTCTTTACTCCTGATCAGTTTCTCGTGACTAGAATGGCAGGTGGTCTGGGGCAGCTGGTGTCCAGTGAGAGTGGAAGAGAGATGGAGGTTGGGTGGACCGAGGGACCAGGCCAGGAATTGCCTCAAAACTCACGTCAGCTGCTGACTTTGTCCTACAGGGGCTGAGGGGCCACTAAAGGGTAGATAAAAGAGAACGAGAATGTTCCGATCAGACTTAAGTTGTAAAAAGGTGACTCTAGTAAAAATGGTTAAAAAAAATGGTGTGGAGAGGGACAGATTGAGATGGAGATTGAGAAAGAGACACAGAGAGAGATGGAGAGAGAGAGGGGGGGGGGTGTATTTTTCAAGTTAAGTCCTTTTGTGCAGCTTTGGTCTCCAATATTTTGCCAAATATCTCTGAATTTTGTTAATAAAATATTTGTGGGTTTATGGTTCAAAGGGAGACAGATTTCCAAACAATATCTCTATCTTCTAAAAGTGGTTGAAGTTCTGTAAGCCCTCTCTTTTTGGTTAATTGCTGAGTTATCTGCTTTCTACCACTAAATTAAATTTGTAGTAGCTTTGCTTTTTCACCAACGAGATACTCTGTGAAGATGAAGAGTCCAGGAGTGATAAGCTGAAAATCCTAAGCTCATTCATTTATTAATAATTTATTTTATTATTTATCCATTAAACCAGCATCTTATCCATTGAACTTTCCATCTTTCTGTCTGTCCAATCATTCAATTTTATGTCTATGCATGTTTCCATTTATCCATCCATCCATCCATCCATCCATCCATCCATCCATTCATTTCCTTTCATTTCATTTACTAAATGCTTACTGAGCATCAGTTATATGCAAGCACATTAATAGGATTAACTAAGCACAGTTCATTTGCTATAGGGATCCCACAGCTCATTAAAGGAAATATGCAAGTAGACAGCCATATTAGAGTATCTTTTTTTAAAAAAAATATTTTATTTTTTAATTTTTATTTATTTATTTATTTTTATTTTTTTTTGGCTGTGTCGGGTCTTTGTTGCTGCACACGGGCTTTCCGAGCAGGGGTTACTCTTTGTTGCTGTGTGCAGGCTCCTCACTGTGGTGGCTTCTCTTGTTGAGAAGCATGCGCTCTAGGCCCACGGGCTTTAGTAGTTGTAATATGTGGGCTCAGTAGTTGTGGCTCACGGGATTAGTTGTTCTGTGGCATGTGGGATATTCCCAGACCAGAGATCGAACCCGTGTTCCCTGCATTGACAGGAGGATTCTTAACCACTGCACCACCAGGGAAATCCCATGTTACAGTATCTTAAAAGGATTCATCCACAAAGATATTTCCAAAGTCCAGAGGTAGAACAAGGCAAGGGGTGATAAACTAGAAGACTTTAGCCTGCTTTAGGAAGTGACTTGGTTGCCTGACAAGTTCTATAACTCTATCAGCAAATGAAAAATGGCTGAAGGTATGTTTGTTTTACTTGACATCCATCTCTACTTTTCAGATTTCAGGTGTTTTCAGAGGGCAAATGTCTTTACTCCACAAAACTACTACAAAGAGTTACCAATAACATGTTCTTATCAAAAAGAAGTCACTTCCCCCACTCTTCTTGCTTTACCATTTTAGAAAATAATTTATTCCCCCAGGGATCTATTCACTACCACTCTGCCTATTCCAGTGATGTGCTAAAGAAACAGTTGACTTGAGACTTTTCTTTAGACTTGGAGGAGAAGAGGGTTGCAGAAAGGACCTAGAGAACTGGGCTTTTTCTAGCCCAATTTCTGTGCCTTCATAGATGATTTATTGTTCAGTCAGCACATTCTAACTGGAAGTAAGGGGGCCATTTCATTTAGCTTTTTGGTGAAAAACGCAGCTATGACTGCAAACTTTGAAACATTGAGCTAGAGCCAAAATAACTAGAAATTATTGCTGGTGAGAATTTAAAAAAAAATTTTAATTATCAATGATGAAAATTAACCCTATTTGTATCTGGCTATTTTTCTTTTAATAAGTTTAATAAATTAACACTCCAGGCAAATGGCAGAACCCAGGTAGTTTGTCTTTTGGAGACAACAAAAGTCCCAGATCCCTGGATCCTTCACATACTTAAAAAGATAACAAGACTCCCTCTCTACTTGTTTGTTCCTGTAGACTTGGAGAACATCTCAGATTTCCTGGGCAGTGAGAGAAACATTCCTGCGACTTGAGGGCATCTCCGTAATATATGTGTACAGTGATTTATTTGTACACTGTATTGGACTCCACTGATTAAAGAGCTAGTTTTTTAAGTGGGAAGTGGGCATGGTGCACTTGCTAATGAATGTGGATGCTTTGGATTTATTTGGGAGCCTGGAGGATATCCACCTCCAGACTCAAGTGTGGATATATGCAGAGCACTTCAAATCAAGTCTGAAGATAAAGGCAGAGGACAAGAGAAGGAGAGGATGAAGAAAGAAGCCAGAAGGGAAACAATATAAACTTTAGAAACCTTCCTTAAGTGGCCCTCCCTCTGGCATGATACCCAAACTATTGCCAGGCTACACTGCTGCCACTGTGCCCTGATCCATATCCCCCAATCTCCTTCCATCCATTTGACCATGAACTCCTTGAGGATAATGATAGTATTTTAACTGTATTTGAAATCCCAGCACCTAACAGTGCCTGGCACGGAGTAGGCAGTCCATAAATGTTTGTTATGGAAAATAAATGAGAAGATTCTAAGTGACTGATAATCAAAGATTGTCATGAAGATCAAAATTATATAAACAAAGGAAAAAAGAAGAGAAGGTGAGAATATGTGATTCAGTAAAGTTTAAGAGTTATCATAAAAGGAATCAGTAAACCCATGTATCACATACTCAAAGTGGACTCGGAACCAGCGAGAGTAGCATCTGGATACTGAGAACCTGTTGGAACTGTAAATTCTCAATGCCCATCCTAGGTCTACAGAACCAGAATCTGTGGATATTGGGCTCAGAAGTCTTCGTTCTAACAACCCCTCCAGCAGGTTTTTATGGACTCTCAAGTTTGAGAAGCCAGTGAGTAAAATATATTGCCTTTAATCAGTGAATTATTGAGTTAAGTGAAACACGTGGAAAATACCTTTCCTTCTCGTCTTCCAGAATTGGCGCTGTCCAGTTTCCCTGATAAACATTTGACAGTTTTCACAAAGAAAAGAAGGAAGGGGAGGAAGGGAAATCCCAGAAGGAGGGATCTTATTATGTGAATCAACTATGCCATTTGCTGTGATGGTCACTTCTCATATGTGAGAGTTGAAATGTCCATGGAAGAGTCTCTGTTCTGGATCCCACAGGCAAGGGCTTCTCTGAACCAGGGGAGCCTGGAGGATTTTGCCTTTGATCACGTAGATGAATGCATTCAAGATGGGGTTTGCTTTGATGGCCTAGCTGAGGCACAGAATAGATTAAATTGGCCTCTCATGGTGGTCCAATCTGATTACCTTAATGACCTTATATATAGTGTCTGAGCCCTCTGCATACTAGCTATGAGATGTGGGTAACTTAGTATTTCTCAGGCTCAGTCTCCTCACCTTTAAAAATGGAATAAGACTCACTTGATATAGTTGTTGTTAGGATCAAATGAGTCAAGAATTATGAAAGCCCTAGAATTATGTCCAACATTTAATAGAAACTTAATGATGACTGAATATGAATGAATTGTGGACTGAATCTATAATATCTAGCACATTCACCAGGGTAATTAATGCCAGTTGCCACTACAGACCAGCCCTGAAATCTCAGTGGCTTAACACCAAGGTTTTTATTCCCGTTCACACTACAACTTCAACAGCAATTGAGGAAGATTGGGGATGGAGCAGATTGTTGCACAGTCATTCAGTTGTGCAGGCTGGTAAATTAATCATCACACGGTTGATCCATCTGAAACATGTGGCTGGGTGGGCACCATGGTAAAGGGAGAGAAGAGGTGGTGAAAGCAGGCCACGTCACTTCTCTCATGGTCATTTGGGCAGAACGTGGCACATCATTCCCCATATTGGTGTCCTCCCTCTCTTCTCCTTGGCATTCCTCTCTACTCTCTCAGTGCAGCTTGCTGAACCAACCTCTGCTCTGCCATGAAGGCAGAATTTTAAAAACAGCCCCAGCCACTGATAGAAATAGAAGTGGTAGAAAAATACCCCAGCTTCCTCACTCCTCTGTCTGGGTCATTCTGAGCTCCTTCTACACTGATTTCCAGAGTTCTTCAGTAGCATTAAGCTCCAAGTGACCACCATGGAAGCTGGCTAAATACCACACTCTGTGTTGTCTTCACTTCCTTCCACTTATCTGAAGATAATCTATTAATCCTTGTCTTGGTGTCTACTTCTGGGGGAATCCACATCACAAAACCCTCCAACTACAAAGAAGATGGGAAATACAGAGGGGCACGTGGGATATTTGAGATCCACTGTCTCTGTAACAACCTGCCTGTGCAACAAAGTGTTCCTACTTGAAAGAATAGGAAGACTACTCCTTCCTCAGTGATTTTTTGGAATAGCTTCAGAAAGATAGGTGTTAATTCTTCTGTAAATGTTTGATAGAATTCACCTGTGAACATTGCTAATTATTAGAGAAGTGCAAATCAAAACTACAATGAGATATCAGCTCATACAAGTCAGAATGACCATCAACAAAAAATCTACAACAATAAATGATAGAGAGGGTATGGAGAAAAGGGAACCCTCCTACAATGTTAGTGGGAATGTAAATTGGTACAGCTACTACGGAGAACAGTATGGAGGTTCCTTAAAAACTAAAAATAGAGCTACCATATGATCCAACAATGCCACTCCTGGGCATATATCCAGAGACAAACATGGTTCAAATGGATATATGCACTCCAATGTTCATTGCAGCACTATAAACAATAGCCAAGACATGGAAGCAACCTAAGCCCTGTACAGGACCTCTATGCCTAACCTGTTAAAAAATATCTCCCACAGGTGACCTCCACTCTCTCTTACCACCTGCCTGCAAAATGGAGAGACTTCCAGAACTCAGAGAAGGGAGACACAAGACAGAAGGAGACAGCCTCCCTGAATACCTGCCTAGAACAAAGGTCAGCTGATTTTCAGACACCATACCAATGAATGGGCATGGCTGTGTTCCAATAAAACTTTATTTCTGAAAAGAGATGTCAGGCTGACTGTAGTTTACCAACCTTTGGCCCAGAGCAAAGCACTCCCGCCCACGGACCTCACTGGACAAGAGATGCAGGATGTTGATGTTTACTTGTTAAACCTCTGAGACCTGGGATTTGTTTGTTATGCTAGTTAACTTTGGCATATGGGAGAGAAAGGAAAAAAGGCTGTAAAATCTCCCCATGTTCCTCTGAAAATGTGAGAATCTATGGGATATAAGATGTGAAATCCCACCACAGGCTTTAAACAATTCCTTAAAAATGAGTGTGACTGGGGAAAAAAGCCCCCAAATTGCTAGAAACTTCTGGGGAGATGCAACCTATGAATACCCCAAGGATTCAGTATTTCATTGCTTAGAAATGGAGTGAAATGACGGCTAAGGGCCCCTTCTCCTGACACGGCATGATAATTGGGGTTTAGACACATTCGTTTACTGATGGAAAATTCTGCTGTCTGCATTCCAGAATTCAAAAGAAAGAAGGGAGAAAAGAAGCCTTGGATTTGCGCCAGGTGGAGGAGAAACTGAAGAAGTCTGTCAGCAAGCCCTCAGGTAACAATATCATAATTTAATTTTTTTCTAACAATGAGGGAGTAATTAACGATACAGTGTTCCCTTTTCCTGTTTCCATTTCAGCCTAGCAGAATTCACAGAGTGTTGGTGTGGTGTGGGGTGTGTGTGGTGAGTACGGTATGTGTGTGTATATGTGTAGTATGTATGTAATGTGGTGTTTGCATATGTGTGGTGTGATGTGTGTGTGTGTGTGTGTGCACTCACTCAGAGCAATCAGAGACAGGAACAGCAGGAGATTGTCTCTGTAGGGTTAACCGTGGATTTATTTACTTGTGAGCCCCATCAAACAGGGGCCACATTTTTGCCTCTGTAGCAACTTGCAGGTTCCTAAGGTGTTTTAATTGGCCTGTTAGCTGTGAGACAAGTTGATAGACCACCCCGAACCATTCAGTGCGGCATTCTTAAAAGGCAGATGTGAAGGCCTTCCTGATTTATTTGCATTTGAAAGGAGAGATGACGAAATATCATTCTGGCTGGCTACCCCATTGCCTTCTCTTAGAGAGACTTCTTGTGCCTAAGTGACAGAGGGATTTCAAGTCACCCCAAATGCCCACTGGTGAACATTCCAGGACAAGGTCACCTGAAATGGCTTACTTTCTCTCTAGGGCACTCTAAGTTTCTCTCCGAGGGACTTGAAGATCTGTAATTTATGCACTGGGTCATTTATGCTGTGGATCTAAAATGATTTCAGAATTGGAAATTATTTTCCAAATTATAGAAAATATGCCTAAGAAATGTGAAAGCAAGGGGTCCATTTTCAGGTTACTTGGACCAAAGTTCAGATCTACAGCCAAATAGCTGTGACCACTGACAAATCACCTCTCTTCCCTGGGCTTTGGTTTTCTTCGGCAGATATAGGTATTGAGGATTGAGTCAAATCCATGCTTTACAAAATGTGTTCTAAAAGATATCAACAGTAAGTTATATGCAAAATTGTTTCAATGATTAATTTAACCAGAAGTTGTGTTCCAGTGCCATTAAAAAAGACATGTAGGGCTTCCCTGGTGGCTCAGTGGTTGAGAGTCCGCCTGCCGATTCAGGGGACACGAGTTCGTGCCCCGGTCCGGGAAGATCCCACATGCCGCAGAGCGGCTGGACCAGTGAGCCATGGCCACTGAGCCTGTGCATCCGGAGCCTGTGCTCCACAACGGGAAAGGCCACAACAGTGAGAGGCCCACATATCGCAAAAAAAAAAAAAAAGAAAAAAAGAAAAAAAAAAGACATGTACATGCTGCTATATTTAAAATGGATAACCAACAAGGACCTATGTATAGCACAGGGAAACTGCTTGATGTTATGTAAAAACATAAATGGGAAAATAATTTATAAAGAATAGATACATGTATATGTATAACTGAATCACTTTGTTGTATACCTGAAACTAACACAACATTGTTAATCAACTATACTCCAATATAAAATAAAAAGTTACAATGAAAACAAGATGGACATTTATTTTTCTTTCAAGTGAAATAAGTCCAGAGGTAAGCAGTCCTGGCAGATCCTTCTATCTTCCTTCTCCACAGTCCTCAGCAATGACTTCCATCTTCAGTCACCATGCAGTTCAAGATGGTTGCCAGAGCTCACCATTACACCTGCATTCGAAGTAACAGAAATGAAGAAGTATAAAGCATGGAAGACAGACTGGTTTTCTCTTAGCTAAATCAATTTCCTCTAAATAGATTTTCCTGAAGTCCCTTGCGACATTCTGTTCTTACCTCATGGGCCAGAATATATAGTCACCTGACCATACCCAGTTGCAAGAGATACTGTGAAATGTAGTATTTTAAGTCAAGGGTATTGCCAATGTGAATAAAATCAGAGTTCCATTACCAAGGAAACTGAAGAGAATGGACATTCAATAGAAACAAACTGTCTCTGCCATAATGGCTAAGGAAGTATGCAATATACTGGATTACAGCTGAGTAGATTTATTTTCTGTACATTTCAGAGATTTTTGTATGCAAATGTACATTGTGACACTTCCTGTATGAGATGTGTCCCATAACTATTTGATTATAGATTCCTTTCATTTCAGAACATCACATGCAAATTCGTTTTTAAGAAATAACTTTGAGGAAAACTGCATGTTATGATCTCAAGTGTCCTTGGTTATTGATGAGGTGTCAGATGATCTAGATCACGGGTTCCCCTCTCTCTCACCAGATCTCTGGCAGTCAACCCTGATTCTCATTAACTTTTTCCTCCTGTCGACCTTCTGGGCTCTCCTGACAAGCTCGGGGTGACTCTGGAGCCCTCTGTGGGCACTGAAGGGGACACCTGACAATCTCGTTTCCTTCTTGGTCATACTTAGTCACCCACTGATGGGTTTTTACTGAAGTAGGATCATGGGGGTGTTGGGCACCAAAGTCAAGTGAGGATGTAATTGGAACTAATCAGAATGAAGTGTCCCATTTTAGGAAACCCTTTTTACACAGCAAAACTTAGTAACAGCACAGTTATAATTTAAAGGGCCAGGTGTGAATGTAAAAAACAGGCAAAAGTAAAGAAAATAAGAAAATGGCTCTGCCATGTGTGCCCTTCCTGCAAGGCTCTGTATTTGTTCCATGATACATGATGATGCCAACATACAATTCTAAGTCAAAGTTTTCAAGGGCATCATTGTCCCTTTAATAGAGAAAAAATGATTTCCTACTCTGTGTGAAGCCCTCTGCCTTTGTCCTTCAGAAGATCATAGTCAAGCAGAGAGAAAAATGTTAAACAAAAGTCAGAGGAGTTCCGGAGGTCTTCATAGAGTAGCGGATGGCTGATAGAGAAAAATATCTGCCGGAAGAAAAGCTGAGCTCTAGAATAAGAAGTGCATGTAACTGAGCCTTGGCTACCTCACTTTTTAGACTTTGGGAAAGTTATTTAACTCCTCTGTGCCTCAATTTCCTAATCTGTAAGATAGAATAGAGAAGATTTCCATTCCTGAAGGTAATTTTGGCTTTTAAACGAAATAGCACACTTAGTACTTTACCTGCCATGTATGCATTCAACAATGGCTTTACTGCTGTTATCGCTATTATTATGAATATTAATATATTTACTCTTCTTCATGTTGTCATGGCAACATACCAATGGGGATACACAAAGGATAAAAAGATAGTTCTCCCTTGGGGAAAGGGGTAGGGTGAAGGATAATTTTATATGATAGCAACTTTGGACTGAGTTACAGAAGAAAGAATGTTCTAGGAGATGAAGGTATCTCAATGGTCATCTAGACCAGCCTGACAATCAAGACATCTGACCTCATTTGAGGTCCACGTTGATGTTCAAATGAGCTTCATGCAGCCAGTTCCAACCAGCAGACTTGTTGTTTTAGCCAGAATGGTCTATATGTGTGAATTTGAATGATTCTCTCCTATTTTATGATTGTCCAGTCCTTATAGGATTTTTACCTGGCATATTAATGTGTTTATGTATGGGTCCTCTTCTAGGGGAAGATGTTGCTAAAAAGAGGGACAGTGGCCAAACCCTATAGAAGGATTAAGGCCTGGGCTGTAATAAGACTCACAGTGAGGTCAGAAGTCAGGAAAGTAGAGAACAGAATAAAATGTGGATACGGTGGTCGGACCAGGCAAGATGTGTGGAGCGGGGGTGTGCTAGCTCACAGGACCATTCAGAGCTGATCTCAACTGTTCTTAACCATGGGATGACCTGGGAAAAGTGACCCCCCAGCTCCAGCAGCCTCCAATTTCCTCATTTTTAAAACGGTATGGGTTAATGGAGTCAAGATGATCACATCCAGATTTCTGATTCCAATTACACAGTTCTCTAGAGGCAGAGTAGAAGGACTTCATCAGAAGGGTATTTCTTCATCCATATGCTATCCAGAAGTTTCTAGGTTTTTTTGAAATTTCTTGTAAGAAGTCCCACTATCTAAAGAATAGTTCCCAACACCACAGTTTCTTTTAATAAGCAGTTACATCATCCTTCTAGACACTACCAACTACAGCCTCGAAACAAATGGGTTGTTGGTTACAATGGAGTCGTTGGTTGTCAAGGTCACCCAGAGTAATAAGGTCTAGTTACATTGGGTTGGAGCCTTCTGTCTCTCAGTCCCCTTCCTTCTGCTCATGGGGCAGAACAGCAGGGCAAGATGTGCTTTCAGTTTCTACAGGAGATGCTCCATACCTCTCAGCTTCAGCCCTGTGTTCACTGAAGTGTATTTACCGATGTTTCACAACATTCCTGTTCCTACAACATATAAAAGCAAAGCTAACATATAACTTCTGTGATGAACATATTTTGTTTTTAAATTTTAAGGCTTCTTGAGGATATGAAACTTTTTTTTTTTTTTTTTTGGTGGTACGTGGACCTCTCACTGTCGTGGCCTCTCCCGTTGCGGAGCACAGGCTCCGGACACGCAGGCTCAGCAGTCATGGCTCACAGGCCCAGCCACTCCAAGGCATGTGGGATCTTCCCGGACCGGGGCACGAACCCGTGTCCCCTGCATCGGCAGGTGGACTCTCAACCATTGCACCACCAGGGAAGCCCGAGGATATGAAACATTTTTCTTTACGTCTTGTGCCTTCTTTCTTCCCACTTATACAATAGGAGTATTAGTTGGTAACATTTTTCCGTGAGGCTTGGAAACCATTGAAAGAGGAGGCATCCAGAATGTACATAAGCTATCAAGTCCCCACTTACCAGTGGCACACAAGACGTAAAGTTACACATTGAAGAGCATCCTTCTCAAAGCAGCCTATTCAAAGGTCTTGAAAGCAAATGTCATCTGTGTTTTGTCTTCATGTGTGGAAGCCACCACTGTGGCTGGGAAGGGTTTCTCTGCATTGGCTAGACTCCTAGCACCACCCTCAGTAGCCATACAACTTTGCCAGCCTGGACTGAAGTCTCAAATCTGTAATTTGAGTATTATCATGTTTTTTATAGGATTGCTGTGTGGATTAAATGAAACTGCAGTTGCCTGTCATAGAGTAAAGATCAAAAAAACTGGTGATGTCTTCCTTCTCTCCTGTTTGCAGAATGGTTTCATTATTCAAGTCTTTTTCCAAAATGTACTTAGTTTATTTTGGGGGGGCCTGAAACACCTAATACCAGTGATAAACTGAATTTTTAATTAACAAATCATTATCGAACATCTATTAAGCTCATAAAACTCTGCTATGTACCATGGGAAATATAGAGTCAGTCCCTTATTGTAAAGGAGCTGAGTTGGAATGAAATTGCAGAAACGCTTTCATAATTGAATGGCTGTGAACGTCTGAAATGCACTATTAGGAGGGTTGCTCTATGGTTGTTTGGGATTCATGGGTCACTAGGAGAATCACTGGCATGTCTGTGAGCTCCTCAAGGTAGGCACCCTGCACATGCCTGTAGTCTATGGCACACAGCGGATATCAGTGAACGTGACTTAGGTGATGGATGAAGAGGTGGATGAATGAATGAATGGTGCTCTATTTTTATTGCTATGACCAGCATTAGGCTCACAGATTTTGGAGATCAGCTGTATGAACTAAGCAAAGTGAGTACAGTAAGTCCCCTACATATGAATGAGTTCCGATCTGAGAGCGTGTTCCTAAGTCCAATTTGTTCATAAGTCCAACAAAGTTAGCCTAGGTACCCAACTAACACAACTGGCTATATAGTACTGTATTATAATAGTTTTATAATACTTTTCACACAAATAATACATAAAAAACAAACACAAAAAATAAAGAAAACATTTTTAATCTTACAGTACAGTACAGTAGTCCAGTACAACAGCTGGCATATGGGGGCTGGCATCGAGTGAACAGGCAAGAAGAGTTACTGACTGGAGGAGGGAGAGGAGGTGGGAGATGGTAGAGCTGAAGGGTTGTCAGTAATAGGAGACAGAGGGCAAGCTGCAATTTCACTCACGCCTGACGTTGATGGCACGCACTTTCACATCTTTGAAAGTTCGCAGCTTGAGGGTTCGTATGTAGGGGACTTACTGTAGTTGTCTCTGCTCCAGCATGTCTGCGACCTCAGCTGGAATACTTGAGTGAGAGTGACTCAGTGGCTAGAAGCTACTGAAGGTTCATTCATTCATGTGCCTTGCATTTGGTATTGACTATAGGCTGCCAGTGATGGGAACACCTACATGCTGCCTCTTCATGTGGCCTGGGCTTCCTAACAACATGGAGGTTTTAAGGGTGACATCTCAAGAAAGAGATCCAGGCGAGGGCAGTACCCCGTTTACTCACCATCATCAGACATCATTCACTGTCACCTCCACTCTTCATTACTCAAGGCAGCAGTTGCAGATGCCACCCAGGTTCAAGAAGAGGGGACAAAGACTCTACCTCTTGTTGAGGAGGGACAAGGTTTTGGAAGAGCAATCAGAGCTAGAAATACTGTAGCCATTTTTAGAAAATCCTCCACAAATATAACAAATATGAATAAATGAATGAATGAATGTTCCTGAGATCAGACTCACTCAAGTTTGTGCAGAGGTGGGGAGATTGAAACAGTTTTTTTTGGAGAGTTGGGGCAGGGAGACCTAGGGAATAGAATTTGATTGGTATGTTGAAGACTTAGTAGAATTTCATAAGTCAGGGGTAAAGGAAACTTATGGTCTAAAGGAATGATTCAGGGCAGCACAAGTCCAAACAAGTTAAGCTGATTTGACAGGAGAGCTGGAAGCATGTGTAAATAACTATGGGAGGGAGAAAATCCTGAAAAACTCTCACTGCTGATGATTGTGGTCTTGGAAGCTCCATGCAAAGCTCACCTTGCCATCAACATGCCTTGGAGATGGTGGAGGGACACAGGGGCCATATTTCAGGTCAACCATCAGTGAATCAGAAAAATGCACTTGAGAGAAGACAGGAGAAAAGGAACAGGCATAGAGAGTTGGTTCTTATGACGCTGGGGGATGTAAGAGAATCTACAAAACAGACAATTACTCAACTGCTTTCATTTAAAATAACACTTAAACCTTTTCTTTCCTGAAGGAAACTGAAAAGAATGAACTATCCATTTTCTTTAACATCGGAGACCAACACAGAGATGGAGAGTGCTCTCTGAGGAGAGCAATGTAAGGTCACTGCATTTACACAACTTTGTCCCCCGAGCTTTGAAAGCAGGCTGACATGCGAGGAACTTTTATTTTTCCCTCCGATGCTAATTGAATGTGCAGATAGAGGGGTACCAAAGTGACTATATTAAAATGAAATATGTCCCCCGAGTACCTGTTTCCATCCATCCTCTTGCCAACTGACCTCCACCCCAGCAGGATGATAACTTTTTCCGGCCAATAAAGCCCATTTTCAGTTATTATTTCTTTTTGTCTCTTTTCATATCTCCATGGAAACATTCCAGTAGCTGCTGGCTAGAAAATTAGCCATCTGAACTCTGTTTCTCCCTCTCTCTCGTTTTCTTTCTTTCCATGCCTCTCTCTTCTCATCAGATTAGTGAGAAAATTCAGCATTGAATCTCTTTCAAGCTCTTGGCTCTGCACAGCCTGGTTAACACATGGAAGGGGCTAAGATTAAACCTTAATTTAACTCTGTCTCTCACCCAAACGTCACCAGACTCCTGGCCCAGTTTAACTTTCAATCATTTTCTAAAAAGTCTGGAGGAGTGCGGTTCCTCACTGCCCGTGTCTCCAATGTGACCATCTTCGCCTGGTCAAATGCCTCGTGGTGAAATCCAAGATGGCATTAGGGAGGAGAAGGAGAGTGAGAAGAAATGAATATTTATTGAGTTCCTGGCATATGTCAGGCACTTTAAATGCATTATATCTTTCAATAGAACAGCCCTAAAGAATAAGTATGTGTTTCTCTAATTCTTTTCAGAGAGAGAAACTGAGGCTTATGGGGGGTGGGTAATTTTCATGTCTCAGTTCACACTGATTTTAATGGTTTCCTTGCACTGATTGTTGACATATCAATTGTCCCTGAGGCTGGATTAGCCACCAGATTGCCTAGTGACCAGCACAAACCCAGTGATCAGAAGTGCTCATGGCAACTCATTCAATAGCTGTTGTCATCCTTCATTTTCAGACAGGGAATTAAAGCTCAAACGGGTTCAATAACTTTATTAGAATTGTTGAGACTGGAACTCATTTCTGCTGTAGGTCAAAGCTCATGCTTGTGTGAACTAGATTTGTAATTTTGAATGTCTGCTCCATGGTCAATCCACCTACAAATCATACTTTCTCCATTTCATTCTACACCTCTTGGAGTACTTGATATTGCCCATTCAAAATCAAAACAAAGAAAATATGAGGAGTACGTGTCTTCAAAACGCATCCTGATAGAATGGAAAGAGTTAGTTGTGGGGTTTTATTTGTTTCTGTTTTTGACAAATTGAGACTAGTAATATTAACTCTAATAAGTCAGGCAGGCAGAGATGGGACAGGAGACCAGACCAGGCCTACCTCTAGAGTGAGAGACCCAATCTTTGGGAAGAAGAACATGGTACCCAAAGAGGTAAAGAAATAAGTAGTAGGCCAAACAGGAAGCTGCTATTCAGAAATGATGAACTTCAGAAAAACCAAAGGAGTGAAACACAGGGATGGAGCAAATGAGATTCAGAAACCCAGAAGAGATAAAAATTCAACATTAGACAAGTCCATCAGCAAATCCAGGTTATATGCATGAAGATCTGTTTATCACATTGCTGTTCATTCATATTGGAAAAATTTATATAAATACATTTTCATATAAGAATCACTGAATACATACATATACCCCTCCCACAAAGGACTATTATTCAGCCATTATAAATTGTTAAAAACATTCATGACAAAGAAAAATACTTTTAAGCCCCATTACCCTCCTCCCCAACAAATGATAAGATACAAAGCTGTTCTCTCTCTGAATAAACTCACTTGTGTAAAAATATGTAAAATGAACCTAGAAGAAATCATGCCAAAATATGCATGATGCATGACCCCAGACATAAAATTTGAGGGTAAATCTTTTCTCCTTTTTACTTTTTCTGTAATAAATATCTATTTTTAAAAGTTAGAATATATTACAAGAGGAGAGATGTGGGCCAGGACCCTAGGACAGGGCAGGCTATCTGTTGGGGTCAGCCATGTACTGTTGGTGGATGGGGAACAGTGGAGCTGGCCAGCATGGAAGAGAGTCAAGAGGCAGGAAGAAGACACACTAGTAGGTATCAATGTCTACTCTGTCCCAGACCTCTGACATACGTTATCTCACCCAGTCTTCTCATGGCCTTGCTAAATACCTATGACTATCCCCATTTTATAGATGTGAATTTGGAAGTTATCAACATTAAATAATGTGTCCAGAGTCAGTCAGCTCAAATAGTAACAATAGGTAAAATACTACTGAACACTCATGTGCCACAACACACGCTGAGAACCATCCACACATGGGTCAGGTTAGTCCTTGCTACAGACCTACGTAGTAGGTACCATAAATTCCTGGATCCTACAGATGGGGAACATGAAATACACTTGACCCCCAGTCCCATTCCAACGCAGGCTGAGACAGAGTTGGGCAGTTGACTCCAGGGTGTGCCTTAAACTACTTCAGGTCACAACCAGAAAGGTCTGCAGTGGTCAAGATAAGGATAAGACACAGAGTTGTCTGTCTTAAGAGAGTACAGTCTTTCAAATACATTTCAGCATCTATGACTAAGTAAATGCTAAAAATGAAACTGCCAGGCAATCATTGAACAAGACTGTCATGTCATTCCAGCTCCATCACTAATGTATTGTGTGATCCTGTTAGTTCTGTCTGGAATTCTATTTCATTTCCTGCATAAAGAAGGGGTGTGTTTTGAAAATCTTTGAAGTTCCTTCCAAGTCTAACCTCGTTAGGAAACACATCTCTGCTCTGAAGTCTGTGCTGGCCCCCCCTTACCTTCATGGCTTAGTATCCTTTTTACAATGCATGTACTTTACAAAATAT
The DNA here is from genome assembly GCF_964341445.2 of Mesoplodon mirus. Classification (NCBI taxonomy): domain Eukaryota; kingdom Metazoa; phylum Chordata; class Mammalia; order Artiodactyla; family Ziphiidae; genus Mesoplodon; species Mesoplodon mirus. Next base: position 182,206,489 of record NC_138979.1, read on the forward strand.
GTTAAAGCCTTTTGTTTTGAAATAATATTAAAATCACAAGAAAGTGCAAAACTAGCACAGAGAGTTCCTGTGGACCTGCCACTGAGCTTCCCCCATCGATTACCAGGAAATCGGCCTTGGTACTATTAACTAAACTACAGAGGTTTTTCAGATTTTACCCATTTGCATGCATTCATCTGCTTAGCGTCCTTTGGACATCAGGATGTGGAGACCAACAGCCATTCGTCCTTTTTCGCATCAACGACTTCTTCCTCGCATTTTACCCTCCAGCAACCTTGATCTTCTTATGGGTCCTAAGTATAGCATATTATTTGTGTGGATGGGCCCTGGATCCCAAAGTGTCTTTCTCACATCATTAGGACCCACCAGTGTCTCAGATTAAAAGACATGCCTGCTCTGCCGTTTCTCATAACCTCTTTGTGATTGCATGCTCCAAGACCAGCTCCCTTTGGGAATCTGTCCTCCTTGGTCAGGGGTCCATCCTTACTTCCTGGTGAATTCTGTGTCTAACACCATACCTGAGGCTGATTGGACTCATAACACATACTTGTGGGAGGAATGAACCAATGCAACCTGAGATCTTAACATCTATGCTCTTTGTATCTTGAAATGTGTCTTTAAAGAGCACCTCTTTCACCTTACAAAGCTTTTCACAGAAGGATCATTAATTTGGAAATGAAAAGTACAATATATATAGGATGCAGTGCAAAAAACTAAGGAAGGAAATGCATACACCAACTATCACCACACTGAAGGCTCTACAGTACCATTTTACCATTTAAGAGAGAGGCAAAACTGCTGTGCATATAATTGAATTTTAATGGTGAAAATAATATTCATTCTTACTATGCATTAGAGATACTATTTTAAAATTATTTCTAATATAAACACTTTGTCTTCAGCCCTCATTTTCCCCCTTTCTCTCCTGCTCTCAGGCACAGATTACTGTTAAGTTGGGCTAAATAATGAATGAAACAGTCAGTGTCATTAATGACAAAGTGTAATATTGAGTTGATGAGACTTCTTGTTTGCAAAGCTTTTCTCTCTCTCTCTCTCTCTCTTTTTTTTTTTTTTTTTTTTTTTTTTTTTGTGGTATGCAGGCCTCTCCCTGTTGTGGCCTCTCCCATTGCGGAGCACAGGCTCCGGACGTGCAGGTTCAGCAGCCATGGCTCATGGGCCCAGCCGCTCCGCAGCATGAGGGATCTTCCCAGACTGGGGCACAAACCCGTGTCCCTTGCATCGGCAGGGGGACTCTCAACCACTGCACCACCAGGGAAGCCCTCTCTCTCTCTTTTTCTCCCCAAACATTCCTCTGCAAGGATCCCTGGCAAAATAATTCATATTCAAGTGAGTATCTAACTGAAAGATTATGGACCCATGGAAATGTAGACTAGCTGGTCTGATATCCGAAGGAAAAATAAATAAACAAAACAACCTTCCCTTGGAATAATCACACTTACTGGTGTATAACAGTCTTGAATTCAGAAGAAGAGCTCCCATTTTAGAGCTTATGCAAGTCTCACAAGAATAAGCTCTCAACTTATGAGTGTCCATCACTGCCTTGGGGAAGGGCTTACTTGGGCAGAAGTTAATTTTTTGCTATTACAGTTGCTGAAGTGCAGCATGTCCTGACATCAATTTCCTGTCAGACACGTTTTTTGAGATGTGAAGTTCATATATATGAACATCGCCTTAGAGAGGACCATCCTTTTCCCCAGATCAAGATGATCTTGAATCAGTAGGTAGGGTGGGATGGGGCCAGAGTCTGAAAAACTAAATGAGGGCTGGAATGCTCCAGAAGCTCTAGGCTTGATTCTCATCTGTAACGTTTTTTAGTTTTATTTCACTACCTGGCAAGAGAGGTATCCTTACTTCCCCCAATCTTGGACTTTTATAGATAATAAAATTAAGACTCATAATGGTTATACAGTCTCTAAATAACCCCTGGAACAGTGAACTCAGAAGATATATATAGAGGGAATGAATGAATATTCGTTCTGGAGGTGGGATGACTTCTATCATGGGTTTGTAAGACTAAAGACCATGTGAAGAACTTTAATTATCTGTCATAACAATGACAATCAAAATTCTAATTAACTAGGTAATGTCTATTGAATTTATTCTAAATCATGCACTGAGTTAAGCCCTTTAGATATAACTACTCCATTAAATACATCACAACTATTCAATAAAGAAGATACAATGCATCTTCCCAATTTTGGGATGAGGAAATGGAGGCTCAGAGACATTAAGTATCTCACCCAGGTTCAGAGTGGTATCTAGAAACTGGCAGAGCTGGGACTGGCACTCAGGCCAGTGTGACTCACATCCATTGTTTTGGAGAACACACATCAGTGTCCCTCTTTATGAGTCACGGCAAAATCAAGTATTTCCAAGAAACATTTCTCTGACCTAATAAACGTGTATTTACTCCCATTACATAATAGGGTTTGTGGTCGTTGTTGAAATAGTAAATGCATCTCAACATCTTTCTCTTTTTGCCTTTGCTGCTGCAGAGCTGCAGGCTAAATTCATCGCTCAATCACAATAATTTTATTAGCCCTCAAAATAAATGTGTTCTCCTATTCTTCTAAATAGATTTTAAATTTCTGGTTCTGTTTTCACTGCCTTAAAGCACATTTTATTGTAAGCCCTTCTGAATCATTTTTGAGGAGATCTGGAAAATTAGGAAGAACTTTCAAATCAATTAACCTTATCTTGCTGTAAGTTAAGATCACTTTGAAGATCATGAGACAAAGGAAGTTAAGGGACTTGACCAAAATAAATGAGCTGGCAAATTCTGGAACAAAGACACTTTCCAATTTTCCCTATTCTGTGTACAATGATTATTCCATCTTATCATGTCACATTTTGGATATAGGGAATATATATTATTTTAAAAAATTAAATTTTGGGAAAGATGATCTCAATTAAAAGCAGAAACTTACTGAGTATGTTGTGTGCTTTGCCCTTCACTTAAAGTTTTATTTAGACTATTTTAATGTTGTCCCTTCAACATCAATTAATTTGTCCTAGTTTTCTATTTCTGTGTGTGATAGTCTATGTGTCAACTTGACTAAGCTCTAGTACCCAGTTATTTAATCAAACACTCATCTAGGTGTTGCTGTGAAGGTGTTTATAGACTTGGTTAACATCTGGAATCAGTTGACTTGAAGTTAAAGAGATTACTCTCAATAATGTGAGTGGGCCTCATCTAAGCAGTTGAAAGATCTTAAAAGTGAAAACTAAGGTTTCCTGGTGGAGAAGAAATTCAATCTCAAGGCAGCATTAACTCCTGTCTGAGTTTCCATTCTGGCCTGCTCTATGGATTTTGGACTTGCCAGCCCAAAAAAATCACATGAGACAATTCCTTTAAATAAATAAATAGATAGGTAGATAGATAGATAGATAGATAGATAGATAGATAGATAGGTATATCAAGATAGCTATAGATATGTATCTATATCTATATATCTTATTTTAAATAAGTTAATTAATAATTGGATCTGTTTCTGTGGAGAACCCTGATTCATAAACTGTAACAAGTTGTCACATACTAAGGAGCTTAAACAATACACATTTATTACCTTACTGTTTTTGTGGGCCAGGAGTCCAGCACACTTTGGCTACGTCCTCCACTCAGGGTCTCACAGGCTGAAATCAAGGTGTCACCTGGGTGCATCCTCCTCTGGAGGTTCAACTAGGGGAGACGTCTGTCCCCAGGTTCCCTCAGGTTGTTGGCAGAATTCAGATCTTTGTGGTTGCAGGACTGAGGTCCCCATTGTCTTGCTATGTGCTGGTCAGCTCTCAGCTCCTAGAGGTCACTCCCTGGTCCTCACTACAGGGCCTCCTTCATAGGCCCCTTCCCACTTTGAACCTCTTCCTTCAGGAAGGCTTCAGACTCTTGGAAAGGCTCACCTGATGAGGTCAGGCCCACTCAGAATAATCTCCCATTTGTTTAACTCAAAGTCAAGTGATTAGGGATTTCATTACACTCGCATAATCTCTCCTGTCATATAATCACCATGGAGTGATAGCTCACCATTACAAATCTTGTTGAAACTGAAGTGAAAGGAATTATGCAGGGTGTACACCATCATCAATCTTTAAAAAAACCCTCAAAATCCATAGCGCTGAACTATCTAACATCAAGGCCTCTTATTCCTTGTATAGTCATACCTTCAAGGCGGAGGCCATCAGCATTACCTGGGAACCTGCTGGAAATGCCAGTCTCCAGTCTCTACCTCAGACCTATTGAATCAAAAACTCTTGGGGGTGGGGCCCAACAACCTGTATTTTAAGAAGCCCTCCTGCACACTAATTGTGAGAATGACACCTGTAAAGAACTTAACTTTCTCCCTATCTCAGGTAGCTCTGCACATGGTCTTGTCTTTAAATTGTCATCTCTGTTAGCTTCACCATTTCTGAAACTTAACTTCAGTCTTTCAACATACTCTGACTATAGCCTCCAAGCTTCCAGATCACTCCAGTCTTCCCAATCCAGAAATTCTGCAGCATCACTGAGACCCCTAGTCCATCGATCCTACGGCTTTTTTTTATTATCTGGCATCCCTGGTAGTTAATAAAGCTATTTCACAAATTTCTGATTATTCTCCTTTCCAGAACATGGTAGAACTGCTCCTTGACCACCTTTTGAAGTTAGATGAAACTTTGTGATTTGCTTTCACAAATGAAATCTGAGAAGAAGTGACATATGAATTTTAATTGCCAGTGAGATTCCCTGACCCTCTTTTCTTCCCACTGCAACAACTGTGGAAGCCAATGTTGAGATGGAGCCTTCATCAACACAGGTCCCTGAGTGACCACAATGAACAAAGGCTGGATCCATCCTGCTTGAGAAATAAATGTTTGCTGTGATAGGCCATTGAGATTTGGGGCTTGTTTCTTATTCCAGGGTAACCTAGACTTTTCTGATGGGTACAGCCTCCCACCATGTACAATTTTTTTCCCTACTATGACCATAGCCATCCCTTGCAAACATCCTTCATTCCCTTGCCCATTCTCTGCTCATCAGACTACCCTAGTAACCCCACTTCCCCCCTGAAACCTGTTGGATTAGTCAGCATTCTCCAGAGAAACAGAACCAATAGGATGTGTATACAGAGAGAATCATTTTAGGGAATTGACTCATGTGATTTTGGAAACAGTCAAGTTCAAAAATCTTCAAGGTAGACCAGAAGGCTGAAGACCTAGGGAAGAGTGGCATTTGGAGTCCAAAGACAGTCTTCTGGCAAAATTCCATCTTCTTCCATGGAAGTCACTCTTTTTTCTCTAAAGGTCTTCAACTGATTGCATGAGGTCCACCCACATTACGGAGGGAAATCTGCTTTACTCAAAGTCTTCTGATTTAAATGTTAATCTTATCTAAAAATACTTTCACAGAAACATCAAGGATAATGTTTGATCCAATATCTGGGTACTGTGGTATAGCCAAGTTGACACATAAAATTATTCATCACACCTAGCTGTACAGACTGTCTTCTCTCTCTGCATGTGTTGCCAAGGAGCTGATTGTGGCTGAAGAATGTTGCAAAATGGGCTGAATGGATGCATTTCAGTAAGTGACCACACATCTGAAATAGATGTTCAATCCAACTAGACAGTACTATGTTTTCCAGGTAGATCTACCTTTCCAGCTCTGGAGATGCTGGGTTTCACAGCCATCTTTCCTCTACTATCACCCCCACCGCCACCACATTCTACTGGTGACCTCACCTTACATCTCAAAGAAGAAGGATGCAATTAGACATAAATTCTCCATCTTTATTTCTCCAGGGAGACTGGCTGCCTGTGTCTGTATTCACAATCTCTGGCTTCCCGCCATGTGATGGAATGAGCACCCATCTCATCCCTAAGACAACTCCTTTGCTTATGTTCCCTGTCCCATGCCCCTTTGCTTTCTCAAGGACTGTGTTACTCCAGGTTTTTTCGTTCTGTTCAGCATCATCAATTTCTCCCTCTCTACTACATCATTCTCATAAGCCTCCAAATCTGCCATCAGATAGCCATCCAAAATAAAATCTCCCATGCCTCCAAATGCCATGGCCTTTTTGTATAAGTGTTCACAGCAACGCCTCCCCCTAAGAGTTTTCTCTTGTGTGACGGCCATTGTATCCCTCTTCCTTCATTCACTCCTTACTGCCTCATCAGGGCCCTCAGGGACCTTCCCAATACTTTCTATTGTTATAGTAGTTTCCCTACATAGGACTTATTTTTATTACGTATTCTTGTATCTGTTTACTTACTCATGTGCGTGTTTATTACCTGTCTCAGCCCATTAGAATATAAGTGAATTGAAAGCAGGTCCTCAGGCTATGTATGCGGCTCCTGTCTGCCTACCACCATCTGAATACTGCATGGCTGAATGCCCCCAGCCCCCCTTTCTAGGCAAAATGCAACCAGCTTGAAACCTTATCTAGTAAAGCAACTGGGCTATATATAAAGGAGCATGCAGGTCTGCAGAAATGCAGTTCTGGGTAAAAACAGCACTTAACACTTTACAGAAAGAGGCAGGGCACTTAACCTTTGAGTCTAACACACCTGCATTCGCAGATTTGCCTGGGGATACTGGGGAGAGTATTTGCTTAATATTCTTCCCCATGTAAGGGGATTGCTTCCAAGCAATAGAGCAGCCTCCACCAAAGGCCAACCCCAGGCTCCAGGTCTCTGGGAGAGAAAACTGCCTGTGGCTTTGAAAAGAGATAACTGTTTTTTGCTTTGTCTCTGTATTGTTGTGGTTGGTAGGTTTTTTTTGTTGTTGTTTTGTTTGTTTGTTTGTTTGTTTTTGTTTTCAGCTTTCCCTACCCATCAAGATTATATAAAAAAAAAAAATCCTGCATCCCATTTCCAGGCATGGAACCCTAAAGCTAAAATATTCCACACACTTATGTTGTTTCCTAGGTATAATTTTTCCGACGTAAGTCTGTGGGGTCTAAGGGTATGCACAGTTTTAAAGGTTTTGAAAAGGAAAGCCAAATTGCCCTCCAGAGAAACAGAAACACTTTATCCTCTCCCAAGCCGGGGATGAGAGGGTGAGCCCCCCATGGCCTTGTCTGCACTACACATTATTCTCTCCTGACTTTGCAGTTTGAACACCAGGGTGCTCTTTCCTCTGCAGGGGAGGGGCGGAGTTGCCTGGTGCCGGCTCCCGCATTTCCACAGGTGCTAAAACCCTTCTTAACACCCTGATCACCTCACCCACATGCATTTGGTAGAAGGCAACCCAAATCCTGTCTTACCCTGCCTCACCAGGGCTTTGAGTACTTTGTAAAACCAACTCAGTATCTCCTCGTGCAACAAACAAGGTCAGGAAGCAGGCTTCGCACCCCAGGGTCCGTGATCCACCACCCTCTACGCTTCTAATATTGTCTCCTCCCAGCAGCCCTCACAATAATGGACACATTTTCAGCTTTCTCGGGTCGGGTAACTTATCAAAGAGAACTCAGGGGTCTCACGCAGAGCTGCAAGTGAATCTTAGCGGCTTACTGCAAAGTACATCATGCAAGGACTTGTGTTCCATTTTCATGGATTATGGCCTCCACCAGACCCTGGGAAATGAAGTTACCATCCAATACGTGCAGGGCTCTGCTGAGCGGCAGAAACTTTCTAAGGTAAACAGATTTTCTCCTTTTATTTCTTTCCCAGTGTCCTTATTGTTTTGAGGAAGATGGCAGAATGCACAATGCATTGCAGTCAGAATTTACAGGGCTAAGTAAATCTGTAACATTGCCATTAGCTGTAGGATGAAGGAGGTGATGGAACCACATGCATCTCGTTGCATCTCATCTCATTGATGTTACCTTGTTCCCTTCAGGTGGTTAATGTCTGCACTGGTTCCGTGAGCACGTTATTCATAATAGTTGTAACCATGCCACCGATGGAACACACTGCACACCAGACTCTTGGCTGAGGCTTCTATAAGCATTGCTTGGTATAATCCTCACTGCAGTGTTAAACATGGGCATCTACATTTTGCAGATGAAGAAACTGAGATTCAGAGTCGAGTCCAAGGATCACCATCCTGAGCACAGGTACAAGTTTGTAAGAAATGCAGAGTCTCAGGCACCCTCCCCTCTAGACCTAGAGAAACAGAACCTGGATTTTAACAGGATGCCTGGGTGATTCATGAGCACATCATAGTTTGCAAAACAATGTTCCAGGTCACACAGCTAGTCAGGAGAGCACCTGAGATTTGAACCCTGGTCTCAAGAATTCTTTCTAGTATGCAGAGCTGTTTCTTTTGTATTAGAAAAATGAGAAGGAAATTCTCTAGCTTCTAGCAGGGAGCTATTATTGTATGACTATACCATCATTATCTTGCTGGTCTGTGTGTGTGTGTGTGTGTGTGTGTGTGTGTGAATTGTTTATTCTATCCATGTAGGAATGTAGCTACCAATGTAGCAGTACCTCTGCTGTGATGGGGTACAAATATAAAGGTGTTTTCATAAATAGAGAATGCCTGCTAGTTGCATGTTCATCGGTGACACTGAAGGATTATTTACCTATCATTAAGATATGAATGCTTTATCTGGTACTATTTTGCCTGTAGCAGACATCGTATTAAACATGCAGACTGTTATGCTGTCCATCCATTGAGTTGCGTTCCAATCCTATGTAATATAATATAAATGATGAAAAATAAATCCAAGGCAATTTGTCAAGAAAACTCCCCATCCTCACTCCCCTGTCCTAACTCGGTTTTGATGGAAGGTACTAAATCCAGGAAGCTGTGTACCACTTTGATCTTCTTCAATGTTTGTGCCCAGCTCGTGTGGATTCTGTAGCACTAAGCCAGAGAGAGTACTTGGAAAGTCTTTACTGTGTATAAAACTAGTTTCTCTGTAATGGCACACTTGCACAGATGCCCTGGGAGGTGTCCTGCACACTCTGAGTCATCTTGCACTTCCCAGTGTAATTGATTCCCCAACTCCCAAACAGTTCCCTGTTCCTTACTTCCTTCATGGCCACCCTCCAGTTGTGCAAGGTTTAATAGAGCTATGTACACTATGAATTCTGCCTTGTCTTTTTGTCTGCCTGTTTTATTTATTTTGACATTTAATGCATTAGCGTTCGCTTACAGAAACACCGGAAAACAATCTCTCTTCTTTAATAATGAACGCATTCAACAAGGCAATGTGGGTGCCTTTGTCTCCATAGACTCTAATAACTAAAAAAGAAGGAGGAAATAGATTCACTTTTATCGAACACTTACTAGGAGCCTTAGTACTATGCACACATCACACACTCAGACACACATATAGACACACATGACACACACACAGAATGCACACACATACCCATATATGCACACATATGCAAACACACATAGGAAACACATCACACACACAAACACACACACATAATGTTACTGAGCCCACAAACAGGACTCTGATAATGGTATAAAACTTAGTCTGGGGCTTCCCTGGTGGTGCAGGGGTTGAGAGTCTGCCTGCCGATGCAGGGGACACGGGTTTGTGCCCCAGTCCGGGAAGATCCCACATGCCGCGCAGCGGCTGGACCCGTGAGCCATGGCCGCTGAGCCTGCACATCCAGAGCCTGTGCTCCGCAACGGGAGAGGCCACAACAGTGAGAGGCCCGCGTACCAAAAAAAAAAAAAAACTTAGTCTGCAGTTAAGAAAACTGATGCCTATATTTCACAAATAAAACACAAGTTAAAATCCTCTGGTATAATGTTTTGTTTGCATTTATATCAGCAGCTCTGAGGACACTTTTCTTCCTTTCCCCGTGTCTAGAGGGAATGTTCTTTATTGAAAGCAATCCATGTGTGCATTTATTTATTTAGGCCAATCTCACTCCTTTGGCTGTTGATTCTTTTCATCTCACACCAAGATGTAACTAAAGCATGGATTTCTGAGCATTTTTGTTCATTATGAATACAAATGGTCTCTTCCAATCTTTTGAGATGTGCTCGCCCGAACGGAAAAAAACAGGGTGGGGGGATTACATCCAGAGCATATAATTTTGAGTTTGACTTATTGTTATTGTCTTCTTGTCAGTACAATTTCTTATTGATTACAAAATTATCAAGTGTTGTTGGGCTACTAGAGAATTTTGAGCTTGTAGTGATGACAAGAAGCACTTGAACAGAGAAACTCTACCACCAAGCAGGTGGAGACAAGTGTTTGCATGATGAACTCTTGGGATGTGAAGCCACAGGGGTTTTATCAGGAGAAAAGTCAATGGGAGACTAGTAACAGGAGGACAGGCTGCGGCTGTATGCATGGCGACCCCCTGGAAGCAGGGAAATATCGTATATGGACCAGAATGTCTAAGAATCGTAGCTGCTGTGACTTTGGGGACAGTCATGTGCTAGCAAACCTTGAACAACAGGGGCTCCTGGAGGAAAAAAAAGATAGTCTTGATCTGCAGCATTTGCTGATTTCTGTAGTGTAAACATTTCCACCATGGTCAGTTTCGAGCTGTCAGTGGGGTGTCACTGAACACAGATTTGGTAAGAGTTGCACTCAACTGTTGCCATTTGAGGTGTGTGTTGCCTCCAGCCCACCACTGGTTTGGGGTTTCTTTCCTGCACTTTCCTGGGAGCACCGTGTGTTAGTCGGAGAGTCCTCCAGGAAGTGGACAGCAAAATGGAATCTAAACTGTGAGAGATGAATCAGGGGAAATGCCCGTGAATGCTGAAGGTGAGAAGGAGCCAGAGCTGGAGTGGGAGGGGGGGGGCTTTCCGGCCGAGATGCGGGTCAGACTTCTGCAAAAGGAGAAAGGGCAGGAAGGAGCGTGGGCTGAGAAAGCTCTTCAGAATGCAGTACAGCGCTGAGAAAGTCTTGCCCAGGCTGATGCAGGGCCCCGAGCAAAGATTCCCCATTAGTGGTGATCTGTTAGAAGCTGAATGCCCCAGTTCTAAAGTCCTCAGTGGAACTTCTGGTCTTTGACTGAAAGAGACTGAGAGAGAGAGAGATCGCCTTGGCGTGAGCACCACACAGGATCCTGGACCCAGAAGGTGTGGCAACTGGAGTATGTCAGCTAATTACCACCCTTTCAGAAGGTTCTATCTTGAAAGGAGATTTGAGAAACTCCTTCCATGGCGACCACACATCTGAAAGCAGAGGAACATAAGGAGAGGCAGCCTGGTGAAGGAGGCCCACAGAGCTTCTGTATCAAAATCCCTGGGTTATGTATTTTAAAATACAGATTCCTAGGACTTTGGGGCTGTGGAATCAGAATCGTTGGTGCATTCTACATTTTAAACAATCTTCCCAATAATTTTTTTTTTTTCAGATCAAAGAAGAGTAAAAGAACTCCTGGTTTGGTAGCCAGATCTTGCCATATCAACTTGGGGAAAAAAAGAAGTTACTTTAATTTCTTAACTGCAATTTTTTCATCTATAAACTAGATGTAATAATAAAGTGATGAACTGGATTTTCGTTTTTATTCTTATCTTTTTCTTTCTGATGATAACCAGATTATAGATATAGTTGTCTGTTAGTCAATCACTGTCTGTGATGACAAAACCATGTCATAATCTTCCATATCTCTCTGAATGCATTCAGTCTTACCAGATTGTAAAGGTCATTAAGATACAGATCCCTTACCTATGTGTTTTTTCTGGAGGCTATTGGTCTGAGAAGCCCAGAGTTGCATCAGGAATAAAACAGATATAAAATTTTAGAAGGACTGTCTAGTAAGTCAACACAGAGATTGCGGAAAGGGCAGGTTCTTTGGAGCTGGATAGAGCCAATGACTTAAACTTTCTGAAGCTCAGTTTGTCCATTTGTTAAATGGTTATACGCCTACTAATTGTGTGGTTCTTTGTGAGGAAGGAGAAGGAATAGTGATATATGAAGACAAGTGCATCTTTGGGTGCACTAATCCCATTGCTCAGATGCAATGCTGAGGAAATAGTGCAGAATGCCAACACCTTAACACCAAGATGTTCATTACAGGATTATTTATCATTAAAAAAAACAACTTGGGAAAATTCAATTGTCAAGTAAAGAAAAAACAATTTATTCATGGTTTCTTAATACCGGTTGCACATCAGTCTCAAAAGAACTAAAAAATACTGAGAATTGTATTCCATCCAAGAGACTCTGAATAAACTGGTTGGGCTGGGGGTGGGTTGTATCCAGGCACTTGAGTTTTGCCAATGTCCCTCCCCCTCATCTCAATATGCAGCAGCCCAAATATGATAGAATGTTTTAAAACCATAAATATAGTGTTACTGAGCCACTAATATAACACATACAAGGCTTATACTAAGCCCAGATAACAAGAAACACCAACAATGTCCAAATATATGTATAAATAAGAGATCAGAAAGAAATACAAGATGATCTATTGTTTCTGACCAGTAAAGGTGTTTTTGTTTCTCTTCTCACTTTTCTGAACTTTGAAAACTTGCTTTCATAAGCTTGTATGACCTTAATAATAATTATAAGGAGAAAGTGTGCATAGAACTTCCGACAAGCTGATTATCCCACTCCAAACTAAACATATCAAGTCAGGGACCCCTTTTGTCTGTTCTTCTGCCATCCTGGTCACTCCTCGTTCTCCCACATTCTACATCTCCTCCAGAATGCGGACCATGCCTTTTACGTCATTATATATCCACCCCCTAGTACAAAGCTTGGCATATAAGTGGCACTGAATAATTATTTGTCAAATGAATAAATAAATGTCTACCTGACATTTACATAGTATTTAAATTGACTTGACATACCATGACTCCATAAATGAGAGAGAGAGAGCAAACACTCCAGATCTCATTTTCCAGGGATATGTGTTCATAGCTGCGGGATCGTGATACAGTGAGGCTGCTTATTCATTCTATTGGTTTGAGCCTGATTTTTAATGTGTCTATAAAGAGAGCTTTTCAAGTTTAATTGCAGCATCACCTTCTTCACGCTCACCCTTATCTCTGACCGCACTTTACTCCTGGTTGCTCAGCCTGGATTTTAAGACCCTTCCACACATAAAAAACCATCCAAACAACTTTTTCACGTCATCTTCAATGAATTCAGAGAATGCAACAGTTTGCACCCTCCTCTCTGCACAGTTTATGGCTCCTGCTTTCACTCTACAAGGCTGCAGTGTATCAGTTGATAAATATCTGTCCTACGACTCTGAGTGTGACAAACTGTTTCCTTCCAAGATCCACTCGTCCCTCATAACTTATGAAGCCAAAGAAAAAGCATTCAAATGTGTCTTGGGTTTTTTTTTTCTCCTTAATTCTACCAAATTTCTCAACATGGAGATTTCTGCCTATCACCCCACCTCAACTCCTATGTGATTAGATTCAAATTAGAGCACACACACACCTCTTACTGTAGAGTGATTGTTGAATACGGCCATATATCCATATATCGTGATTGATATTTGCTTGAAGGAAGGCAAGTGAATTAAAACTGAATATAGAATTAATGCAAAAGGAAAGGCATCCTTAAAGAAGACAGGAGACCTGGTTTCTAAAGCTAACAGTGCCACTTAAAATGGGGCGGGTGGCAGTTAGCAAATGCCAGAGCGTCTCCTAACTTCAGTTTTCTTAACTCCAGAATAAGCATAGAGACACCTACAGATGTTTTCACCTTTAGTTTTTAAGTCATTCTTAAAACCATGAAGACCACCTGGTGAGCCACTTTATCCCTTCATTTATTTAGGCAAAGTTTATTAGGTGCATCTCAGGCAGGGACCATAGTAGACACCAGGATAGGGTCACCCCCAGAAAGTGTCAGGCCTCAGCTTTGGACCCTGTGTTTAGAGGGTCCTCCTGAGCCCTCCTCCAGCCTCAACCATTCCCTCAAGGTGAGGATTTCCTGGGGTCAATGGGATCAGCCCATCCAGAGCCCATCTACTTAATTCCCAGAATTCCTTGCCTAAATCCCCAAGCCTGCTTCTTGTCTGTGCAGGTCTCTTCCATGGCTTCATGTTACTGGGAGGATGGTGCCTCCAGTGGGCAAGGATCAGCTGTCTCCTATGGGTTGTGTGGTCCACAGACATGCCATCTAGTGATAAATATTAAAGACTTAATTTGGGTAAAATAAAGTAGTTGGAAGGATTGTGCCATCACTAAATTTTCCTTTATACACATATACACATATGTACATACATGCACAGGCACACACACAGAAGGGCATGCACACTTAATGTGCACAGACATGTGTGCACAATGCACACATACATGCATGCATATACACATATTCACACATACACACAGAGAGACACAAAGACATGCACACATAATACACACACGTACACCTGCACACAAACTTACACACTTCTCGTCTTAAGGCATTTGTTCCTGGGGAGAGAAAAGCATGTTCACTGGGACCAAATGACCTGTAAAGAATAAACTTAAAATGAGACATAATCCCATGACTCAGATACATCCACTGTTGGTATATAATGTTGATTATGCTGCCTTCTCAGTTTTACCATTTACAAAGTCTTTTAACATACATGCTACATTGGATACAACATCCCTGTTAGACAGGATTGTTTAGATTCATTCTTCAGATGAGCTGACTGAGGCCAAGGGAGAGTTCCTATGTTGCCTGAGGTCAGTCAGCCAGCCCGTGGCAGAGCTGGCACTCAAACCCACATCTTCTGAATCCAGTTCATGGGGCCCATGATTTTATCCACCAGGCTCATTTTCAGGATTTACCTAATTGTCACATTATATAGATAGACATGGGTAGATGTACAGGTATAGGTAGGAATCTGGTTCGGATATAGATACAAGTGGTTTCTCAAAACACCAAGAAATTAGAGGAAAATATTAAAAAACAGATCATATGATATTTCGTCAAATCCAGATTTATCCAGAACATGTTGTGTTATAGTCGTATCCAGATGGGTGTAAATCCAGGTGAATCCATACATACTGGTATAGACAGGGAAAAACAGCTTCCTATACCCGTCCTTTCCTCCTGGGAGTGGGCTCCCTACAGACAGGGAGGGGTCTTTAATTCACACTCAAGAGCATTAGGACAGCATGGGGTAGGAAAGAACTGTTCAGACAGAGACCTTGTCATCATTATGGCAAGCGGAGCTCTTGAGGCTGGATGGGCCTCCCAGGCCTGCCTCCGCTCTGGACATCTCCTCTGGTGGACTTTACCTCCGGCTTTTGCTGACATTCATAATTTAGAATTCTGTTTCTCACACTTTTCTAAAGGGGCTATGATCGAAACTCATAGAAGAATATCTTATTCTTTGTACCGAAAGGACGAAAGAGTTTAATACAACTTGCAAACAAGAAAAATGTAGAGTGTAAAAAGGCAGGACCTGCAAAGCAGGGGAAGGCAAGGTTGTGTGTTGCCGGCTGTGTTGTTATTGGGATGGACAAGAGCACAATGCTTCAGTTGTGTTGGGGGAATGAGGAAAGCGTTTCCAAGTATGAACACGAACGGGATCATTTCTACCAGGGCTTTGCCTTCCCAGCTCTGGCAGCCTCCTTACAAGTACCTGGCCTGTTAACCTGCTATGTTATTAACATGCTCCATTAGCCCTCATCCACAATCTAGCATTCATCCCACGGATTACTTCCCCGAGAGAGAATAGCACCTTTCCACGTGCCTTCAGTATTTCAATGGAATAAAATGAAGTCACTAAGTACTAGCTGCATTTACAATTCTGAACACTCAATAGCCACCTGCCTGGAAGGTGGCTCAAAGGGGGAAAGACAATTGAATAAAATATTGATCAATGTGTATTTATATCTCTACTTATATAACACTTTAGTAGATCAGAAATCAACTGGAGTTTTTCAAAAAGCACTCAAATTAAAGTTTTATTTTGCATATACTGTTAAAGACGGGAGGAAAAAAAAAAGCTCTCTGAAACCCTCTTTTCCTCATGGGGGTGGGCTCCCTGTGGATGGGGACGGGTCTTTAATTCACATTCTGGAGTTCAAGAACAAGGCAGGCGCTCCTTTTAAAAATATGTAGCCATATGGAAAAAGGAAACAGTATCCTATTTCAAGAAGCCGAGTTTCTCCTCTGTGCCCTGAGGCTTGATTTTGGAAAACATGTATCCACACACAGGGGGATCAGACCACTGAGGTCTGAAGCTCTCTCTCTTGACCAAATTTACAGTCCACACTAGCATGCTTTTACTCTTCCATGGGCTTGGTTAGCATGATTTTGCTATTCCAGCAGAGTCTTCTCCAGGAAAATGGCTTGATTCTTTGATTGTTCACTGCAGCGGCTTCTTGGAAGAACAACCAACTCTTCTTCAAGGTAAAACAGCAGCAGATAATTTACCCTCTAACATCATTTTAATCTCTTGCTTCAAAAATTCTTACTTTGCTTTTTCCGACTATTCTGGACAGTTGTATCAGATCCTTACCAAATACCATTCAAGCCTCTGCATTGGAAGACCTGCTTAACCAGGATTTATAACCCTAAATCAGTTCCAACCTTGCCTTCCCACCTTCCCAGCACTGCCTAAGCTCTTTCCAGGTTCTCCATTACTTCAGTAAGCAGTAGACTTAGAATTTTCTTGTAAAGTTTGTGTAACAGGTTGTGGAGCCAACATGCAACAGGATAAAGGTCTCAACTGTAGAACTGATGTGAGCATTGCATGTGACAGTGGATACACAGACTTTTCCATCCTTAAGCACAGAAAAATCTTGTCATTCTTCTGGAACATAGTCTACAAAGGGGTAATGGGGGGTGGAGCATAGTCCTCTATTTGTAGCTTCTTTATGTAAATATTGGTCTAAAATATATACATTTTAATATGGATATAAAATACCAATAAATTACACTAATGGTTCACATTTTTCTTACTTTAATTAATTTACTTTGTTGCAAAATCAAAATGAATGTGACTTCATCCCCAAGAAATATTTCAATTTAGGAAATTTGCTTCATCAAGCCCTAGGTCCTTGAACCATTGTCTGTAATAAATTCTTAATTTTAGAATTTGATTTTACAAATTACATGTGCTATAGAGCTTTATGCTTTACAGTTTAACATGAATTTTTTGAAAGATAAAAAGTCATGAAGTAAACCACAGGAGAATTAAACTCTTTAGTGGCAACTATCATTTATAAATAGAAGAATTGTAGAATCATAGCTTTAAAAAGTAATCATTTATTTACTATGTTCATTCAAATAATATTTTTAAGCATCTACTGTGTGTTTATTACTTTTCTCAGAGCCTCGGAACATGGTTTTAAACTAGACATAAATCCTGCTCTCAAATAGTGGGTAAGAAATGTGAACAAAAATGGACACAAGCAGGGCTTCCCTGGTGGCGCAGTGGTTGAGAGTCCGCCTGCTGATGAAGGGGACACGGGTTCATGCCCCGGTCCGGGAAGATCCCACATGCCACGGAGCGGCCGGGCCCGTGAGCCATGGCCACTGATCCTGCACGTCCGGAGCCTGTGCTCTGCAACGGGAGAGGCCACAACAGTGAGAGGCCCACGTACTGCAAAAAAACAAAACAAAACAAAACAAATGGACACAAGCAGGCATGGACAAGGCAACAGATGAAAAGTTTCCTGAGAGTCGCAGAGTTTAAAAAACAAGAAAATTCAAAGCTAAAGGAGGTCGTTTCTAATTTCTTTTGCGGGGAAGAAGGTGAGGAGACATGAGGGAGGCATTAGATTCGGAAGTCTTCCTAGAGAAGACTTGAAGTCTGGGTCAGATTTAATCATGCAGGCATGGATACAGGAGGAAGTCCCAGGGGGTCTGAGACCCTAAATGAGCAAAGACAAAGAAGAGAGAAGCAAGACCTGGCTAGATCCATGTGGCCAGAGCAGGGGTGTCAACAGAGTATCAGTGGGAGAGGGATACAGCTGAAGAGATGGTAGGTGGTGTCTTTGAAGAGCTATGACAGTCTAACGGATTCATACCACCAAATGGAAGATCGATGTATACAAAGACTTGGAAGTCAAGTCAATGGGATATAGTCGCTCAACCTTCTAGGCATTCATTTCAATAATATGATTTCAGTGCCTCCTGTGTGCCAGTCCTGTTCTAAGTGTTGGAGTTGAAGTGGTGAAAGAAGTCAACATAATCCTTACTCCTAAGGGGCTACCAGTCTATTTGGGGGGAACCACCATTAAACAAATAAGTGTACAAATAATTGGTTTGTTTTTTTAAAGGGAATGGACATAGGGAAAGGGAATAACAGAGGTTCAAGGGGGACAGAGGATCTTGAGAACTGATGCCCAGTGGAATATTCTGCTATTCTTCAAAGATAGACATGTGTTGTCTGTACCTCGCGATACAATAACCAATAGCCATATGTGGCCATTGAGCACTTAAAATGTGACCAGTGAGACTGAGCATCTGTATTTTTAATCTTATTTCAGTTTAACTAATTTGAATTTAAGTAGCCACAGGTGGCTAGTGACTATTATATTTTGCTTCTAATTACACATGCATGGAATAAATGTCAAGCCCGTTGACAGCAGAAATCTTTTCTGTCTGGCAATGTTTCTTTAACCAGGTCCCCACTATATACTAGCCATGCAGAATTGAATGCCTCAAGAAAACGTCCTTGTCAGGTTGTGTGACAAGTCTATGAGAAGGTCGAAAGGCAAACCACCGTCCTGTTTGGGGAATCGAGAGACTGCCAGTGAGGAGACAGTGAACAAGAAATGTTTGTCAAATGAATGAGCAGAGGGCAAGAGTCCCTGGAGACAAGCCTTGCTGGATCCATAGGGTTTCAATGGGTGGAGCCTGCTGGTTGGGCTTTCAGCTGGGGGGCACTGTGGGTGACTGAGGACGCTGAGGTGTGAGAGTGGTGAGGGTGTGTGGAGAGCTGCCCACAGGCTTACATGCTGCAGCTGCTTGCCCTTCCTGGAATCTTGCAGCAGAAAATACCTTCAGCAGACACCCACCCTACCTTCCCAGGATCTGCACATTTAGCCTGGGCAATCCAGGAAATGGACAAGAGGATGAGTCTTGATTGTTGAGCATCAAATCAAGGCTGTGTGGTCATTTCCCTGCCATCCCCAGTGTAAATTGTCCTAGTTCCACAAGGAGAGCAGGGCCACTCTCATAAATAAATCCCCATGTACTGGGGATCAACCAAGAGTCAAGTGCTTCTCAAGCTTTGTCACAGTCAGCCTCCCAATAACACCAAGAGGCAGGGGTGAATATCCTCTTTATACAGATTAGGAAAGTCTCAAACAGTTTATGAGACTTGCCTGAGGGTTCCCAACTGCTGAATTGGAACCTGAAACTCACATGCAACAGCCTCTGACCCCAGACCCTCTTGCACACCCCTAAGACATGCTCACATCTGTTTTGATGCTTGTTATGTCCCAGGTGTATGCCGGCTGCAGGAATGTGAGTCATCACTGCATTTCCTGAGCTATTTGAAGGATCACCATGTATAGATGAGGAAACTGAGGCTTTAGGAGGGGCCTGGCCCAGAGCTAAGTGACAGAGCTGAGATTCCAATTCGGATTTGCATGACCCCAGAGCTTACAGTGTCTTGGACGTCTTGCTCCTACCTCGTACAGCTGCAGATATGGACGTATGTCTTGTTTTAAGCCCCTTTATTCACAGAAGCTGGGATTGCTTGGGATCGGTGCTCACATATTCTGGAGTTGGAGAAACACGAATGGGAAAGCCAGCTCTAAGACAAACTGAGTACATGGCAATCAGAGTATTCATAAGGATGATAACAATAAGAATATAATATAATAACATATACTATAGATCACATATGTCATTATATAGATTACATTAACTATATGATTATTCAATACTATATTATAATACATCATTATCACATATATCATGTACAATTCATATTTAAAATACATAATGTATGATATAGTATAGTTATATTATATTAATATATTTATAATTTATCATAACACAACAAAATATATATGTATATTTTATTCATTTGAGATATTATGGTATAAGATGATATAGTTGTGTTTATTATATAAAAGTATTATATATTATTATATTAACAGATAAGATGTGTACATATGGCACACATGTGATATATGTTGCATCACATTGTATTAATGATATACTATATTTCTATATTAACATGATAACATGTAATGTGATATAATAAATAATATAACATAATACAATACAATATAATATACAAATTACCAACATTGGTAAATGAGCCCCCTGAAGGCCAAGTACATTGTCTAGCATCACAGAGCTCACGAGGGTCAGAGTTTGTACCAGAACCAGACTCTTGGCCCTCAGTTTGAGCCCCTCCACCAGGCTCTGGCGTTGTGATTGCTGCCCCGCCCCCCATCCACTGGGCTCCCATGTAATTATGTGAGGATCTCTGTCCAGTTCACAAGGTTGCCTGTGCCCCACATGTTTTCGGCACTCACCAGTGTTCCCAGGGGCTGTCACCCCTGAGTGTTCTGGCTGTGGGTGGTCCCTCAGGCTCAAGCTCTATATGAAAACAAGGAGCTTTTAAACCTGCGAGGAGACCTCTCATTCCCCTTCCAAGGCTGGGCAGGCCTGGAAGTCACCTGTAAAACTGATGGGATTTCAGAAAATAAAAATAGATTCAATCACAGTGAAGCGACCTGAGGGTTTGGATCAGGTTTCTGCACAAAGGGTGATTAACCAAATGCCTTTGCTGGAATGTGGGTGGGCTTGGCAGGAGGTGAGATGGACAGGAATGAATCTGTCTGCATACTTGGGAAGTGTTTTTAACTCTCCTTTTCACTTAAAAAAATATTTCTAATCAATTCCACTTACCTGTTTCTCCTCTCTCTGTTCTTCCTGGTTGACAGGGAAATATGGTGAAAGGAAAGAGGCCTTGGAGTAAGACCATCCCTTAACGCTCTGTGTGCTTAGGTGACTTACTTTCACTATCTGAGGTTTGGTTTCTGATTCAGTAGGTCTGGGTGGGACATGAGAGTCTGCATGTCTAACAGATTCCAAGGTGAGGGTGCTGCTGTTGATCTGGGACTGAGCTCTGGTTGCCCCTGGACTGGGAGAGAGAAGTGATTTCCTCAAAGATTCACAGCAGGTTAAGACCAAGGGCAGAGATCAAACCCAGGAGAAGTTGAGAAAACTATTATTTGCAGTTCTTCATGATCTTCCTGTATTTAAATTATATACTCATGCCTTTGGTCATGTGACTTTTCAAAACCACCTACCAAAGTGGTATTTCCCTGCCCCACTGATATCCCACTCAACCATGTGACTTGCTTGGGCCAATGGAATATGGCAGGAGGAGAGTGAGCCTGTTCCAAACCAAGACCTCAAGAGACAGTGCCTGTTTTTGTTGACACTCTGGGATTCCTGCCATTCGCCATGAGCAGAGCATGCCTCAAACAGTTCCAGTCCAAAGAGAAGAAGGAAACACATGGTGCAGACTTGACTCTGATGGTCAGTCTGGGTGCAAGTCCAGCTGACCAGCATCTAGAATCAGGACTGCTCAGCTGAGGCCAGCCTAGTTCAGCCAAACTGCAGATGACCTGTGGACCCATAAGTGAGAGAGTGTAGTTGTAAGCTACTGAATTTGGGGGTAGTTTGTTATACAGCATGAATGCAGCAATAGCTGACTAATACACACTTGTGTCTTAGCAATACATGAAGATCATCTTTCAGTTCAGAAAGGCAAAGAAATGTATCACGTATTAAGCAGCTACCGTGAGCCAGGACTGTGCTTGTAAAACTGTATCTAGGAATTTCTTGTTTCAATTATTTCACTAGGTGTCTCTCTAAACTCAGTACCTTAAAAAAGTGGTTCCAGTAGTTGCAGCTTTTATTTGTATAAGCTCCACTCTTTAGCAATATCCCTCAAACTTCATCTGGACCTGTCTTGGATAGCTCCCTCAAGCCTGCCTGGTATGTGTCTGTGCTGTTTATTTTTAATTATTCTGGCATCAGAGGTCACCCAACGCTCTGCTTATAGTCTCTTTAACTACTTGGTATCCACTGTGGCAGGGTTTCATCCCAACACACACTTGAAAAAAAAAAAGAGAACAAAAATAAAACATAAAGTCTCAACTTTAAGATGTAGGAGATAGGCCACTTGTTTTGTTCCTGCTCATTTTAAGGGGGAGGAAAGATGAGTGTCTTTTCTTCTTATGAATAGGCAGGATTGACATTAAAAAAAAAAGAAGTACTTCAAGAGTTGAACTCTTCCACTGGACACAAATGCAGAGAAATTCTGTATATCTTTAAATGTTTTATATGTTCCCGTCATATATAATTTATTATGTTGTGAAACTGAGTCCTTCTTTGAATGAAAATTTTACTATCAGAACCTGGGGTACTTTAGTTTGATGATTTAAAACTCTCAATGCACTCGTAGCAAATAGCACGTTTTTTATGACAGTGTGTTTGTCCAAGAGGTCAGCTTTCAGCACAGTCGGAAATTTCCCCCAGTAAAATGATTTCAAAGAGAAATATGTCTCCCAGCCCAATTCTTCTTGCAGAAAATGCAGGTGCAATTCCAGATAGCATTGGGTGTCCATCTTTCAAGAAGACACTAGGCAGCAGGGCTGCTCATTCATCTTGTGCTTTTGAACTGATGCTACAGAGAGATGCACTTTGAATCTTGTCTTTGCCCTCATTTGGCTGAACCTCTCAGTTTTCAGCCATAACATGATGCTAATGATATCAACTTTCAGGAATTTACTTGTGAGGATTAAATGAGATGGTAGTCTGTCAAAATGTCTGGTCCATAATTATTATTACGCCACATTATCCTGCAGACTCTGCTTTGAAATGAAATCAGCTCCCCAATGGGATGTGACAAAGAACAATATAAAGAAAGAGTCCAGTCAACTCGTAGGCGAAGGTTTAGGAAAATCCATCCAATACTGCAGAGATTCAGCAGCCAGTGGAATGAACAGTGAGGGAACAAGTAAGGGAATTTCAGATACAAAGGTTTGGTGAAAAGAGTGGTGTGCATTGAGAAGCTTCATTCTGGTGTCCCAACCTCAACCTTTACCTTGTCCTCTGCCCTGCGGGGAGCTCCTGATTAGGAAAGGTAATAAACTGTCATCTATGTAGCCAATCAGAGAGCCAGCCACTCAGTCACCCATCCTTCCATCCATGCATCCATCCATCCACTGATCTGCCCACCTGTCCATCTAGCTGATTATCTATCCATTTCCTCTTTCTGTCCATCAATCTACTCTGCAAGCAGTGAAGAGGTCCTAGACAGATACTGAGATAAGCTCTGCAAACACCAAGATGTAAGTCCAAGCTGATGGTCTCCGGGTATTTAGAGATTAGCTGTGGGGAAAGTCAGGTAAAGTCATATTTTCAAGGCTGTGTGCTCAACGTTACAAGAGAAAGGGCATGGGATGTTAAGTAAGCATAGAACAGGGACAGCCTTTCCAATCTAGGAAAATCCAGGAGGACCTGCCAGGTACTTGGGCTGAGGACCATTTAATCATCAAGTGGGTGATATGAGAAAGGCATTCCAGAGAGAGAGAACAGACACCGGGATCAAAGCACAGGATCTTTCAGAGAATAGTGTATTAGTCAGTTGGAGCTATTGTAATAAAGTACCATAATCTGAGTACCTTAAACAACAAACATTTATTTCCTCACGTTTTCGAAGCTGGAAGTTCACAATCAAGATGTCTGCAGGGTTGGTTTCTGGTGAGAACTCTCTTCCTGGCTTGCAGACAGCCCTCCTTCTCCCTGTGTCTTCACAAGTCTCTTCCTCTGTGTTTGCAGAGAGAGAGAGAGAGCTCTGGTGTCTCTTCCTCTTCTTATAAGGACACGGGTCCCATCAGTTCAGGGATCCACAATTACGGCAACATCTCACCTAAATTTTTTTAAGGTCTTATCACCAAATACAGTCATATTGGAGGTTAGGGCTTCAACCTATGAATTAAAAGGAATGCAATTCAGCCCGTAACATACGGTGGGTGACTACGTTCACATAGCTGATGCTCAGGAGGCATGCGGGCAAAAGAGGGAAGGTCAAAGGCTGGAGAGGTAAGCAGGGATGCTCTCAGCTCAGGGTGGGCCCTGAGTCCACATAAACATGAACAGCACACAGGTCAGAGAAGGGGCCTAACTCTGGCAGAAAGAAATCAGTGAGGAGGCTTGAGCTGCTTTAGAGTTTGTGCTCCATTCAGACACCCCCGGCCCCCAGAAAGCACAATGGCAGGTCACAGAGCCATGCTTATTAAGGTTTCAAAGCTTGGCCTCCCACTGATTTCTCCCTGAGCGGGGGGCTTCCAACTTCAGAAACCTGCAGATTTGATTGGAGAATGACTCTCTTGAAATCCAGGTGTACGCTGATGGGGTTTGATTTAAGATTTCATCCCCTTCGAGATGATCCGAAGTGGAAACTCTCTCCAGAGGACGCTAAGTTCAGTTTGGAGATCTATGGAAACAGATTAAAACCATGTGCCTGAATCCTGTGAAATCTGCAAGAGCGGGGTGCTGGGAGGACAGCGGCCTGTAGTTCGATGGTGAGTCGCATCCTCCAGGCTCTGTGATCTGTGTCCCCTGCCTCCCGAGGAAGCGGGAGTGGCTGCCCTTTCGCCATCGGAGCAGGCCCCCGTCCCCTGCTCTTATCCTCTGCTGAACTTATTAAGTTGGTATCAAGTCAACGTGTCCCTTCTTGATAGTACACAAATTCTCTGAGGGCTGCAGAATTCCGCGTCTGTCCTCTTACCTGTCACTTCAGCCGCCTTTTAGTGATGTTAAAAGAAACCTTTACTGTCACTCACGTCACCCACTCACTTTGTTCTCTGGCAGTGACACTCTTGTTGTGTTTCTCCCACTGCCACAACCAACTCCCATGAATTAGCATTCGCCAAATTTATATGTGCTCATTAGTTTGAATAAATTTAAAAGCTGCTGCTCCTGAGTTTTCAAAATGTAACCAGGCTTTTCCTTGGATGTAATTGAGGCATCTTTAGAAAAGTAAATTACAGCCTGACTCCCAAGTAGGCATTTTATGAGTTTAGAGTCAAGGGGTCTCTTTGGGGCATCATATGAGCTATAAATACCTGGGGGATGGGGAGGAATAAAATAATTAAATCCCCCCAGTCAATTCTGCCTTCCCTGTTCAGTCTGCTCCTTCCGTCCTCTCTCACACACACATAGAAAACCACAAATGGCTACCTGCGTTGAATGGAGACCCCAGTTGTACTCTTTTCTGCTGTTTTAATAGATGGGCAGTGGGGTGGAGCCTGTGTCTCTCAAAGCCACATCTCTGGGCCAAATGCACTGGAACTGCTGGGGGATGCTTGTGAAAGATATGACTTCTGTGCCTCTCCTTAGACCTCTGGCATCAGAACCACCCCTGTCCCCACAGCTGGGTCCTGGGAGTCTCTGTTCATTACAAGGATCACATCAGATTTTGATGTTTGCATACATTTGAAACTTGCTCTAGCAGTGGGCTAAACACAGACTTTGGAGCCATTTTGGTTTAGGAGATAACCCAGACTCCACTGTGTTCTCACATGACGATGCTAGGCAAAGTGTTCACTCCCTCTGAAGGGACTGGTGCTCAGCAAATAGTGCTTTTATAGTGATGAAAAGAGATATTCAAGTATATGTCCTTGTAGGTAATTGTCAGGCTGTCGAGGGCAGCTGCCAGAGGAATAACTCAGGTCAATATTCTATCAATCGGAGTCAAGTTGTTAATTATGGAAATCAGCTGCATGTTTGAACTCCTGGGTGAGAGGCTTCAGTCGAGGAATATTATTTTAGCACCTACTATGTGATAGCTGCAGTTGTAGGTGCTGGAAATGTGGCATCGAATGCCCTCCTATACATAAATAAGATAATAAACTAAGTAAGCTAGCAGCAATAAACTACAAAAGTATAATGCATCGCATTTTAGATGGTGATAGTCCCTTGGAGAAAAATAAAGCATGTTATTGGTAGGAAGCGCCAGATATGGGATGGAGTGAGGTGGGGGCTGGGGGGATGCTTCATTGAGAGGCTACATTTGTGCAAAGACCAGAGGAGGAAAGGACACCAGCCAGAACTATCTGGAAAGAGGTCATAGCTGTCCCTATGGCAGAGGGGCTAGAAAGCCAGTGGGGTGGGTCAGAGAGCTGCTTCTCCAGCAGGAAGACCCAAGTAGGAAGAGTCCAGGGAACACGTGCCCATGTGCCCAGTTCCCCTTTGTCCAAAATAAGCTCAATAGGCAGCAAGAAAGCCGGAGAACTTTCTGGAATTGCAGCACAAGATGGAGATGCACACCAGGCTTCAAAGAAGTGGCCCATTTATCAGGATAAGGATGGACCAGCAGCAAAGTATGCTTTAAAGCCCTAAGGGTGTTAGAAGCTCCAAGAAGAGAGAAAGTCCATTTGAGAGAAAGAGAATCATTAAATCCCCATCAGGTAGATGTTTTGCATAGGAATAATAACAAGCATTATTTATCAAACACCTACTATACTCTGGGGAAGACACCAGGAATTTCACATATGCTAATCCTCGTAAAGTAGGCACATTGTAAAGGAGGAAGCCACGTCAGAGATGCAGGGAGGAGCCCAAGTTTGCAAGCAACAAATGTACTGCCATCTTCCGGTCTCCACCTGCTGACTCCAGAAACTGCCCTACTTCCAGCCCCAGCATGTTACCTTGCACCCCTGAGCCCAGGCAATATGTACAAAAAGAGTGCTACTAAACACCAGAGGACAGCGTAATATTAACACACAATGGCTGAGAAAAAGCTAGCAAACAACCAAAATGAATTTTGCTTCTGACACAGAGACAAACCCAGGCATTTATCTCAGACACTTTTGTGTGTCCAGGGCACCCCCAGTCCCAGATCCCTTTATTTGTACATCCATGCATCCACAAAGGCATCTTTGAACAGTAGGGCCTAGTGGTTAAGAGCCTTGCAGCTTAAGACTTAATGCCTGGAACTGAATCTGGCTGGGCCATTGTGATTCTCTGTGCCTCAGTTTCCTCATCTCTAAAATAGGGATAATAATAGTATCAACTTCATAAGGATGTTCTGAGAGGGATCAATGAGATTATCTATGTATCAGGCTCAGCACCAGGCCCGGCAAGCTGTAAAAAGTCATGAACCCTTGCTATTTCTTAACTCATTCACTATTCCATTCATTGTTCACTTAAACATTCTAATAATTCTAACAATTAACCAAGTTTAAGAAAACTCAGACTTGTGAATCCCACTCAACCATATATAAACCATTTAAATTATTTTAGGTTTTCAGCATCCTCTCTCCCATGCCCAACATACACGTGTACACACACACACACATACACACACCTCTCATTCTTATTTCTCTATTCTACTGCCCACGTGGATAGTCTAGGGCATAATCTTTTTCCATTCCATGTCTCACCTGCTCTTCCCTATGGCAAGAGCAGCTCTTCCTATGGTGCAGAGGGCATATGGCATATGGCACCTCCTCCCTATAGACTCCCTTCAACACCCAGGCACACTTAAGTGTGCTTCGCCCTTCTCTACTAAGTCCTACCCTTCTCTCAGGGCACTGGGGCCCTTCCTAAACCCTGGTATAATTCCATGCTACTCTTGAGTCTTTATTCCCAGACTCTGAATTCCTGGAGACAATAGTTTATTAAAATTTGCTCTTCGGGTCTTAGGATAATACCTAGAATTTTGCTGGCACTTGGTAAGTACTTATTGGGTAAAATCATCAATTCAAAAGCTGGACATAATTCAAGATAGGTTTGTCTCAGTTGAACCAAAAACCTAATAAAACCCTGTCATCGCAAACAATAGACTTTTAGAATTCATCTTCATCACAACCATAGTCATGTCAATCATCTTTACATTACTACCGCCATCATCTTCATCATTTTACATCATCAGCACCACCATAGTCTCCAACATCTTCATTCCATCACCACCACCACCATTATCTTTACATCACTGTCACCATCATTCTTTAAGTTCCTTGTGACTTCCAGCACTTGGCAAATATTTGAGGAGCTCTTCAAAGTTCCTTTTTGACCAGGGCTTCCAAAGCAGTTTAAGTTTTATTTATTCAGGGGGGATCATTAATTTTATCCAGTCCGCTAGGAGGCAGGGCTTCAGTTCTGTGGATGAATTGAATTATCTCTCCACTGTTTCAAATTAGTAGAATAAAAGAAGCTGGATGTTGGCTTTGAGTTTTATGTGTTTAGGTATTTCCCCTGAGCAGAACTTCAAGGGAGCTCTAACTCCCATGTCTGTAGCTGCCTAATTTCCTTGCAGAATCTACCATCTATCCTGTGACTCCTCATCATATTAAGTTTGACGGTGCATTAAATTCTGAGCTGTCATGTGCTCCCTACCTGGAGATTAAGCCCGTACTTGTGTTTCAGTTTTGGGAGATGAGTATCTGTAGTCTTTATCTGGGGTCCTTCGGGAAGTGTTTCTCCATAAAAGACCTTGAAGTTCCCTGGGATGTAATGTGGTCCTCTCAATAAATAGTAACACCCTTCCCTCACTGTAAAGTAACTCTGAACCTGAATAATTTGTGGGACATGTGGCTGAGACAGGGATAAGTCAGTCTTGAGGATGACGTTTACAGAAGTCATTGATCTCATCTTGAAGAACACACTTGGCTAACACATCAGAAATCTCTTTACTGGCAATTCACTTTAATGAAAAGCATGGACCTTGGAAATATGTACTTATATATGTATTTTATATGAAGATTTTAAAAAATGTTTAAAAGCATTGCCTATTTGAAAACCTCTTTGTTAAAATATATAATTTCTAATTATAAAAGCCCAGACCTATTCTAAATTAACCAGGTTAGTTAAAGTCAGAGGAATCTTGGGGTGTATTAGTTTATTCTGGCTACTGTAACAAACTATGACAAATCGGGAGGCTTAAAACAATAGAAATTAATTTTCTCACAGTTCTGGAGGCCAAAAGTCTGAAATCAAGGTGTTGGTAGTGCAGTGCTCCCTCCAAAGTCTCCAGGGGAGCATCTCTTCCTGGCCTCCTCCAGCTTCTGGTGGCTCCTGGTGTTCCTTGGCTTGTGGCTACATCACTCCAGTCTCTGCTTCTGAGGTCACATAGTCTCCCTTTTTTGTCTTAAAACTCCCTCTGCCTTTCTCTTCTAAGGATATATGTGATGGCACTTAGGGTTCACCTGATAATCCAGGATAAACTTCTGTCTATAGCCTAACTTTATCATATGTTTTGCATTATGAGGTGATACATATGGGCTCTGGGTATTAGATCATGGATATAATTTTATGGGGGCCATCACTCAGCTCATGACATGGGGTAAGTAGGTGTTTGGTGCCAAGATACAACAGGGTTCAAATCAGAATAGCAATTACTAGCTTTGTGGCACAGACATGTTACTCTGGTTTCCTTAGCCTCAGTTTTATTTTCTGTTAAGTGGGGTTAGTAACTTCTAATGCATAAATTATTTCAGAGTAATTCAATGAGGTGATGAGTTTAAGAGCTACTTTTACGTGTAAATCTAGAGCTCAGTGTAAGGGGAGATGTTTAATGTGTGTTAGCATTGATAGTGAATTCACATCCAGAGTGTTTTTACTTCCTTTTTTTCCTGTATGTCAATCTCAGACTCAGTTTCAGCTATGCATGGACCATGCCCTGTTACCTCCTCCAACATCCATCCACACAAACCTCGGTTTCATATCGTCTCCTAGGTGGTCATGAACAGCAGGTGGGTAAGCTCTGGGCTATGGAGACTATCTACACATATAACATAAAACTTGGTTTCCCAAGAGCTTCCCTGTACTGCTAAATTGGATTCGACTGAAATCAAAAGCCTGTGAAGAAAGCAGAGCAGACAGGAGAGTGGAAGTTTCAAGAATACTCCCTCTCAGAAAGTAACCACACGCACTAATTGCCCTGTGGAAATGCCAGCTCTGAATCCCGGATCTGCCCAGCACTTTGCCGTGGGTGAAGTTCTTCATGACTCTAGAGTAGACTTCCTGGGTTCTAATCCCACCTCTGCCCTTGTTTGTGACCTTGGTCACATCATGTAGTCTCTCAAAGTCTCTTTCATCATTTGTAATGTGGGGATATACTAGTACTTACCTTGCAGAGATGTGGGGATTGCATGTGTTATGGTGTGTAAAATGCTCCGTTAGCATCCTGTTAAACACAATACCTAGACATTCACTCATCCATCCATCCACCCACCATTCCACCCATCCATCCATCCATCCTTCCAATACATATTTGTTGAACTAGGCACTGTTTGAAAGGATGCAAGCAATTTAGAAAGCAAACAAATAAAAAACAGATCATTTCGGAAAATGACAAGTGCTAAGATTAAACACAAATACAGACACAGGATAATGTGCAATTGAGCCTTGAGGTCCTGAATAAAAGGGATCTGGAGAATTTTATGCAGGAGCCATAGGTGACCTTTGCTTATGAATAAGGGGTAAGGACATTTGTTGCTTTATCATGTTTGTGTTAAATATGAAGAAAGTCACCCCAAACTCATTCCCTGTACCCTTAGAGGAAACTCTATGCCTTACTGGTCTCTGCTTTCTCAGGTGTAGAATGTAAGAGCTGTTCTCGATTGCCTACAAAACGTGATGCCAGAATCACCCTTCACCCCGTCACCTCTCTCTGCAGTGGATTCCAGTTCAGTTCTGTCTGGAGACTTGACTCCACATGAATCTCTGGGATCATTTGGTTCTTACAGGGTGGAGTCAATAGAGAAATGACCCCCAAAGTGTTTATGTCCTAACCATCTTGAACTGTAGATATGTTACCTTACATGGAATAAAGAACTTTGCAGATTATCCTGCATTAGCCAGATGAGTTCAATGTCATCACAAGTACCTTATAAGAGGAAGGCCAGGAGGGTCAGAATCAGAGGAGGTGTGAAGAAGAAAGCAGAACCAGAGATTTGAAGATGTTATGATGCTGGCTTTGGAGAAGGAGGAAGAGGCCATGAGCCAAAGAATGTGGGCAGCCTCTAGAAACTGGAAAGGCAAGGAAATAGATTGTCCCCTAGCGTCTCCAGAATGAATACAGCCCTGCTGACATCTACGTTTTGGTCGGTAAGACACATATTGAAATTTTGACCTCCATAATTTTAAGATAATAAGTTTGTGTTGTTTTTAAGCCAGTAAGTGCAAGGCAATTTTTTACAGAAGCCATAGGAAAGTAATGTAGAGAAGGTTTCAGAAGAAGTAGTATATGTTCATAGAACCAGAACCTACTGCCCTCAAGATCCATCCGTATTGTTGCAAATGACAGGATTGTCCTCTTTCTCATAGCTGAATAATCCTCCGTTGCATATGCATGTAGACACCACTTCTTCTTTATCCATTCAACCATGGAAGGACAGCCAGGTTGTTTTTCTAACTTGGCTATTGTAAATAATGATGCAATGAACATGGGAATGCAGATATCCCTTTGCGAAACTGACTTAATTTCTTCTAGATATATACCCAGGAGTGGAATTGCTGGTTCACATGGTAGTTCTATTTATAGTTTTCTGAGACACCTCTATACGTTTTGTACAGTGTCTGCACCAATTTACACCAGCTCCAACAGTGCACAAGGCTTTCCTTCCTCCACATCCTCACCAGCACTTATCTCTTGTCCTTTTGAGTACAACCATTCTAACAAGTGTGAGGGGATATACATTATGGTTTTAATTTTCATTTCCCTGATGATTAGTGATGTTGAGCACCTTTTCATGTACTTGTTGGCCATCTGTATGTCTTCTTTGCAAAAATGTCTATTCAGCTTTCTGCCCATTTTTAACCAGATTGTTTGTTTTTCTGCTATTGAGTTGTATGAGTTATTTATATATTTTGAATATTAACTCTGTATGAGGTACATCTTTTGCAAATATTTCCCCCATTCCATAGGTTGCCTTTTCATTGTACTGATTGCTTCTTTTTCTGTGCAGAAGATTTTTCATTATGCTAAGTGAAATAAGTCAGACAGAAAAAGACAAATACTGTATAATATCACTTATATGTGGAATCTAAAACTGTTAAAACTCATAGAAAAAGAGTAGAATAGTGGTTACCAGGGGGTAAGGGAAATGAAGAGATGGTCAAAGAGTACAAACTTCCAGTTATGAGACAAATAAGGTCTGGAGAGAGATATAATGTACAGCATGGTGATTATAGTTAATAATACTGCATTATGTACTTGAAAGCTGCTAAGAGAGTGGATCTTAAATGTTCTCACCACACACAAAAAAGAGTAATTATGTGATGTGATAGAGGTGTTAGCTAATGTTATGGTGGTAATCATTTTTCAATATGTAAGTGTATCAAATCAACACATTGTGCATCTTAAATTTACATAATTTTTATTTCAATTATGTCAGTAAAGCTGGGAAAATAAAATTAAATAATAAAAAAGAATCTACTGTATGACAAACACTGTGCTGGGCATTTTTTAATATTATGTTATTTATTTTTCAAAACACCTCTATGAAGTCATTTCCATTGTAGAGATGAGATACTGATGCTCAGAGAGGTTAAGTGCTTAGCAAAGGTCACACAGCAGGTGCATGAAGAGAAATGTTGGAATTCTGGAGTGATTCACTCATAACCCACTGATCTCCCACCACCCTTTGTTGCCTGTCTACCTAATTGTCTATCCAATTTAGTGTCATGACTGCCCAGCTGTCAGTCCTCATTTGCCATGCCAGCCACCTCCTTCCCAGCACTGAAGCAGCCAGATCTCTGCTTTACTCACCACAGTTTTGAGCCTACAGCTCAGGAAATAGAATTCTGTGCCTGGTGCCAGTTTGCCTTACTATGTAGCTTCCACGATCTCAATGCCCCCCCACCTACTGGCCACATTCAATAGTCTCTGAACCAAAATGGTGCCTGTTACCGAGTCCTGGTCCTTCAGCATCAGCTGTCCCCTTGCAGGACCCTCATCCCTCTCCTTCTCCTTCGCCACCTGACAGCCTGGACTTCCTCCCATCTGAGGCAGCCTCTACTGGCCCGCTTCATCCCAGGGGCCTCTTGAGAGCCAGGGTGGCTGGTCTCATGTGAACCATTGTGGTCCCCAGTGTGGCTGATATCCACTGAGAGGCAGAACTAACCCCAACTAGAAACTGGGGTTCCAGAGATGGAGAAACCACGATCTGTTGCTTTGTTCTGCCCATAACAGCCTAGGTAATTCTAAGCAGTTTATTTAATCGTTCTAAGCCTCAGTTTCTTTATTTGCAAAATAGTAGCTGTACCTATCTCACCAAGTTCTTTGGGGGATTAAATGAGTTAATGCACTGTAAAGCACATAGCCTAGCCCCCAGCAGATAAATAAGCTTTCATTATTTTTGAAATACAACTTTCTATTCTGTTACAAGGTTTTGAGTGTCCTAAAATGCTACGATCCTTGGATATATGGAAGTCACATTTTGAGGGTCCCGGTATATCATTGAAATAGTCAAAATAGAATGAGAATGATAAAAACATTATGACTGGGCTTCTAGTGTTTGTAATCTACTGTGACTATGTCAACTTGTTAATTAGTTGGAAAACTTAAGCACAAAACAATTAACCCTTGAATACTCTGTCAAAATTACCTATGTGTTCTTGAGAAAGTGACTTGATACCTCTGGTTCTGAGGTTTATCAAATGTAAAAGAAATGTGTTGAACCACCTAACTGTGTATGTATCCTTGCAGCTCGAGATTTCAGCTTCCCAAGGAATAGCTGACCTTCTTCAGACTGAATTATCCAGTGTTCCTTCTGAATTTAGAGAGTTTCAACATTTATGTATGAGAAAGACAAGAAATCCTAAAAGACCAATCAATTTTAATTTAAAAAAATGCAGGACTTTACTTCACATGTTGGGATAAGGACATTATGTGTAGTACAGTATTTTACAGAGAAAAGGTGTTAATTGATTTAACTGGGACAAATCTTGTAGAGAAATAGAAGGCTCTTTCAAGGGCAAGGGACCTGTTTTCTTTTATTTTGCGATACGCGGACCTCTCAATGTTGTGGCCTCTCCCATTGCGGAGCACAGGCTCCGGATGCGCAGGCTCAACGGCCATGGCTCACGGGCCCAGCCACTCCACGGCATGAACCCGTGTCCCCTGCATCGGCAGGCGGACTCTCAACCACTGCACCACTAGGGAAGCCCTATGATGGTTAATTTTATGTGTCAACTCAGTGGGAACATAGGGTGCTCCAATTAAACATCATTTCTGTGTCTGTTTGTGAGGGTGCTTCCAGAAGAGATTAGCATTTGAATTGGTAGACCGAATGAAGCAGATTGTCTTCACGATGTGAGTAGGCAATGTAAGTGGGCATGATCTCGATCAGTCGAGGCCTGGGGTAGAATGTGGAGGAAGGGGGCATTTGGTTTCTCTGCCTGACAGTTTGAGTGGGATGCCAGTCTTCTGCCCTCAACTGGGACTTAACACCTCTGGTCCCTTGTTCTCAGAACTCTACCATCAGCTTTTCTGGGTGTCCAGCTCATAGGGACTTCTAGCTTCCAATCACACATGAGTCAATTCTATGTAATAACTTGGTTCTATTTCTCTGGAGAACCCTGACTAATGCACCAAACAGTCTTGTGGTATTGGCAAGGCACAGAGCGTCAGTGCTTCTGCTTTCTGAATTCTGCAATGTATAGAACCCAATGGATCCAGAAGATTGTTTTGAGTGAAGAACAAACTGGAGAAAAATGTTTTGTAAGGTTTCTAATGTTAACAAGATTGCATTTGCTGTCATTAAGTTTTTGTTGTTGTCACCTAGTATACTAGAAGAGGATTCACCCTCCAAAAAGAAAGCTAAAATAGTACGAGATGTGGATATTTGATCTGCTAGAATTTTGCATGTGTTCTGAAAACAAGATCTGAGCAACTTAAGCCCTTTCTATAAAGCAACCATGTACCTACTATGTTCAATTTTCATTTCTTTAATTATTTGTTCATTTTTGAAATGGTTGCAATAAAAAATAATATAGTGAATATACAATTAAAAATACATGCAGCTAGAATGTTATGACTAGAGGGGGAAATATGAATAATGATTCCAACCTAGAATGACTAAGTCGACTTTCCAAGTTGTTCCAGAGCTTTCTGGTGTTCCAGGTAAAGTGGAGGTACAATCAGTCATTCAACTTTCATTGTTGGTGAAGAGGGTTAACACCAATCTCTTGGGGTAAACTGATATATTTTATAGCTGTGAATTCTAAAAGTAATTTTTTAATTAAGTGTTTTATATAATTTTATATTTTGAAATTGAGACATATCACAGCATAGTATTAAATGCACATAATATTATGCCAGTCTCCTTTCAGTTCCAATCCACTATAAACTAGGTTTATGACAGTTAAATATCATTCACTTTTACTCTCAGAAATACAGTTTCCTCGTATGGTAGATAGGCAGTGGGAAGCAGCCGCATAGCACAGGGAGATCAGCTCGGTGCTTTGTGACCGCCTGGAGGGGTGGGATGGGGAGGGTGGGAGGGAGGGAGACACAAGAGGGAAGGGATGTGGGAACAGATGTATATGTATGACTGATTCGCTTTGTTATAAAGCAGAAACTAATAAAAAATTTGAAAAAAAATAATAAAATAAAAATAATAAAAAAAAAGAAATACAGTTTCCTCACCATGTGCAGAGGACTAGAGGCATTTATGGTTAGCATGGTCTCTGGTGCCTTGTAAATTCTCAGTATACAATTGTTGTTTTTATTGCTATTTTTATTATCATTATTTGGAAGGCCAGGAACACTGAATGATGAGGTAGACAATATCTCCTAAACATAATTCCAGCAAATGGACTTCTGGTAGTAGACCAGGTTAGATGATCAGAAGAATGTCTTGGCTGAAATACTACCAGATCTGAGGTTAACTAGAAGTTAATAACAGAAAACATAATTATAATGATTTTCTGGACTTGATAGAATATAAGGGACATCTCTAAAAACTAAAAACCGACAAACATACGAAAAACATGACTGAGCTGAACTTGAACATGGAACTTGAACAATAAGCAAGTCTCCATTGAAGAATCGAAGTCTAGACCCCAGTACAATGGAGGAGCCCAACCTGAGAGCTATAATCTGGACCAGGAAGCTTATAAGGAGCCAGAAGTAGTACCAGTCTGTAACATCCTCTGACGTTAAGAAAAAGCAAATGAAAATCCTCTCTGGAGATCATAAGTAGGTCTCATACACACACATATACAGAGTTATACATATGATGTAAAATAAGTGTCTGTGAAATATTTAAGAAAATAAAATTAGAAAAAGGATAAAAGTCTATCAAACATGTCTATGAAGAATTGATAAAAAATAACCAATAATACATTTATAAATAAAATTATTGAATTTCAAATCCCCATGAATGGGTTAAATATTGAATAAGACACAAATGAACTGACAATTTGGGAACCACAATGGTAAATCAGAAGAAATACCCAGAATGTTTGAAAGAGAGGCAAGAAAATTAAAAAAAAATTGAAAGCAGTTATAGAATACAGAAATTAAGAATACAGAAAATAAAGTGCAGTGTATATCAAGCAAGATTAAACAGAAGAACTTCACACGTAGATACACTGTAAAACTGTAGAACATCAAATAAGATTCTAAAAGCAGAGAGAAAAATATAAACCACCTGACAACAGACTTCTCAATGGAAGTAATGGAGACAAGGAGACAGTGCAGTAACATCTTTCAAGTTTTGAGAGATTGTAGCTTTCAACCAAGAATTGTGTAGCCACAAAAACTATCATTAAAAATAAAAGTAAAATAATATTATTTTATGATAACTCAAACTTATGGCCATTATACCGCTACAAGGTAATTGTAAAAGATATTCTTCAGGCATATAGAAACACATTTTAGAAGGTAAAATATCTGGGGTCCTTATATTTCTTTTTTGAAGAAGTTTAAGATACTTATTAGCTTTAAACCTTGTTAAGTATAGAGGACAAAAATTTCAGGTGTAGGTATTGAAAATAAAGAAGTTACATATATAAATTTCAAACCAATGGAGAAAAAACCCCAAACAATTAAACTAGCAACAAAATTCCACAATTAATTCCCCTACACTATCCTACCCAGAAAATAAAATTCTAGAAAACTGAGTAAAGAGTCATAGATACAGCATTATTATTAAAGGCATCAAATAAAGGTTATAAAGTAGGATGCGAGGAAAAAGCCCAATGCTATGAACAATCTCAATAAATATAAATGGATTGAATTCCATTAGTAAAAAGTTACTAAATATAAGACTTGTTAAAAAATTAAGTATATGTTATTTACAAAGGTATACCTACCTAACACGACAACATAGAAAGGTAGCAAAATATATAACAGGCAAATACTAACCATATAGAAATTAGAAAAATAGAATTTAAGACAAAAATGATTATTACGTAGAGTGACAGTCTCTATATAATGATTATAGGTGGCAATTCATCAAGATACATCTAGTATGATTTGATTTCAACATTTAACATATTTTCAAAATATATAAAGCAAAACTGATAGAATTACTGGGAAGAACTGACAAGTACACCTTTGTAGTGAGATATTTCAAAATTATTATAGCATTCAGTTACACACACAATCTCTTGGTAAATATTTATTGAACATCCAGATCGTAAATGCTTATGCTCATTTCTTTGTAGCATTAGACTGAAGCTGATGACATAAAATTTAAACCTTGTCAAAGTTAAGAAGCTCTGGGAAGGACTAGCATATGTAGGTCAGCAATGTAGTCTTCCAAGAACTAAGCTGGCTGTAAGGGGCATGTCAGAGGTAGCAGGGTTATGAACACACAGCACATTCCTTAAAGGAACCTCCAAAAGTTCCAGGCTTTTGACAGGAACATAGAAGCATGCCTATCTGATGGTACCTTCTCTGAATACCTAGAAAGTGTCCAGATTCTGAATTAAGGTGAGAGTGTTCAGTTATAAAAGCCTGTTGAGCATCCATGGGGCTGCATTTTGCTGGCGTATTTGAGGGTCCTAAGCAGAACCCTTGTGGATGGAAGGTCCTCATGCCCTCCCTAGAGGGGGTGTGGGTCTCAGCAATCCAGGGGCCCCTTTAAATCGTAGACTATGCATGTACCACAATGTTCATTGCAGCACTATTTACAATAGCCAGGACATGGAAGCAACCTAAGTGTCCATAGACAGATGAATGGATAGAGAAGATGTGGCACATATATACAATGGAATATAACTCAGCCATAAAAAGAAACAAAATTGAGTTATTTGCAGTGAAGTGGATGGACCTAGAGTCCATACAGAGTGAAGTAAGTCAGAAAGAGAAAAACAAATACCATATGCTAACACATATATATGAAATCTTAAAAAAAAATGATTCTGAAGAACTTAAGGACAGGACGGGAATAAAGATGCAGACGTAGGAAATGAACTTGAGGACATGGGGAAGGGGAAGGGTAATCTGGGACGAAGTGAGAGAGTGGCATTGACATATATATGCTACCAAATGTAAAATAGTACGAAGCAGCTGCATAGCACAGGGATATCAGCTCGGTGCTTTGTGATCACCTAGAGGGGTGGGATAAGGGAGGGTGGGAGGGAGATGCAAGAGGGAGGGGATATGGGGATATATGTATACGTATAGCTGATTCACTTTGTTATACAGCAGAAACTAACACAACATTGTAAAGCAATTATACTCCAATGAAGATGTTTAAAAAAAATCATAGACTATGTTTAATCAACAACAAAGCCATGCTTTCAAACTAGGGGGAAAAAAGGTTCAGACATGGATGGCAAGGCCTTTAAAAGAAAAATTGATTTTGAGACCAATGGCCTGAGTTCCAGTTCTGACTCTAGTCCTTAGAAACTTTGTGAAGACTCTTGCCTTAAGCAAGTCAATTAAACCATGAGTTATGATACTTACCTACATCTCCAGTTTGCTTACCTATGTCCCCAAAGCAGGATACAAATGGCAAGGTTTGTCATCCTTGTAATCAAGGAAGACAAGCACACAGACAACCCTGACTCATTTGTGGAATATGCTCTAAGGAAAGAGTAGAAAATAAGGTTGTCAGACAAAAATCTCAGCCAAGAAAGAACTGCTTTGAATATTGTCAGAATAGCCCAGGTTTGATTCCTGAGGAAGCATGAGGCCTTGTTGGAGGTATTTGGGCAGGGAACAGGATGCTTAAATATCTATGATATCGAGAATGAATTGAAGTGGATATTTATTATTTTGTCATGTCAGAATAAGACTCTCCTTCTGAGAAATGCTCTTTCAAGTCACAGTGTTCTATTGAAGTTCCCCAAATAGTTTATTTTATTACAAACTGGTCAAGTGACAGAAGCTGAACCAGTCAGTATTCTTCTTGGAAATGTTTTCTAACTTAATCTGAAACAAAGAACTAACATTCTTCTCTAGTGACAACAAAATGGCAATGTGATTCCCAAGTACTCAAGGGCCAGGATTCTCGGTCTTGTCAGTGCACTGCCTTCTTGTCATCTTCTGTTTTATAGCAGTGGGGGTGACATGACAGCCTAGCCTTTCTGTTGGGTCTTTCATGATACTCTGACCCTAACCTTAAGCCCTAAACCTCCTCTATGTATCACCTCAGCTGTTTCTCTCACATCGTCACGTTCGTTCTTCACAACAGATGTATGACTTTGACATTGCTGCTGTAACTTAAAGGTGAGGAGTGCATAGACCAAGGTGATCCAGCTCAAAAGCAGCGATACCCTTTTTCCAACACACCCCACTGCATGCTGCTTGCATCTGTATTTGCCCCTGCGTTAAACCCAGAGCAGGTTGTATCTCTAGTTAGTTCCCTGGTTTGGATAGAATTCTAATTCTAGCAATTTACCAATCATGTTGGGGATGGGGAGCATTTGTGTCACATTACCTTAAACACCATTAGCCGGAAAACACACACACACACACACACACACACACACGTGCACACACACACACATAGAGGCACACACATACACACATACACACATACATATACACATACATACATACACACAAACATGCGCACACATACACACATACAGACACATATACACACATACACACACATATGCACACACACATACGCACACACACACACACACAGAGCATGGAGGGCTCTAAAGCCATTTTCCCTTTCTGTTAATGACAGGTGCTTTGAAATCTTATGTTTCACATTGGCAGTTAGGTATTGAGGGAAAAGTCTTTCCTTACTCCATGGAATTAGTGCTGATCAAAAAATGGATTTAATTTTCAA
The DNA here is from genome assembly GCF_964341445.2 of Mesoplodon mirus. Lineage (NCBI taxonomy): Eukaryota > Metazoa > Chordata > Mammalia > Artiodactyla > Ziphiidae > Mesoplodon > Mesoplodon mirus. The sequence goes on from NC_138979.1 coordinate 182,246,564, forward strand.
GACAAGGCACTGAAAATCAGGTAGATTAAAAAGCAGGCATTGAAAGCCTGCTTCTCAATGTAGCTTTGGAGTCAGAACTGTTCCTCCTGTCGTTGCTAGAAAAGAAATGTCTGCCCCTGGTCTGTCAGTTTGCACTTTGGCACTTGAAGATTCAAATGTGATCAGATGTGGATGCTTTTCCATAGCTGCATTTTAAAGAACTTGGAATTTTCAGTTTGATTAACACATTGAGAAGATATATATTTTACTTAAAACAAGGATGCCTGATGGGATTTGGGGGGAAAAATTCCAAAAATGAGGCCATACTGGAAATATTAAATACAGATACAGTAGTAAAACATTCAGCTAAAATAGCAATAAAATGGACCTCCAATGGGCCTCTTGAGGAATTAAAAAGAGCAGCTTCATTCTGCGGGTGTGTTCAGAAAGAAATAAATCAACTCCGTGCTGCTGAGTAGAAATAAGACCCGGGTATATCTTTATTTAAGATATGTAGGATGCCAAGTCAGAGAAATGTGGAGGAGAAATACATATTGTTTTTGAAACAGAAACATGAATATGGTTGCAATTTTAATGTTTCTTGCTGGAAAAAGGTCATCTTTGGCGAGGTCGGGGTTTTCTTAAGGTCACTTCACATAGAGATCTCTGCCTTCCTTTGACATTTCATCTTGCAGAGACCTGACTCTTCTGACACATGGTATGGGTGCTTAGCACACCCCATGGCTATTTCTATCAACATCTGTGACTCTTACACGGAGTGGAATATGCACTGATTGGAGATAAAGATCCACAGTCTCTTTGAAACTGGATATTGAATTGAGAGAATGGAGAAAAAGGTTTTATTATCATTTAAAGGGACAGTGATCATATTTCTAAAATAAAAGTACAGCTCCAAATCCCTGGGTGGGGGCGGGATAGGAACAGGATATAAATACAGGAAGTATGATGTTTGCTGTTGCCCTCCACCACGAAAAGTATACTTTAAAAGAAGATGAATTTAATTCATTTCAAAATACGAACAGGTCACCTCTTCTTTTAGGAAAGGCAGCCCAGATTTATAAGTTCCTAATAATGTTTTTAATTAAATTGTCTGAAGTTACTTACTAGCCAAATAGATTATAAGCATATGACCACAGTTAAGTCCCTTCTATGATCAGAGCCTCAGTTCTATGTCCTGTGGAGCTTACAAGGGTCATATCTAATCCTATGTCATATGTCTCCAAGTGCTTTATAAAATAGTCTGAAATGGAAGGAATCATTATTATTATTACCTTTCATAACTGATGATTATGACATTGATTTTAATAGCTGGGTATAATATAACTAGGTTTTCTATGAGGAACTTAATCTAAAGAAAATGCAAAGGAAGGAAATGTCGTTAAAAAGTGAATACAAAACAAGACGGGGTTGCTAGGGAGTTGATACTGCATATATCAAATTAAAGCTGAGCATTTTTCCTTATCTTTTTCCAATATTGTGTTTTTAGACTTGGTAAATAATTGAATCAGAGTAAAAAAAAATCCTTTTTCTCTTACATCATGGTTCAGTGTCCTTTGCTGTCTGAACATTTCACTAAGCAAATCATCCAATCCCACCTACTGGAATTGGGGGTTTGGATCCCTCCTGTGTGATAACAGTAGCCTCAGAGAAGAAAATCTTACCAAGAAGCAGGAAAAGTTGTAATACATGGGTTCAGGATGGTGGCGTGTCTCATTCAGAACCCACTCCCATCCCACCCTCACTGTACCCCTCCTCAGATGTGGGATCTGCGTGATTCTCGCAGTATTGACTGTTCTGCCCAATATTTCAGCAGGAGGGAAAGGTGTGTGGCAACCCTCCAGGCTGTGGGGGACCCAGGTGTTCCCTTTCTGGAAAGTATCCAGGTGCCCGCCCCCAGGGCTCAAAAGAGATGAATATCCAGGTGTAACTGCAACTTCTGTTTCTTGTTGTTGCTTCCCAAGCTGCGTCCTCCTGCCTACACCTGAATGGTCTCGGGCAAGTGCCATGAACATACTTTCATGTTCTGCCATGTGCAGAGGCCAGAGGCCACGAGGGAAGGCTATAAAGTGTTTTGTTCATTCATTTAGGCTAATTAGGAAAATAGAGCGTGAAAGTTCTTCTCCTGTATCTCCCTTGGAGGACCTCCCAAAACAGTTCTCTAAAGACAGAACTTTCCTGCCTCATAAGCCAGAATGTTCTTCCTTTCAGTAGAAAGAAAGCAAAATGCCATGCAAATAGCTCTGTACACATTGTGCAGAGACCATGTTCCAGCTCTCTCCCTGTCTCATTTCATTGGTTCACTCACTCCCTAGGGTCTCTGTCTTTGGGGAGCTCATTATCTAATGGGGGACATTCATCAATAACTTGAAGTTAGACGGACAGTGGTGTTGAGTGCTACAAAGAAGGGCATAGTAGGAGACGCAGGTGTGAAAAGGGGATCAGGCTTGGAGCCTTAGGGAGAGATTCCTGGAGAAAGCAAAGGATGTACCAGCATCTGTAGAATGGTGAGGAACAATCCGGCCATGGGGAAGGAAAGGGCAGAGCCTAGCCCAAGCCTGGAAGGAGCGCTGACGGTGCTCGTGGAGAACGGAAGGAAAGAGTGCAGCACTGTTAAAACGTGGTCCCCGGGCCTCCCTGGTGGCGCAGTGGTTGAGAGTCCGCCTGCCGATGCAGGGGACACGGGTTCGTGCCCCGGTCTGGGAGGATCCCATATGCCGCGGAGCGGCTGGGCCCGTGAGCCATGGCCGCTGAGCCTGCGCGTCCGGAGCCTGTGCTCCACAACGGGAGAGGCCACAACAGTGAGAGGCCCGCATACCGCAAAAAAAAAAAAAAAAAAAAAACCAACGTGGTCCCCTAATCATCTGATATTCTTACACCAAGGGGTGGGGTTTATGTCCTTTGAAAATGGGTAGACTTTTGTGACTACATAGGGGAAGAGAATGTGACAGAAATGATGCTTTGTGACTTCCAAGGCTAGACCATGCAAGGCCATGCAGTTTCTGGCTGCCTATTCTCAGTCACCCCGGGCCCTGACTCCAGGCTCACAATGAAGATGTCATGTTGGAAGGGGATCCTCCAGTCCCAGCTCTTCTGAGACCCAACCCCTGGTCTCTGACATCCTCACTGAATTTCCCACCTGTAGAATTTCTTATCTAGTTGGCTCTTCTAAGTGTGGAATCGTTTATTTCACAGCAATGGAAAACAGGAAAAAGTAGTATGGGTAGAGTACAGCCAATTAGGCCAAGGATGCTGTGAAATGAGATGGGGAGTTAATCTGCTCCAGAATGTGCCTGGCCTTAGGACCATTTGGAGGACTTTGGTCACTATTCCTAGAGCTATGGGAATTTATTGGGAGGTTTTAATCTGGGAGAAACAAAACCAGATTTGTTTTTTGTAAGATTATAGGAGCTTCAGTGATGGTTTGAAAAAGGGACTGGATTGGGTTTGGAATCAGAGATCACTGAAGTGTCTAGGTAAGAGATGATGGCATCATGAACAAGCAACGTGGTGGTGGACATTAGTTGAAGTGAAAAGAGTAGAAACATCTTCAGAGGATAAAATTACCTTGTGTCAGTCATGGCTTGACCAGGAGGATGAGTCTCTGGGAGGGGTCCCTTTGACTCCTAACGGGCCAAGTCGGGTTGCTTATTGATGGTGATGCTACTTATTAAGATGGGGCAGGGAAAAGATCAAGAATTTGGTCTTGGACTTCCCTGGTGGTCCAGAGGTTAAGACTCTGTTCTTCCACTGCAGGGGGCATGAGTTTGATTCCTGGTCAGGGAACTGAGATTGTGCATGCTGCACAGTGCAGCCAAAAAAAAAGAGAAGAATTTGGTCTCAAACATTTTTAGTTTAATAAAGCTTTTAGCATTCAGAGTGGAGGTAATGAGTAGGTGGCTAGATATATGTGTTTACAACACGAGGAAGAAGCTTGGCTTACCTATCAGGTTAGGAGTCGCCAGCCTAGAAATGACTGCCAGAGCAGAGATTTAGTTGATTTGGTCCAGGAGGGAAGTACTGGAGTTCCAGATGAAGGAACTCCAACATGCAATGACAGTAGTGGCAGAGAAGAAGGAACTCATCTGTGGAGGAGGGCAAGTGTAGATCCTGTGTTCCGGAAGCTTGGGAAAGACCATGAAGAGGACTGAACACCCCATGACCTGAGGGTGTGAAGGACAGATGTGAATAGGGGGCAGATGATTATGAGGGAAACATGATTGCTAGGGACTGCAGCGGGGAGAGTCTCTTTCATGAAGATGTCTGTGAAAAGGAGTGAGATAGGCATTGATTAAAAGGAGGTTGAGGGCAATAAAGTATTTCTGTTCTCTAAAAATGGGAAGATCATGATTGAATGATTGAGTATGGATGTGAAGAATTTAGCGAAATGTACTAGAGAGAGACAAGGAATAATTAACATTTTAAGATTTCTGAGAACAGGGAAGCCTGTCTCAGAACAAAGGGATGGAAATGACCTCCCATGGAAGAGGGTGTCTCCTTCAAGTTACTAGAATAGAAGGATGGGATGTAGGTAAGTTGAAGATTCAGTATTCATGTGGAATTCAGGGAGTTCTCATACTATTCTTCCAATTTTCTTTGAGAAGTAAGAGGTTTTGTCCTCTTCTGTGTATTGCAGAGAGAAGTAGTAAGAGTTTGAAATATCTACTATGAAAACAGGACCTTGATGGGCTCATGAAACACAGGAGGGCTGCCTGGCACTGGTGAGTCTGCTTTTGAAGTTGATCATCAATGCATTCTGCCTTGCTGAACAAGCTCCAGTATCACTTGCTTCTTGAGTGAAGATAATGGATCACTGAGTTCGTCTGGGGTTTGGGTTTCACTCAGATGGTTGTGAAAGATGGAAGGTAAGAGATTTCAGAGTATTGGCAAAAATATTACTGAAATACTCTAGGCTGTGCAAGGAGGAAAGTGAAGACATGAGAAGGCTGATACATTAAGAGAAACCCAGGAGATTAATTGATTGGAGACTTCTAACATCCTCTTCCATGTGATCCTGGGAATGTTGCTCAAAGACACCAGCATTTACTGAGAATCTATTATCTATGCAGCCCCTATACACGTTTTAGAAATGTGAATCAGTACAGCATATTGGTTATGAGCTCAGGATCCTGTATCACACTGACCAGGGCTGAATCTCAGCTCCTCCACCTAATAGATGTGTGAGCTTTGGCACATCACTCAGTCTCACAAGAGGACCACTCTCCTCACCTGTAAGATGGAGAGGATGGTCATTGTAGAACCTACCTCACAAACATGCTGCAGTTGAGTTAATATGCACAAAACATTTTGATAAATGCAGGCTCCTGTAAACAATGCATAGCAGGTAACATTGCCTCAAATACTCATCAAAAACCTCGAAGCAGTTGTTATCACCTCTCATACATACTTGAGGACATGGAGGTACTGAGAAGTTAAGTAGTTTTCTCAGAATCCCAGGTAACTAAGGTCTAAGATCAGCTTAACCATAATAATACTTCAATCTTACACATTGTTAATGTTTTTGACATCCATTGCCTTATCTAGTGAATGGACCAGTTGGGACACCTTCCACTATTCCAAGATATCTTCTGGAAAGTTCCTTAGACTGTTTCTTTACCTGCACCCTGGGGGTTATAATACTTGCTCTGTCTACCTCACTAGTGGATTATACATATGAAACGGGATAAGATAAAAGCATTTGTCAACTGTAGAGCAGTTTCTCTTCTCTGACTTTCTCCTTTCCTCCTTTCTGTTTCTCATATCTCCCCATCTTCTAGGGTACCTTGGACCACAGTGCTCATCAGTCCATGGATGATTCTGCTTTGCTCCAGTGGTGCATGAGAGGGCTCAGAACAAAATTGTGGATTTCAACAAAATGGATCTGTCAGCAGCACCCTTGGTCCCTTAAACAAGTCCTCAAACATAGATAGTGGATATTTTACCTCTTTTTTATCAAGACAAAGCCAACTAAGGAGGAGGAAATACAAAATCTTAGAGGAAACTCTTTATCATGACCACGTGGATGGGACCCAGTCTTGGCCATATAGCCAAACTGTATACTCTACCTAGCACGACAGTGGTCTATCTCTTGTGGACTCCGGAGCCAATGTAGATTGGTTTACTAAGAAGATGGAGAAAGGAACAATGCAGGGTAGGCCTAGAAGTTTAAGTATGTCCCAAGGATGGCTTTACCACTTCTTCCTTCTTCAGGTTCATGCTGTACTCGCTGTCAGAAGAAAGAACCCCTTATCTATCATATCTCTGCTCTGTGACGCCTTCCCTCCATCCTCCAACAGAGCTGGACCCTTGCCAGTTGGAAAGGGGATCCCATCTGGTGCCCTGTTACACTTGGTGATCCTCTGCCTGGCACAGAGCTGACCTGTCTTTGGGATACTTTATTGAACTCATGACCTAACCTGCTCCCGGGGGCTCCCAGTCACCACAGAAAAGTACCTAACCCTCCAGCATGACTTTTTCCATAGAAGGAAGACAATAAACAATACTTAAATGGGGAAAATAAAAAGGAGCATCATAAGAAAATTATTTTAAAATATATGAAGAAATAAGCATGTAAATGAGATGCAAGTGGTTGGCTCTGAGGAGTTGGATTTGGAAATGCACAGGATTGGGGACAAGCATTATACACTATTTGACTCAAATTATGTACATAGATTACTTTGGTAAGCATGAAAAATAAAAATAACATTTTCTGAATCTTTAGATTCTATCTGTCGGGGAGTGGGGAGAAGGTAATGACTTTTGCTAACCATTACTCTTAAGAAAAGCTGAAAAGTAATTTTTCCATTAATACTTCAGTGCAGTCTGTGTTTATCAGTTATTACTTATCTTTTTTATTTCATCAGAAATATTTTATAGTTGAAATATTTTATAATTGAATTGAATATTTTCAATATTCAATTCAAATAATTGAATATTTTATAATTGAAAAGAGAATAGGTATGAGAGAGACGACAATCTAATATACATGGTAAAAGAATGTTTTCAAAGTCATTAGATAGCTAAGGTTCAAGAGCAACTTAATTGTAATATCATTTAAAGTTTGCATGTTGCTTAAAGTTGTTTAACATTTATTACTTTATCTTAAGTTTGCAGGGGATCCCAGCTTACTATCTCCGTTTTAGCTCTAAAGATGCTGAGGCTACACAAAGTGGTTCGCCCATGATTCATTAGTCACAAAGAGGTGGGGAGTCCCAACTATCCCTTTTCCCTCCTTTTGCTGTGTTCTGACCAGGAAACTAGATAATCTGGGTTATGCTGCAGTAACAAACAGCCCCCATATCTCAGTGAATTAAAGCAGCAAAATGTCATCCTGTGCCACTGGGAATCCTTCCTGTGGTAATGTTGCCGTCACTACAAATCTGGATGGACCAAGGAGCTTAACTAACTGGGGCATTGCCAGGCATCATAGAAAGATAAAGCTCTGAAGCATCTGCCTGGATAATCATACACTCCAGCCTGGAAGTGTTGCCCGAAACTTCTGTCCGAACTCATTGGTCAAGAGAAATTGTGGGACTTCCATTTATTCTATGCATCCATTAACATATTTTGATTATAGTTATTTTTAAAGCTTGGAAGGGAAGGATGTGATATTTGTAGAAAAGGTCTAATGACTACCTTGTCTCCTTGCACCAAAACCACTCTTCCTTAACCACAAGTCTGGTTTTCATCACAGCTAGTTATGACAAACTTTCACCCTAACTTTCTTCTCATAGCCTGTGCCTCATTGATCCTCAGCTGGTAACAAACACTGGGGCAGCAGCAGGAGACGGGCTGAGGAAGGTGATGAGAAATAACTCAAGTAAAATGTGTTCCAGAGCACCATCGACCCAGTTATATTTTAATCACTGCGTGCTGCACCGAGGTGTGAAAAAGAGAGCCTTCCTCCTGTGATTTCTAACCCAACGCCTATAACCAGCGGAGCAATTAATGCCATGATAAATAACAACAATAATGATGATAAGTTTGAAGTGGCATTGTATTTGTTTCTTCCTCCCCCAAAGATAATGTCTGGAGAGAGGGAGAAACTTCTTTCCTGTAAAAGAAAAACCAGAGGAGGCGAGGTGAGGATGGTCAGGGCTGGAAAACAGAAGCGTGAAGACAGATAGTCAAGAGATTCGTTTATCATTTGATTGAAGATGAGGCTCTGGAGGGCTGGAGTGGTTACACTGCTTCCTCATAGCCGTAATGAAAGAGACAGAGAAATACATATCCATTACTAAGAGCGGCAGCCAGAATACTTTAATGAAGAAAAGGTGATCACCTGAGAAGAATAATAGTATCTTATGTATTGATATGTTTTTCTACTAAAATCCTCTAGATTTTGATTAACTAGGAAGGCACAGAGTAAGCAGAACCATATACAAAATCAGCCTGCTCTTGGGAACTTTATTAACAGATCTGTAGTTCTTGGGAAACGAAACAGTAAAATCTGGTATTGTTGAGGAGAGGGGTTCCAAGTCAGGGCAGGTCACGGTGAGTCTATCTCCCCTTCTTTACATCTCAGACGAACAGATGCTTTTGAAACATAAGTGAGACAGTGCATGACTCAGCCACTGATGCGGCAAAACACTAAATTGGTGCCCCTTTTTTTGTCTCCTAAAGTAATGAGGTATGAATCACACATTTAAGAAAAAACACTACCCTATGCTGCCTTTATTCAGGACAAGCCCTTATCACTAAATTGAAACTCAAATGAGATGAAAAGTATAGTTTTCTTGTCCCTAGAGGAATGAGGCTTCTCTCTTCTGGGTATCTGTATTAGTTTCCTAGGGCTGCCATAACAAATGACCACAAACTGGGTGGCTTATAATAATACATTTGTTCTCTAAAAGTTTTGGAGACCAGAAGCCCAAAACCAAGACTGAAGCAGGCCCACACTCCCTCTGAAGGCCCTAGGGTAGATGCTTCCTTGTCTCTTCCAGATCCTGGTTTTTTGAGGCATTCCTTGGCTCCTGACAACATCACTCCAATCTTTGCTTCAGTTTTCATGTGGACTTGTCCCTGTGTCTGTGTATCTTAAATATCCCTCTGTCTTTCTCTTATAAGGAGAGCCATTATTGGATTTAGGACCTACCCTAAATCCAGGATAATCTCATCTCAATATTCTTAACTTAATTACATTTCCAAAGACCCTATTTCTAAATAGGATTACATTCACAAGTGCCAGGTGGATATATTTTTTGGGGGGGCACGGGGGGGAATTCCACAACTCAACCCACCATATACCCAATTAGAAGCTATCAGGCAGCATAAATGGCTCATCTAGGAAGGAAGCAGATAGGATATTTAGCAAAGGGAAACTCCATTGAGTCTTTCCCAAGTGTGCAATTAGGGTGACTCAGATTTGTGAAATCTTCTCAATCCATTTTTGAGAGAGAGTTCTGCGGCTCCTGGAACTTGGGAGAAAATGATTCCTCATCATTAACTACACTTGTTCTGTTTATTCATTCAAAATGAATAAACCTCAACACCCACTTGCTCTGTTTATTCATTCAGAAATTTCTCCTGAAAACCTATGATGTACCAGGCCCTGGGCTAAGCACTGGGTTGCCTTGGAGCTTCTACTTGTCCTAGAGCCATGCATGGGATGAGGTAGAGATCACTTTCTCCCCAGTTAAAAGCCCTCCTTTGGAGAAATGCCTTTCACAGCCTTCTAGGGAAGAGTGAATCCAAGTAGCACCGAATGTTATCTCCTTGGCTTTAGCTGCTTAGATTAGAGAGGGAGACCTGACCCAAGATCAGCCAATCAGATTGTTTCTTCTGGAGACCCAGAGACTGAGCCACAAGTACTTGGGGGATGAAGCCACTGTTTGTTTGTTTGTTTGTTGTTTAGTGGTCTTACTAAGCATGTGCCCAGAGAAAACTTGCAGAGAGGAAAATATAGCTGTTCAAACGGATGAGATCCTATATGTCTCCAAGAGAAGATAATTCCCTGATATACCTCAGGTTTCTGCCCTCTGCAGCCAGCTGAGGTCTAGCTATGGCAGCAGTGAGGGGAGGAAAGACAGATCCTGAGATACTCACACCTCACGCTGATGAGTGAGGTCAATAAGATACAAACAAGGTGTGATGGGGTCCGGATGCATGTGGTTAGCTGGCTCTGTCAGCAAAGAGGGTCACCAAATTGGTGATACCCATTTGATAAGTCGGAGTTCTTCTGGTTGAATTTTATTAATTAATATGTTAATGAATTAGTTCTCTACCCTGACTACACGTTAGACTTACTTGGGCAATGCCTGGGCCCACTTCAAACCACTTGATCAGAACTTGTCAATTCTGTATGTGTGTTTTTAAAAAATCCCCCCAGGTGATTCTGATGCACAGGGAAGTCTAGGAATCACTGAAATGAGTTATGTAACAAAAGAACATCCTTCTAGAGTCTGTCCTCTATTCTCTTGGGACTTGCCACAGCATTATCATCCCAAAGCTCACCAGTGTGTCATTCACTGCATTCACAGTCCTCCAAGTACCCCACTCTTTGTGAGGCATGCAGCAGGTGCTGAAGAAATACCTTTAGCTTCTGTGAATCACAAAGAGATGTAGGCTCCCGAGACCCATAGTACTGCATCATTTCTTTTCATTAACAGCTCCGTCTTTTCACTGATGATATCACTAATTCCGAAAAAAAGTATCTTTCGATTTATGTTTGCATCCTCTTTTCTTCTGCCACTGCCCTAGTACAGGTCTCTTACATGACGTTTTTCTTATGGGTCTCCCTGAATCCAGTAAGTCATTTCATCATCCTTGTCATCATTAATCATCCATACATCCATACCCACACCCACAAACACGCATACACTCCATTACTTATCCGTCCATCTGATCATCCATCCATCCATCCATCCATACATCTATAAATCTATCAGTACATACACACACACACACATACATTTCTCCATCCAAATACTCATCCATCCATCCACCTATCCATCCATGCAGTCACACATTCAGTTATCCATGCATGCATCCATCTATATAACCATCCAGACACACATGCGTACATATATACATACATCCACACATACATCTGCTCACCTTTCACGTCGCAGGGTGAGGGTTAGATTTCGGGTTACAAATAAGTAGAATAAGGTGAGATTTATAGTTAGAGGTAGAAAAATGAGGTGAGGCTTAAAGTTCCAGTGGGCAGGGTGAGCCTAGGTGTAGGCTTATGGATAGATTGGATAAGGTTACGTTTAGGGTTAACGATGGGGAGTAAGGTTAGGTTTAAGATGCAGAATGAGTGAAGTGAGGCTCCAGAGTAGGGTTTGATGCAGAGAGGGAAGGTTAGGTTTAGGGAGCACATAGACGTCTCCATGAGAGTTGTTACGTATTCTGACTCTTGAACAGTCAGTACAAGTTTGTCCACCTACAAGTAGATTCAGAATTGCTCCCTGGGGCTTCCCTGGTGGCACAGTGGTTGAGAGTCCGCCTGCCGATGCAGGAGACATGGGTTCGTGCCCCGGTCCTGGAGGATCCCACATGCCGCGGAGCGGCTGGGCCCGTGAGCCATGGCCACTGAACCTGCGCGGCCGGAGCCTGTGCTCCGCAATGGGAGAGGCCACAGCAGTGAGAGGCCCGCGTACCGCAAAAAAAAAAAAAAAAAGAATTGCTCCCTGCAGAGGGAACAGCATGATCGTCTAATTGAGGAGTTGAAGCAGAAAGATCCACGTAGGGAACTTCCCAGGGGACCCCGTGCAGGCCGAGGGTGTTAGGAGGTAAGGAGAGACGGGATGCTGAGGGTCAGGAAGAAAATACTTGCAACTTCAATAAAGTGTTCAAAGTATCCTGGAGATTACGAACAGTGTGGGAGGATTTTAGGCAGGGGATGGCATCCAACACATACTTCAAACTGTGAAGAACTCACTTTCTTTCTTCCCATTTACTATGGTTTGGTCCTCAGATGCCCCTAGAAAGATCTGCCAGCACAAAATTAGGGAATTTCAGAAACCACTTTCCCAGGAAATAAAGGACTCTGAAGGGATGGGTGGTCAGTGCAGAGAAGCTCAGCCCAGTCATCCCTCCTGCTGTACCTCTGGCTCCTGTTTTCCCCCCATTAACTCATAAGGATTTTAGCAAGATTTCCTGCTAAACCATAAACTCTTGGTATGAGTTCTTCTTCCTTCACTCCCCTCCTCCTTTCATTCCTTCCCTCACCTGTTAAGAAAGGACCAGGATATCCTTCCTGGTTGTTTATTGGAGAGGAACACTGAGAAAACGAGAAGCTAGCATGCTACAGAGTTGCAGGCAGCATGTGCAAAAGCCCAGGGGCACATGAGTCTGGATCTTTGAGATATAAAATGAAACACTTTCTTCTTGAAAGCAGGTGCAGACTGAGCATGAAGAAATGAAGTGATGGAGGTCATGAAAGGCCTACTAGTCCATTGGATTTAAACTTTATTCTCAGGAGGAAGAAGGTAGACGACAATAATATATTTTAAATTTAGAAGGGAGATATTAAATTTGCATGTTGAAGTCTTTAGTCATAGCTACAAAAGTTACTGAAGATAGGAAAAGGGTGTGTGTATGTGTATACATGCATATATATGTATATAGAAGATAAATGATAGACATAGATACATAGGAACATAGATAGAGTAAATCTTGTGGTGTATCAAATCTTCCAAAGAAAACAAAGAACTAGAAGCCAAAAAAAAAAAAAGATTGGCATATTTGCATATGTAAAAGTATAAATATTTTATTTGTCAGAAGACGCTATATAAAAAGTTAAAAGACAACTGATTGAGAGAACATATTTCCCACAAATTACAAAAATATTAATATTATTTTTCTAAAACAATTTAATAGAAAAATTAGCAAATTAATAGAAGAATGAGATATCAATTCACAAGAGAAATACCGTCAGCCACTATTACTCAGGGAAATGCAAATCAAAGCAATAATACAGTATTGCAACCACCGTAACATTTTTCTTAAAAATAAAATGGACAATAATCCTAAACTGAAGAGAGCCTGCACTTTCCCTAAAAGCTGCTCAGAGCATTTTTTAAAAATTGGTATGGTCTTTTTGGGTTGAAATTTGTCAGTTAACTTTCAAACATTTTAAAGTTGCACACTGTTTATCCAATGCTATGCACACTCCAGTATGTGTTTATTGCACCATTACTTGTAATAGCAAAAACAGCAAAAAAACTAATCCTGAAATCTATCAATACATGAAAAAAAAAAGTATCCCAAATCCCCAAACTCTGGAATATCAAAGCCCCTTTGAAAATAAGTTATGGCAAAGAAAAAAAAAGAAAGAAAGTTATGGGTATGGCAGCCATATGAACTGATTTGAAATCATCTCACTGCTAGGTGAAAAGAAAAGGTCACAGAAATAGATGAATGCTCCCATTCACATAAACACACAAATGGAAAATGGAGTGTACACAAATATATCTCAATGAATAGAAGATGGTCTGGAATTTTAGAGGGTTGTTTGAGGGTGTTGTATTTGTCTGGGGGCGAGGGGAAACTCTTTTAATTTGCTCTATACTAGTTAAGCATTTTACAGTGAGAATATATCTATTATTTATCTGTGTGATTTTAAAGAAAAACAAACAAAAAACATGGCTTCAGAAATAGATCCTTCTATCCTGTGTAAAGTGGAGATACCACTATCAATCTCACAGGACTGCGGGTGGGATTAAATAAGATCATGCATATAAATTCTCCAGCCTATAGTAAAAGACCCAGGAACTTTTTCTTTCCTCCCTTATCTGATTTATCTCTTTGATGCCCCCATCCTTGATCTGAGTTGGGATTTTCTATCATTTCAATATCTTTCCAAGACTTGCCTTCCCATCTTTAAAGCAATCTTCCAAATTGCACTCATTCAGTCCATAAGGTTTTGCTCAATTAAGTAGATCAGGACCTAGGACCACAGAGTCTCTACAGAGCAAGTGAGTAGCAAAGCTGGGAAGGGATTCTAAATCACTTGACTCCAAAGCCTAGCCTCATTTCACTGTACCAACCTAGATTTTATGGCAAAGTCAGACATGACAATTGTATAGCTCAAAGCAGATAGCTATCGGAGAGAGAATGTGGAGAGGTAATATATTGAAAGAAATTTGAACAGTTTTCATGATAGGCAGACCCTAACCATTATTTAAACCAGAAAAATAATTAGTGAAACTATTTATACATAAAAAAAGAAATAGATTCTTCTGGCAGCAGTACCCAAGATGGATTGGAGGTATAGGAGAGAAGAGGCAGGCAGAGTAGAACCCTGAGGGAATCCAGCCAGAGTTGGAAGGTGTGAAGGGAATGCCTTCAGAGTTTGGAGAATGGAAGCTGAAGTCAGGAGATGCTGAGAAGGCAGAATTCAGATGACGGGGCAAGGAACTTGTCAACAAAGATGCTCAGAGAAGTGGCAGGGTGGGGCAGTGCTATTAACAATAACAGTAACAGAGAATGTGGAAAAGCGACTGAATTCTGAGCAAACATGTTTATTATTTTAGGCAGGGGTTATACTTATGAAATGTTAAACGACAACTGAGATCAAGGCTGGAGGAGATAAATGAGCAGGTGGACCATTTTGTTTGGGTCCTAACTTAGCTGCAAAGCAGTATACTTAAATTGTCATGTGTCAAAACTAAAATGGACAAAAATCAGCTCATCTCCTGACCCACGGACCCTGAACTTCTTTCCACAGCTGCTCAAAGACATCAGGGCAACTCTTGACAGATGGGTAGTGCTCTCAGAAGCCAAAAGGAAACCTTATATTTATCTGTGATGAGGCTGCCCTCATTAACTAAAAAGTCCTTTTCTTTGATTTTGCCTGGAATTATTTCACTTCTATTCCTTGCCCCATGAGCTTAAAAGCTCTTAATGATTAGTGCAATGGGACCACCAACAAACAGCCAAGCATTTGTGGAAAACAGCAGTCTACAAGGAACAAGCTTCATCCTGAACATCTGCGGGGTCAGATAATAGCATGAACCTCAAATCTGGGAAAACTGGACATTCCCTTTGCTCTGTCCCAGGCTGGCCAGGAAGCTTTAGGGGGCCTCAGTTTTCTCATTTGTAAAATGGCTTATTTTAAGTTCATTTCTGCTTCTGCATGACAATATATGATCAACCTCAATCTTGCCCTCACTCAATGCCCACCCCCGTTTTAGTGTATATTTTTTTTCCCCTGAAAGGATAGTTGATTGATGGTAGAAGAGAGGATATTAGAAAGAAAAATAAATTGAATTTATGCAAGTGGGGAGGGAATTGCCTCATTAACAGAATAATTGAGCTGTTAGTTCATTTTACTTGTTATCCTCAGAAAAGGGCAAAAATCTTCTAAGCAATGACTCCTCTTCTTCCAAATGATTAAAAGAACAACAAAAAGGTTTGTAGCTTGGATGTATCTAGTAATTATGTGCCTAACACTTTCTTTTCCTTTTTGAATATCATATGAGGCAGATGTATTTTTAAAATCCTGGCAATTTACACAACACTGTGAAAGCATCAGTTCTTCGTAATCAGAAATTTTCTGCACTTTCCCCAACCTTATTAGCAGTAATTCCCGCTAATTGATAATTATTACAATTTCTTAGTCAAATCTAGTTGTTGGTGTAACACTTCCTGCTTTGCTAAGATCAATATGTTTAACTATCACTGTAAATAATGCATAAAATTAATAAGAAAACTATGCTTGATCAATAGAATGCAAACTTCATCTATTTTCATATCAGCTTCTTTCTTTTTTTTTTGATACAGACTAGTAATAATAAGTAGTTCCTAAGCCCAAATAATGAAACTTATCATTTGTAAATGATGGACTTTGACTAAAGCCCACTGACACACTATGCTAACCCTGGGTTAAGTCCCAGTGGAGAATAAATCTGATCCCTTCTTCAAATCAATCGCAATCAATCTTAATTGATTTATATACAAGAATTGTTCTTTACCTACTTGAACTAGACTGGACTCAGCCCTGTGTGATCACTCGTGGGTTTGCGAAGGCTAATTTCCTGGAAATTCATGTCTTTATGGCAGTAAAGGGTGAGGCCAGCAAGGGTTTTAGCCCAAAATGACTCCTAATAAAGGAACATTGGCAAATGCCCTTGGAAGAGCTTCAGAGAAGGTAGCATAACCATCACGTTATTTTGGCAAATGTCCCCCAACCCAAACCTACCTCCTCCCTACATTCTTCATTAAATCAGAAACACTTGGCTTTCTGAAAGACAGAGACTGTGACTTTTTAAAAATTTTTTTATTGAAATATAGTTGATTTACAATGTTGTGTTTATTTCAGGTATACAGCAAACTGATTCAGATATATATATACTACACATGGAATATATACATATTCTATACATATACTATATATTTTTTCTCTCTATATATATATATTTTAGATTATTTTCCATTATAGGTTACTACAAGATATCGAGTATAGTTCCCTGTGCTGTACAGTAGGTCCTTGTTGGTTTTCTATTTTATATATAATAGTGTGTATATGTTAATCACAAGCTCCTAATTTATCCTTCCCCCCATTTCACCTTTGATAACCATAAGTTTTGTTTTCTATGTCTGTGAGTCTATTTATGTTTTGTAAATAAGTTCATTTGCATTAATTTTTTGGATTCCACATATAAACGATATCGTATGATATTTGTCTTTGTGTGACTTTTTAAAAATATGATTCAGGAACCTGAAAATACAGAGGGAGATCATGGATGAAGGGAAGTACTTATAGAGCCAGGGCTTTCTCCTAATCTTGCAACTGGGATAATCCCTGAGAACACTTCTCATGGCAGCAGGAAATGAACTCCAGGCTCTGCATCCTCTCCTTGTTAGAAATGATGCTCACTGGATGCTGTAGTGGAAAGAGCAGGGAACTGGCATGTAGGCTCCTGCCTTTCTAAACCTTTGCACCTTAGCTGTGTGACTGCACATACCTTGTTCTTTATGGACCTCAGTCATATCATCTGTAAAATGGAGAAGTTCACAGCATAGGAAACCTCTTAACCTCTTTCTACTCTTTTATTCCAAGTTAAATTGATATCATTTGACCTCAACATTGGGGTTTTTTTGCTCAGTATTTTTTTTTAATTTTTTTGAGAATGAAAACAGTTAATGTCAAAAGATTGATTTTGTACGCAGCAAAAGAAAAAAATAAGTCATAAAACAGAATATGTGGAGCTCAATGGCAAACTCACATGTCATTTTGGTTAACCAAGACTGGGTCTTTCATTTTTTAAGTAGGAGTAAAATATTGTGCCAACCATTCTCAGAAAGAGAAGGAATAGCCATACCCGAGGAACCTCAAGAGTGACAGGCTTTCCTACAAGACAGGAGCAAAGGAGATATTACCTTTTTGAAATAAAAATAAAACCACAGCTAAGAGAGCACTGAGATAAGGTGGCAGGGGACTGGGGTACAGAAGGGTCTCTGGGAAGCTACTCAGAGCATGATGACAGAGATCAAACTCAGGCTGGAGCCAGAAAAAGACTATAAAAGGCAGAAAGGACAGAGCTGACAATGTGGAAAAGTCAATTGGTGCTGAGGAATGGAAATTGGATGCCCATTCAGAATGTAAACGTATAGGAAAATGACATGGGAGGTCATAGACATGGAGTACAAGGATATGTTATAATCTATGGTCCATTCAGTGAATATTTATTGT